>NC_048230.1:21183640-21229603 GCF_002007445.2 Ailuropoda melanoleuca | reverse complement strand
TCATCCATCCATCCATCCATCCATCCATCCATCCATCCATCCATCGAACCATCCATCCGTCAGTGTAGAACAAGAGCCCTGTGCTCAGAGACCTGAATTCCAATCCTAGCTCCACCACCAAATAGCTGTGTGACCTTGACACATTCCTTAACACCTCTAAATCTTAGAATACTCATCTGTAAAATGAAATTAACGATAGCACTTATTTCCAAAGTTGTCAGAGGAGGAAAAGAGATCATGCGTGTGTCACACAGCACAGAGCAAGGCGGTAAATACTTCATACAGTTAACTGTTATTACTGTTACTATTATTGCCTGGGTGAGGCACTGGGCCACAGAGGATGAATAAGATGCCGAGCCTGTCCTCCAGCATCTCACAGTCCAGGAGAGACCTCTGGCTGGCAGGGAAGCTCTGTTCAGTTTGGTACATGCCGGCATAGAGATGGGAGCAAGCGAAGACATGCCTCTTCCCCATCTGCCCCAAAGCCATTCCCGGGTCCCAGACCCACTGTACCACCTGCTCCCAGGACAGGCTCAGACTCCCTGCCCCATGCCTTGACCTCAGCTTGTTGCCTCTGCCTGGACCTCCTTTTCCCCCTGGTGTGTTCCCACCCATCCTTCAAGGGCCTGCATCACGGTCACCTACATAGTAGAGTTTTTTCTGCGCCTCTTCCTGAATCCAGCAAGAATTGATGGGCCCTCTTCCTGGGCTTTCCTAGTATCTCCCACTTACATCCCTTGTAGCTGAGCACAGGGGTGGTGCGGGAGTGGCAGCCGAGAGGGAGAGTGGATGGGAAACCCAGCCCTCGCTTTGTTTGCTGAGCCTCAGCCTGGTGTGACGCTTTGCCCCCCTGGAGGAAGGTGCTTTGCTCCGTTTGTCTCAGAGGGGACGGCTGGGCTGAGGGCAGCCCTCCTGGTCTGCTGTGTTAGGCTGAGCTCTCTGAGAGTGGGGCTGTGATGTAAGTGTGCTTGGCACACAGTGGGTCCTTAAGAAACTTGTGGTCACTCTGAGTCCAGGCAGTGAAGGCAAAGAGGGATGAGAGCAAGAATGCAGGTTTGGGGGACACCCCCAACACACCCCCTCCACCCCATCCCCAGCAATCTCTTTGGTGGATCCCAAACCTGGTGACTCTAGAACCCCCGCGTGTGCTAACATGCAGATCCCCGAGCTCAGCCCTAGTCTAGTCCCGCCAGCCCTGGTCTCTGGGTCTGTCTCGATGCTCCAGGGGACAGTTACTCGGCCTCCCACCAAACTTCCCCAAGGGCGGGGCATTCCATTTTGGGTTTTTCACTGTTGTTGACAAGCTCTTCCTTCCAGGGAACACTTTCGCTTTTCATCTTCATTATACAGATGTGGAAATTGAGGTGGGTTGGGCTTGCTCTAGGTGACAGAACTGGTGGCAGACTAGCATCCCAGATCCCAGTCAGTTGCTTCCCACCTCCCATCAGGGCCTCAGCTTCTAAGGGCAAGAAACACAAGGCTGGAGGCAGAGTGACAGCATGGACCTCTGGGGAGGAGGGGGTATGGCTTCCCATTTTGCAGGTCCGAATGGAGTGATCATAGGACTTAAGAAGTCTCCCTGGGCCTCAGTTTCTCCATCTGCGAATTGGAGCTGCTGCTCATTGGATGGTGGTAAAGATTTCATGATTTCCCCAGTTTTAAAGAGCTCAGCACAGTGCCTGGCGAATAGTAGGCGCTCAATTAATCCTCACTTCTTTTCTGTGATTATTCGACCTCTGGAACCCTGGTCCTCGGGGTGGACTCCCGGCCCCGCCCGCGCAGAAGCCGCCCCTCGTGGGACAGGATGTGGCGGGTGCACAGCGGGGAGGAGGCAGGGGCCACCGGGCAGAGGAGAGGGCGGCGGGAAGAAGGGAGAGAAAATCCCAAAGGTCCGGAAGGCCGGGAGGAAGGCAGGGCACGGGCTGGAAACCGCGACTATTTGCAGCGCTGCCTTTGGGCTGCGGTCCCGGGGCTGGCGCTCGCTCTCCTGGCAGCCCAGCCCGCCGCCCCGCCCGGTGCCCTCGGCCACCCGGGCACGGCCCCGTCCTCGCGGCCCCGGCGGNGGGGCTGGCGCAGGGGGCCGTGTGGCCCGTGGGGGGTGGGTCGCGGCCGCGGCGAGGCTCCCGGGGCGCCGGGTGGGCGCGCAGGATTGCTAAAGGCTGCGGTTTGGCGAAGACCGCGGAGCCGAGAAGAGAAAGAGCGCAGGAGGGAGGGAGTTTTTTAAAGCTGAGGGGGAACGGCTAGGAGGGAAACACGAGAGGAGGGCGGGCAGCTGGCAGGAAGCTGACGTTTCCCGAGCGCCCACTCGGTCCCCAGCAGGAGGGAGGATGGGCGCGCCGTGCGGCCGGCTCCGGGGGGCCAGGCGCCGAGTGGCAGGGCCGGGATTCGAACCCAGCGGGCCCATCGCCGCGCGCTCTCTCACCGGGACCGAGACCGCGGACGCCGGCGGGACGGGGGGAGGCGGGGCCGGACCGCGGAAGAAGCGAGGCTGGGAGGGGAGACATAGGGGAGGGGGCCCCGGGAAGGGGTGGTGGCCGCCCCGTGGGGACACTTGTGGGGAGGGGGCGACCGTCGGTCTCACGATCTGGTTCCACCGCCCAGGGTGACCCCGCAGGTCTTTCTCGCGCCCCTTCAGCGCCCCCATGTGGAGGCTTTTCCCGAAGCCTGGTCTCCCCTTCTAGGACTCGGAGTTGGCTGATCCAGAGCAGGGTCCTGGTCTCCACGGCCTCTCCTTCGGATAGAGGGCCAGGAGGTAAAGGAGGGGCTGGGCCGCCACACGGGGCAAGCCTCCTCCGGCCGCAGCCTGGTCCTTCTAGGGGAGGGCAGTGGGGAAAAGTGGCCCGGAGTGCGTGATCTGCACAACCTCTGAAAAAGGCAACTCCCCCGCGTCTTTGAGGTTAGGCTCCTGCGTTGAGTCTTGGGGACTCACTGAGCACCTGCAACATGGGAGTTGCCCCAGAGCAGAGATGAAAGACCCAGACAAGCATTATAACAATTTTAACCCAGTGTGGAAAGTGCCATGGAAGGGGCATTTGGGGAGAAACCAGGATTCCTGGACCCCCTTAACTCACATTGGTGGTGCAGACAGGAAGTTTGGGAAAGTGGGTCTCTACACTCGCCGCGCACGGGTAGCAAACAGAGCAGTTGCCCTCTGTGCCCAGTGGTTGTGTGGGCAGATACCCCTGCCCAGAGTCAGGGCAGACATTTGGGCCCAAGCCTGCCTTGTTTTTGACATCTAGACTCTCAGACCCGAAATAGCTCTGGAAGGGCCTGAAGTTATTTCTCAGTTTCAGAAAGAAATTCTCAGAGTCTGGAGAATGATTCAGAGCAATCCCTGACCTCACCCTTATGGTCAGACACCTCCCCCACCATGGAAGGCACATCCTGGCCCTGGGGCCCCTTTCTCCGGAGGTCCCTGGCACCCACCCACATCTTTTTTTTTTTTTCCAGTTAGGATCTGTAAGGAAAAAGTAATACACGGTGTGTGTGTGGGGGGGTGTTTGTCCCCAAGAAGGATTCAGAAGCAAAGCGCAGCATAGAACTAAGAATGAGACTCTGCGGGGCGCCTGGGGGCTTAGTCCGTTAAGTCTGCCTTCAGCTCAGCTCCTGGAATCCTGGGATCTAGCTCATCTCAGGCTCCCTGCTCAGTGGGGAGTCTGCTTCTCCCTCTGCCCCTCCCCCTGCCCCTCTCACCTGGCTCATGCGCATGGGCTCTCTCTCTTTCAAATAAATACATAATTAAATCTTAAAAAAAAAATAAAGAATGAGACTCTGGGTTCAAATTCTGACCCTGCCACTTACCGTCTGCGTGACATCAGGCGTCAGGCACGTTATTTAACCTTTCTGGACTTCACTTCCCTTATCCCTAAGGCGGGGATCACAATATATTCACTTTGAAAGGTTGCTGAGATATTTAAATGAGATAATGCATGAGAACCTCATGCAGCACCTGGCACTGTAAGCCTTAATACACAGTGGCAATTATTATTGCCATTAATAATATAATTAAGCAGTAGCACTCATCCCTGTTTTATGGGAAAGCCCCAGTTAAGGAAAGTGATTTCAGGTGTTCCCTGATATTTTGCCATCAGGTTGAGAATTTTGTAAGGACAAGGACTGGGCTTCTCCTGTCAGACTAGGAGTTAGTTCCCTGTGGCCAGGCCTCTTGGAGACAAAGTTGAGTGTGCTGGATCTTAAAGGTAGGGTTCAGATGCTTCAGGCCTGAGAACCGAGGGTGGCGTGTGAAGCTCCCCCTTGTTGGGGGGTGCGGGTTCAGGTCCTGCCCCTGCCTCAACGTTGGAGGTGGAGAGGGTGGAGAAGTTTCTCTCCTGAGTGCCTGCTTCTCCCAGAGCCGTTTATGGGCATAAAGGCACCCAGAAGTCTGACCCCATTAGTGGGAGAGGAGAAGTTCATGATGTAAATCGGCCTTTTCTTCCTGGATCTTGGTTAGCGAGTGTGGGAGAAAAGTGAACAGCTAATTGAAAATATAATTATAATGCACTGTCCTTTGTCTACCCAGTGGAGCCTCCAGACCCCACTGTCTGCGGAACACTTTGTTTCTTGAGCTGGGGAGGACTCTGGAGCCAGGCACCGGGAGACAGCACCCACGGGTTGGGTAACTCGGCTGGCTGGGGCTCGGCAAGAGGCTCAGGACTGAACCTCCGTCCCGCTCTCCCTGACCACCGTCTGGAACACCTGAGCTGACGGCGCTCTCAGAAGAATGCTGAGTGTAGTGAGATCCCGAGCAGGCTGCTAGCAATCAGGGAGGGAGGAGATGAGGCCAGGTTACCAGCAGACACTGGGGAGTCACTGTAAGCCTTAGAACAAAGGATTTACTTGGGATTTTGGTTTTTTCCCTTTATGGGTTCCCGAAGCCTCCTCCCCTCAAATGAGGTGACGAGAAGGAGGGGCTGGAAGTGGGGAGAAGCTGGGGACGGGAAAGCCTGTTAGGAGGTAATGGTGATAGTCTCAGGAGGCAGGGGATGGGGCTGGGGGGGAAGGGGGTGTCCTCAGGTCTGGAGGGGAGGCACCGGGATGATGAAGAGGAAGGAGAGCAGGCTCTGGGAGGGTGGGGAGTAGCTGGTGGGTGTTAGTTTGGATGATCTGACAGTTTGAAGTATCTGTGACTATCCACAGGGTAGACCAGGAAGGGCTCGGAGCTCAGGGGACAAGGTCGTAGAGCTTTCAGGAGGTCAGGGTGCAGGCGGGTGAAACGAGGGGAGAGCAAGGTAACCCAGGGAAATCACAAATAAAAAGGCCGAAGCTGGACATCGGAGCAGGCTCAGTATTTAAGAGGCAGGTGCCGGATAGGATGGAGTGGTGGTGAAAGAGACTACAAAGGAGAAAGTAGAAGGATGGTTGTAGGGGAGAGAGGAGAGGTACAGACATACAGGCGAGAGATGCTTATGAAAGATACATATGGATATGAATGAACATGTATGTTAATGCCTAGAACAAGTACTGCAGAATCCGCACAGGGTCTTGGCGGTGGTCCTCCTAGAATGGGCAGTAGGTAAAGGGGAGTTTCCATAATCTATTCGATATCCTAGCATTACTTGAGTATTTTACAGTGAGATATGTGCGTGCATTACTTTCACAATTTTTTTTTTTGGTTTTTGGGGTTTTTTTATTTTTATTTTTTTTTACTTTCACAAATTAAAACAAGATAGGAAGTACTCAACTGTCCATGGACAGGAGAATGGATAAGTCAGTTGTGGCGAGGAATACTCCACAGCAGTGAAAATGAATGAATTGGAATGAATCGGATCAAGCTCATCAAGTGTTAAGCAAAAAAAAGCAAGTTGCAGGAGGATCCGTGTGGGATGATTCCATCTGTGTGGAATTTAAAAACACAAAAAACACAGACTCAGATTATAAACGGACTCATATACATGTACTGTATATATACAATATATAAACATATAAAATATTCCTGGGAATAACTGACACATGCAGGAGAGTGCGTCCCTCTGGGCGGGGGAGGGGATTGGCGAGGGGACACGGGGGCTTCAGGATTGACTGAATTCTCTGTAATGACTCAGTTAGTAAGCTGCGTAGTGGACATTCAGGTTCACTGTACTATGATCTATACATTTCTATGGGCCTGATATAACTAGTACATTTTGAAAAACCAGAAGAGAAATAGGAAAAGCCCAGGAGTGGCGGGAGAGAAGGGTTTTAAGAAAGAAGGGAAGGGTTGGGGCGCCTGGGTGGCTCAGTCAGTGAAAGCATCCGAGTCTGCTTGTCCCTCTTCCTCTGGTCCCTGCCCCCCCCCCCCGCTGGCGAGCTCTCTCTCTCTCAAATCAATAAATAAAATCTTAAAAAAAAAAAAAAAAAGGAAGAGGGGAAGGGCCAACAGTGTGAAATGTGGCAGCAAGCCCGGCAGTGAAAGAGGGGCTGCGGGCGGACCCCAGGTCACCTGGGGTCAGAGGGTGCCCACCAGCCTTGCCGGCCCAGAGATGAAGGGTCTGCTTCAATGTTCCTGCTAAGGGCCCCAACGTGAGGGTTCTGAAACCCCGCTATCAGCCAGTGGTCCCCGCAGGGGCCCCCCACTGCCTCTGGGACACGTGAGGGAGAACTGAGGGTCTTTGATGTTGCTGGTGATGCTACAGGAAAGCCGTCCTCATCTCTCACCAAAGACTAAATGCAGGGAAGACTCTGGGAGACACTCCTTGAGGACCCAGGCGGGTGACAGACAGCAGCTCTGCCAGCCAGGGCTGCTGGAGGCATACATGGGCCCTGCGGCAGGGGGATGACCAGGCTGACTTCGGCAGGAGTCAGCGAGTCTCTGGCGCCCAGGGGGCGGGTGGGCGAGGACAGTGTTGAGGCTTGAAGGTTTGAGGAGGCAAAAGCCAAATCCTGGTGCCCAGGCATGGAGAGTGGGCGATGCCCAGGCTTGGCAGACAGAGGGCTGAAAGATGCAGTGCCAAGGTGGGGAGAGGGGCTGCCAGGGCTGGAGATCAGAGGAGTGGATGGGGGAGGGCCCAGGCACTGTCAGGGCTTGAAGCAGGAGGCCGCCGGGGGCAGGGTGGGAGGGCGGAGAGTGAGGGATCAGTGAAGCCAGGGGGTGGCCAGGAGGAAGTGGGTAGTGCCAAGGGAGCAATGGTAAAGAGCTGGTGCCAGCTTGGGGCTGGGGGCGGGCGNAGGCTTGAAGGTTTGAGGAGGCAAAAGCCAAATCCTGGTGCCCAGGCATGGAGAGTGGGCGATGCCCAGGCTTGGCAGACAGAGGGCTGAAAGATGCAGTGCCAAGGTGGGGAGAGGGGCTGCCAGGGCTGGAGATCAGAGGAGTGGATGGGGGAGGGCCCAGGCACTGTCAGGGCTTGAAGCAGGAGGCCGCCGGGGGCAGGGTGGGAGGGCGGAGAGTGAGGGATCAGTGAAGCCAGGGGGGGGGAGCCCTAGAGCTTCTCTTGCCCTCGGTCTCATTCAGTTTTGCAACAAAAACAGATGCCTTTGTTGGTGAGTTCTAAAACCTCTGTTGGTGAGTTTCAGGGTTCACAGGGCCCTCTGGGGTCATCTTTTCCAATCCCTTCTTTGTACAGATGGGGATAGTGATGCCCACAATGTGTGTGTGTCAGGGGTGGGGGGGGGCCTTTCCAGGGCCACCCAGTGCGTCTAGTGAGGGACCTGCGTGTCCAGGTCCATATCGTAACTGTGGAGTACTGGGTGGGGGCCTGGGAGCTGGGGTGGGGGGATGCCTGGAGTAAAGGGCTCCAGTCTTGGCCAAGGGAGCCAGTGGTCTTGTTGGGGCAGCAGGCCAAACACATCTAAACCCAGTCTGCCGTGGAAGGCCACATGTACCGCGGGGGCAATGTTCTGGGACAACGGTGGAGTGCACCTCCTGTGAGCTGGGACCTCTGGGAGAGGGGATCCTAGGGAAGCTGTAGGTTTGGCAGGGCTCAAAAAAATGGTGTGGCACTAAATCCATTAAGAATTCATTTTCAGGGGCGCCTGGGTGGCACAGTGGTTATGTGTCTGCCTTCGGCTCAGGGCGTGATCCCAGCATTCTGGGGCTCATCAGCTAGGAGCCTCCTTCTTCCTCTCCCACTCCCCCTGCTTGTGTTCCCTCTCTTGCTGGCTGTCTCTCTCTGTCAAATAAATAAATAAAATCTTAAAAAAAAAAAAAAGGAATTCATTTTCAGGGATGCCTGTGTGGCTCAGTTGTCTAAGCATCTGCCTTCGGCTCAGGTCATGATCCCAGGGTTCTGGGATCGAGCCCCGCATTGGGCTCCCTGCTCAGCGGGGAGCCTGCTTCTCCCTCTGCCTGCTGCTCCGCTGGTCCTGGTCCTGCTTGCTCTCTCTGTCAAATAAATAAATAAATCCTTTAAAAAAAAAGAATTCATTTTCAGTGGAAATCAAATGGCCTACAGTACTAGAAAGGTGAGATTATCACTGGGTGTCTGGAGCTGACATTGGTTGCTCAGCTGTCCTAGGGGGTCAGGGCATGGGGCTTCTGGTCTGCACATAATCCCGAGGCCTGTAAGTCTGTCGGGGCACAGCGCTAAGGGCTTTCTCTTAATTTTCATCAGCTGTGGGCCCAGGAACACGTGCTGCCCGCCAAGGACAAAGGTCAATTGGGAAGGGCCCCTGGAGAACATTGATTCCCCCTCCTCATTTTACCCTGGAGCAGACCGAGGCCCAGGGAGAAGTCACGTAATCTCCAATACAACCATTTTTTTCAACATTTCATTTCTTTCCAAGATACGTCTGAAACTTTGCATGTGAGCGAAGGCGCGCTTGGTATTCTGGGAGGGCATTGGCCTGAGCCGGGAATCCTCCAGAGGGCAGGGGATGCGCCTAGGTGGGTGCTCAGTGGAGTGGGCCTGGCTGGGCAGAGGTGGAGGGGTGGGGATCTACCCTGTTGTCCTCTGGTCAGGAAAGGGGCCCAGTGGCGGCCTCCACCTCAGGACCCTCCCCCACGGCCCGTTTGCCTGGAAAAGCC
The DNA here is from genome assembly GCF_002007445.2 of Ailuropoda melanoleuca. NCBI lineage: Eukaryota > Metazoa > Chordata > Mammalia > Carnivora > Ursidae > Ailuropoda > Ailuropoda melanoleuca. Next base: position 21,220,665 of record NC_048230.1, on the reverse strand, counting down.
TGAGTGCTTTGGAAGGGCAGCCCACCACTGGGGAAGGGTGGGGTGTCCGGCAGCTCCCAGGGGCTGCAGGATGGGACCCATTTAGCCTCCGTAGTCATCTGACCCCCATGACTCAGGCCTGGCCCTGCCCATGGAGGGCAATGGGCCAGTCTGAGCTCATCACCACTGCCCGGAGCAGAAGTGGTAAACAAGTTCACCCTCTGCCTCCCGCCCATGAGAGGAAGCAGGAAAGAGGGTGAGGTGGGGGCCCCCAAACATTCCACCTGGCCCAAGCCATCTGCATAACACACGTCACAGTTGTCCATGGGACCTGTGCTGGGCTCTGACAGGTGGGTGACGTGTGGGGAAGTGTGTTCGCCTTCATGCATGTCCCCGGGGGAGCTTCGGCCAACCTTTTCTAGGGGCCAAGTTGGGAACCATTTCACCCCATCCCAGGTTTCTGGGGGCCATGAGTCGTAGGCTCGTGAGGCTGGGCTTGAGGGCTAGGGGTCCCATGCAGTAACACCTGGTTTGACCTGCCGGATCTCCGCCTCCCGGCCTTCAGGCCTCATGGCTCAGACCCATGTACTGGGGGGTCCCTGTGGCCTCTGGGAGTCTCTCAGAGGCTGCAGACAAATGTTCCTGGGCTATTGCTTTGGCCTGCCTGGGCTCGCGGCAGCGTGTGCGAGGGCCCCGGCCTCAGCACCTCCCCTCTCGCTGCGGGCCTCCGGCTCCTTCTGTCCTTCCACCTCACTCTCTCTCCTTCTGTCCTCCTCCCCTCCCTCCCTCCCTCCCTCCCTCAGGCCTTTCTCTGTCTTCCTCCTTTTCTTTTATACCCACTTTCCCCATCTTTCCTCCACCTCCCCTCTCAACCCAGTAAGCGGCACTGCTCTTGGGAGCCACCAGATGGCAGCAGCGCACCACACGTCCCATCCTTGCTGGGGGCTCCTGTCCCCCCCTCCCCACCCGCCCTTGCCGCCACACAGGGATGATTAACCACCCCTCACCCCTCACAACACCCACACCCTGCCCAGCGCTTTCCTGGGACTTTAAACATGGAAGAAAACAGGGCAGCAAAATACGGGCAGGGCCGGGGTGGGGGCCAGGAGCTCCCTGGAGCCGCTCTGGTATTGCAGGCAGGGTAACACCTCGCCTTTACTCCTGGAAACCGGGAGGACCTGGTGAGCATCCCCGCTTTACACACGAAGATGAGACCCAAAGAAATGAAGTCACTTGTCCAAGTTGGGACCCTTTTCTGCCTTCTCCTTTGTTCTATGTATCTTCGTGTTGGAGGACCCCTGTCTGCTCTCTGGGAGCCCCTAGGCTGATGGGGAAACACAGCCCTGTCCCAGGAACCACAGAATGGGGGAGACAGAGGTGCAGCCTTCTGGGGGCCCCTACTGGTGTGGAGCCAGGGCTAGGTGAAGGTAGTCGGGGCAGGCTTCCTGGAGGAGGCAGGGGCCAAGAGCAGGGGAAGGTAGGTTGAGTAAAGGCAATGCCTTCCATGGCAGCTCTCAGGCCAGGAGTGGCCCAGTGAACCTCATGTATGGGGAGCAGCTGGGGTGGGCTGCTGCAGTCCTGGAGGCAGGGGAGGGGACCATGTGGGCCCTAATTTGGGCCAAGCTCCTTTACTGGCCCATTGCCCTGCCCCACCCCCTCACTCCCTGTCCCACTGGGAGGCCAGCAGTGGGCTGGGGACAGGAGGCCCAGGGTGGGGTCCCTTCCCCAGGGCCCGAGCAGGATCCTGAGCCGGCTGTGGCAGTGCCCAGGAGCCAGAGAGGAGCCACCGCCCCCCACCCCCTTGGGCCCCTCTGTAATTAGGGCTATTTTTAGGCCCCTCTTCCTTCCTATTTCAGGCCTCTGGACTGGGCCGAGAGTGGGCTGTCCTGGGGCCGAGGGCTGGAGCCGCTAAACTGGGCCGTGGCGTGGGAGCTCCAGCCACAGTGCAGACCACAGCGGGGGCGGAGTCCTGGCGGGGGAGGGGAACCAGGACGTGGCCGGCAGGGGCAGGGCTGGGTGGGGGCGTAGCTTGGCTCCTCTGACCCCTCCCTAGGCCCCTCACTGCTCTGCCCCATGCTGGCGCATCCCTCTGTCCTGTTGCCCCCAGCCCCGCTGGTTCGAGGCGGTAAGCCCTGGGCCTGCATCTCTGTGTCTGTGTCGGACACTGTGTAAGCCCAGCGCCCGCGGGACTGTCACCCTAGGAGAGGTGCCCAAGTTGTCCATAATGATGGCCAGTGTTTCTCGAGTGCTTACTGCGCGCCAGGTACTGTCCCAGCACGTTACCTATATTAACTCATTTACTGTAGAAGCAACACTAGGAGAACAGTGCTATTTTATTCCTATTTTACAGACAGGAACACTGAGGTGCACAAGTAGCCCATTTTTCATGTACCAGGCTTGGTCTCATGTGGCCTGCTTTCAGCGAGCATCCTGGTCTCTCTGATGGGGTTTAAAGAGACGGGCCCTGAGAGACTCGGCTTTCTTCTTCATCTACTTGCGGGCTCCACACGGAGGGTCCCAGGGCTCCATCAGCCATGGCTCCTGCTGATGATGGGCCTGTCCATCGTCCGACAGTCCATGGCCTGTCCTGCAGGCGGAAGGGTGGGTCTTGCCCAGCTGGTTCCAGTTAGGCACAAGAAAGCTGGCGAGGGGTATATTTAGCCCTGGTTTCTGGAGGAGCCAGAGGCCTTTCATCCTTGGAGGGGCTAGCCACAGGGGGACTCAGCCTGCCAACGCTGGGCTCACGGGCTACGGGGCAGGCAGGCTTCGGCGCAGGGAGTGGGGTCAGGGAGGAGAAGGGGCACATCTCTGAGGCTGGGGGAAGAGGGACAGTGCCAGCCAGGGCAGCCGAGGCCTGGCTGCAATGCTCTGGATGTTTCTGGAGGCTCGAGGGCTTCTATGGGAAGTGTGGGAGGTATGGGATGGGAGGGCCGGCCAGGGTAGGTGGGCCGCCTGCCCCCTCCAGCCCAGGCCCAGCTGAGGCCTAACATGTCCATGGCATGGGGCTTATTATCAGGGCTTTGCCCTCGTCGGGGGGTGTGGGGGCCTCCTCTTAGTCAGGAGGGGTGGGCAGGGGACAGAGTTCAAGGACTAGGAAGGGGAGGTGGACTTTCTGTTCCCTCTAAGGAGACTGACGTGTTCGGGCACAGGTGTCTGGGGAAAGTGGGAGGGCTGGGGGGCAGGTACGTGTGTGCAAGAGAAAAAGAGGCTCACGGAGGGGCCGCCCCGTGGTGTGTTCAAGGGCGCGGGAGGCGCAGCCTGCTTGACTCAGTGCCATGTGCTCCTGGGCAGCCAGCAGTCACCGAGCACTGTGTGACGGGGCCGCTGGGCTGGGAGTCCGTGCCGTGGCGGTGCCTGTGGCGGGTTGGGGTGATGTGCAGAGCTGAGATGACCCATGGGTGACTGTGGCATTGCTCCACTGGGGGGGACCGGGATGGCCTGTCCTGATGTGGCTGGGGGCAGCTGATGGATACGGTGGTAGATGAGGGGCTGTGCGGTTTTGTGCGGCTGTGTCATGATCCCCCCAGATGTTGGTCTCTGTGTGTGTGACGGCAGAAACACGTGTGTGGAGGCAGTTTGGAACCCTGGTTCTGCGTGCGTTCATGCGTGTGTGTGTTTGTGCGTGTGTGTGTGCAGATTGTTATCCTGGTTGTGACTGGGCGTGTGGTTGTGCAACCCAGGTTAGCCCCCAGCCAGCTTTCCCCTGCAAACAAGGCCTGCTCCCGCTGAGGGTCATGCCCTGCTGTCCTTCCGGGGACCCCCACCCCAAAGCCACAGGCCCTCTGGGCCTGAGGGAGGGAACCCTACCGAGTTGTAAGCATCTGTCTCTCCCCTAATCCTCTCACCCCACTCCCTCCGACCATCCCCACAGACGGCAGGCTTCTACCTGCCCCAGGGCGGGAGGCAGGGGAGAGAAAGAGGAGCCTGCCCGCCTGCCCGCCGCCCCTCTGTGTCTCTGCGCTCAGACAAAGAGCTCACCCTGGTCTCTGTGGGCGTCTGGGAGACGCTGGGGGGATTAGCTGCCCGCGCCGCCCTCTCCCCACCTCGTGCCAGCCCACCCGGCTGGCACCAACACCTCAGAGCCCAGGGGCGGTGCCCTCACCGCAACCTCTCCAGCTCAGAGTGTCTGTGTGTGTGTGTGTGTGTGTGTGTCTCCTCCCCCAGAGCCCCGGCGGAAGCAGAGACGCAGCCCACGGAGAAGCAGGTCCTCCCGCTGTGGGTCAGGACTGGGTCTCCCCTTGGTTTCTACTTCCCCAGCCACCACGCAGGGGCCTACCAGACCTCTGTCCTTGTTGGCACCTCTGTGTCTTTGGTATCATTCTTGGCCCTTGCACCCCTCCCCCACTGCTGACTGCTGCTCACACCTTCCTGTCCTTTCCCTTTGCATTCCTGGGGAGGGCCTAATCAGGCCGGGTGAGCCTTGGGGCAGAGGGAGAAGGGAGTGGGCACCCCTGCTGTGTCAACTTTGGGTCGGATGGCAGGGGCTCAATGGAGGAGACTTTGGGAATGACTCCGTTGCTCATCGTGACTCTGGGGAGCTCCTGCGGCCTCTCTTCCGTCGGGGAGAATGAGAGTACAGCTAGAGTCATTGCCTCAAGTCTAACCTTTGCTTTGCACGGTGCAAAACCAGACCCGATTCTCAAAGTTCGGGCACGTTAACTCTGCTTGGATTTTCTCAACAGATAAGGCCGGGATTGCGTCTTCTTCCATTTCAGAGAAGTTTAGACCAAGGCTCTGAGAAGTGAAAGGAGTTCCCCCAACTCACACATCTGGTGAGCAACAGGGCCCGGATGGACCCCAGGGTCTTGGTCTGTGTCAGGAGGGCCCCTTCGGCCTTCGCGTGGCTGGGCCTCTGCCTCCTTGGTACCTTGTCCCTGCCACCCCCAAGAAGAGTCTGCTGTCTTGAGAAACCTGGGAATGGAAGCAGGCCAGCGGGAGCCGGGGGAGATGAGCGGGCCCCTCCCTGACTCACACCCCGTCCTTAAGCAATAGGGCTCCATTCCACGGACAGCTCTTGCCGTCCTTCCCGTGCTTCGGGGGCTGTTTGTGGAAACTCCCTTCCTCTCCCTGCCAAGTGGGTCAGGATCCACTTTGTCCTAAAGACCTCTCCATGTTAACGTTTTCTATGAAAATGTGATTCTGTAGGTTTAGTCCCCTCCTGCTGCAGGTGTCTCCTTGCATTCAGCCTTTGGTGGAGGCAGCGAGGCACGGGCCACCCCATCCATGGGAGCAGGCTGCCAGAAGGAAGCTTGATTTCCCAACGGCTGGAAAAGGCCATGGAGGCTGGGAGCTGGCTCCGCGCCTTGAAAATAAATCATAATCAATACATGTAGATGGACATATAGTGCTGAGCGGGCGGGTAAATACATAGAAGAGGTTGAATGACTGTGCAGGTGGGGGGGTGGCGGCTGCTTGGGTGGGCTGTGGGGGAGTGGATAGATGGGTAAGTGAGAGGCTGGGACGTGTGGCTGCGTAAGCGGGTGGTGTTTGAATGGATGGGTGGGTGAGTATTTAGGTAAATAGGTGCATGCGTGAATGGTTGAATGACAGATTGTAAGGTGGGTGGAGGATGGACGGATGGAAGGGTGGATGGACGGATGCGTCGATGTACGGAAGGATGGATGGATGGTAGGAAGGATGGAGATGGATGGGACAGGTGAATGGGTGTGTGAGTCGATTTGTGGTGGAGATCTTGGAGCCTGCAAGTGCCTTTAGAAGACCGGCTATACACAGGGAATGAATTTTCCACAACTATTTCGGTTTTGGTCAGCTCTCAATCATCTGGACTGATGGAGAGAAATCATGTCATGGAAAAATCTAGAAGATGCTGATTGGTCGCAACCTGGTTTACATCATATTAATGGGTGGGGGTGGGCAACTGGCTCTCACCTGTGAAGTCTGAGGGTCTGAGCATGTGTCACCCGTCAGTCACACAGTCAGATGTGGCATCTTGGGAGACCTGCTCTGACTTTTCTCTTGCTCTGCCAACATCTTCCTTCCTCCCATGCTGGGAAGGACAGCCTCTCCTCCCAGAGGGATCCAGAGTGCTGACAGCATTGGCATGATTCTCCTGCATCTCTCGGGCAGGCTCCCTCCTCCCCTAGAGTCAGGGAAAGGTGACCGGACTCTCTGAGGGTCTAGTGTTTCTTTCAAGTTTCCCCAAGATTAGTCCATATGGAGAGGCTCAGAATCACGGAGGTTAGCCTGGCATCTGACAAGCAGTGTGATGATTTTGGGAAATTGAGAGCAGCAAGGCTGCCCTAACAACAGAAGGGGGACACTGGCCAAAGCTCCCCGAGCTGCTCCCCGGAATGAGAGGGGGCAACCAGAAGCTGTAGCAAGACACAGAGCTCAGGGCACCTGGGTGGCTCAGTCGGTGAAGCATCTGTGCCTTCAGCCATGTCATGAGCTCAGGGTCCTGGGATGGAGCCTGTCGTTCTCGTCAGGGAAACTGCTTCTCCCTCTCCCTCTGCTTGTGCTCTCTCTCTCTTTCAAATAAATGAATAAAATCTTAAATTAAAAAAAAAGAAAAAAGAAGACATAGAGCTCAGATGCCAGGGATGGGGTGTGCTTGGCAGGGGGATGGATGGGGTGGGCTGTGGAATCATTTCTATGTCCCATCGCAGGTACCAGGCCTCTTCTGGGGGTGGGGAGGACTCTCTTTTGCCCCTTCTCTTAGAGGAAAATCTCCCCTGGGTGGAGGGGGGACTCTGCAAGGCCCTGATTCCCATGACAATTAAAGGAGCCTCACGCAGAGAACCTGCTGGAAGCCAGGCACCTTACATACATTCTCACAATTTCCTTCCAAGGGAGGGAGCATTTCCCTCCCTTTTACAGATGAGGAAACAGGCTCAGAAAGGTGGAAGAGTGTGCCCAGGATTACCTGTCTAGGAGGTCGTAAAATCAAGATTCCTTTTCAAGTTGGCCTGGCTTCTCTGCCTCATGCAGCCTGATTTCAGACACCACCTCCCCATCCTGGAGTCTCAGGTCCAGCTGTGGGGAATGGGTCCAAGGAGCAACAGCTTGAAGGACACGTCAGAGAGACATAGGGGGAGCCTCCAGAAGGACTTTCTCTCCCACTGGAGGTAGAACTCCAGAGTGGGCAGACGAAGAAAGGCAGAAAGACACGTTCTTTTGAGAAGGCCCCCTGTGGTGGTTCCAGCACAGCTAACTTGCTGGCCTGAGATGGGGGGGTGGCCAGAGGCAATCTGGAGACCCCCCCCTTGCAGCCTGAACAGGGTGGAATCCCCTGCCTGGGTGGGACTCCGGAGTCTTGAGAGTGAGGTTTTCTGGCTCAGAGGAAAAACAGATCATGCGGACTGATGCTGGACGGAAGCTGGGTGGTTTGGAGCCCATCTCCAGACCTCAAAAGTGGGTCTGGGGGATGCCAGGACCTATTTTCTGGGAGATGGACAGGGAGATGGTAGCTGCAGGAACTGTGAGGGAAGCCTCCCCCCTTCCCAAGCTGGGCAGTCCCTGGGGCCACAAGCCTGCCATGCTCCGGGGAATGCTGGGACGGCAGAGCGGGAGCCTGAGCTAAAGCTGGGGCCCGGCTGGGCCAGGGACCAGGGGTCTCAGACCCCTGGCCAGTTGAGCAACTGGGTGGAGGGCTGGGGGCTGGGGGCTGGAGCAGGAGCAGGGGAGGGTGGAGACGGGAGGTCCAGGTGGGCCTGAGCAGAGGGCAGCCCCTCCTGTGTCTCCCCTTGTCCCGTTGGCCTTCCTCCTCTCTCTTTGATGCTTCTCACCACAGACTTCAAACAGGCTGCCCCGCGCTTCCACCGACATCCATAATTAGAGCCTCTCGCTCACTCCCTTCCCTGCTCTGATCTGGCTCTGGCTCTCCTGCAGCCTTTCTCTCTCCACCCTCTCCCCTTTTCCCTCTTTCTCTTTCCCTCTTCTCCTGGTTCTCTGGCTCTCAGGGTCTAGACTGGTCCCCTGGCTTCTCCGGCTGCAGTTCTGCCCTCCCTCCCCTTCCGTCGGTCGCAGTCTCTTCTGTCTGTCTGACTCTCTGCTTGGCTTTTCTGTCTTCCTTGCTATATCTTTTCTCCGTAACTAGCAACCTCTCTCTATGTCTCTCCTTCCCCTCCTTCCTTCCTTTTGAAGTGATCTGCACCCCCTTCCCACGTGGAAGGCTGCCCTCGGCTGTGCCTCCCAGGGCTGAGACTGGCCCTGGGACAGGCCCGTGGGCTGCTGGCCTCCTTCCCGTGGGAGTCCTCTGGGCTCTCAGCACAGCCCCCCGGGGCCTCCCACTCCTCCCTGGACCTCCTTCAGGCCCTTCCCAGTTCTGATTTTTCTGGCCGGGTTGACCTCCCTCTCGCCTTTGTGACCCTACGACAGGTGATGCCTTGTTCATTCTCTTTCCTGGGAGAAGATTCAGACTCTCGCCAGGAGCCTCTCTGAGGCCTGGGAAATAGGGGATGAAGAACCCTACAAACCCCCCCTCCACAGCACTGGGGCTTGGACTGGACCTGGAGCCCTGCTGGGGCCCAGGCATCCCTAGCACTCTCTGCCAGTCAAGCATAGGGGATCCCCCCCTCCCTGACCAGAGAAGAGGCTCGCACCCTTCTGTGTCCCACCCCCAGGGCACCTTGTGTCCCAGACTCAGGCCCCCTTGGAGGGACTGGCCTTGAGAAGCAAGCCTTGCCCAGTGAGTGGTCTGGATGTGGACAGACCCCCTAGCGCAGAGAGAGCCGGCTGTGAGCCTTCCCTTGATGCTGCAGCTCTGGACTGGCCCCGACCTCCCTGGCCTCTGTCCCAAACACGCTGTGAGGGGGTGATTGTAAGAAGGATGTGACTAACCTCTAGGTTGGACACGATGTTTTCCAGCTAACAGTGCCCTTCCCTGGTCACGTGGGAGCCTCCTGACCTCCACCATGGGTGGGGAATGAGGTGAGCACATCCTTTTCACAGATGAGGACTCTGAGGACCAGGTATGCCCAGGCGCTCCCTTCAGGGCCCCTCCTAGAAGGCGAGGGCAAGCTGGCAGGGCTGGGGGCTCAGAGCCCCTTGGGAATCCAGGCTCCAGACCATGCGGGACAGGCGGGGCACATGGGCAGTTCTGGTCCATTCTAGATTCTAGGCAAAGATGGGTGCCCACTGGGTAGATGGGAGCTCACGAGTTGTGGAGCTATACAGGAACCCCAATACTGGGCCCTTCTGGACAGGCCCGAGGAAAGACCGTGCCTGGAGTGTGCTGGGGGGCGCGGCGATCAGGAACTTGATGGGCTGGGGGAGCACCCCCTCAGAGCTGGCCAGACCTTGGGCAGAGGGGGCTTGGTCTGGCAGCCCGAGGACGTGTGCGTGTGCGTGTGTGTGCGTGTGCACAGTAGTGAGGGTGTGCGTGATTATGTGTGCCTGCGTGAGTGACGGGTCCGCGCGGGCTTGGGTTACATGTGACTCTGTAGGCAGGTGCGCGAGCGGGTGTGCTGGTGTGAGTGAGGGTATGCAGTGGCGGGAGCCTCTCTCTGAGTGGGAATGAGGGAGAGGGACTGCGTCAGCCGCCGAGTCCCTCACGTGTATGACTGTGAGTACACGCACTGGCCGGGCTCTCGGATGGTGAGAGCACACGCACAGACACTAACATCGGCAGATGTGAGCAAACAGGTGTGAGCGTCTGTGCACGTGTGCGCATGTGCCAGGTTCTCTCCCATCTCGGGGATTAGCAGCACCGGGCCACCTGCCGCCTCCCTCCCCTTCCTCCTTTCTCCCCTCTCTGCTCAGCCACCCTTGGAGGACCAAGTGCCAGGCCCACTCTCCACTTCCAGAGGCACCCTGGGGACACGCTTTGCTCCCATTGCTGGCAGGAAGGGGGTCCTCCCAGCCCAGGTCGGGGTGGCTGGTTCAGGAAGGAGGGGTGCTATGGCCCCTATCTGAGGCCAGGGTGCAGAGGAGAGGAGGAAAGTGGCCTCCTGGCCTCCTTCTTCCCCACCATCCCCAGGCCCAGTGCGGGAATGGGAACGAGAGAGATTGTTCCTCGCCAGCGTCTGAGTCCTGAGTGTGTGTGACCGCGTGACCACATGAGGTCAGGGAGGTGGCTCCAGCCGCACGGGCCCTTGTCTCTCTGGGTCTCTGTTCCTCACTTGTGAAGGCCTCTCCTCCGGGTTCCAGCATCTGCCTCCCCAGTTCTCACCCTCTCCCCTACCCCAGGAACCCTGGCCTGTTTTCCCAGCTCTGCCAACTTGGCAGGACCTCTGGTCTGAGGTTCTTGGCTGGGGAGAAGCCTGGAAGAGTGAGGGAGGGTTTTTTATTCCTTCTTCTTCTTTTTGCCTTTAGAAATTGGGGATTTGGGCTGAGGTTGGCATGCTCACCCCAGACAGACTTGTCTGAGCACACCTCTGCTGCAGGGAGGGACAGGTCTTTCTGTCACCATGCCCCGAGGTGGGGGCCTTGGGCACGGAGGCAGAAAAGCACCATGGCCGCCAAGGGCACGCAGCCCGTGCTCTGGGGAGCCCCAGGATGGGGGGGAGGGGCAGCCCTGGCCTGGGGACCCCTCAGTTTGATGAGAGAGACGAGACACACTGGACACCTGGAGAGCTGGCTCCACATGGTGAAATAAGGACACAAGGAGGAGCCAGCCGGAGCCTGGAGGGCCACAGCGCTCCCAGGGCCGGGGCTCCAATAGCCACTCGGTTCTTTGGATGAATGAAAGGGAAAAAGGAAGGGAGGACACCAGAGATGGAGGGGCCAGGGGGACAGATGGAATTGAGCTGTGAGGCTCTGGGCAGCTTCCTGAAGGCCACCGGGATGCAGAGACTCTTCACCCTGAAACTCTGCATGCTGTGGTCACTGGCATATTCTGACCATTGGGGCCTCACCAGGACCCTGGCTCCAAGCCCTCTGGACTGTCCCTGCTTCATCCTCTCTTCTCCTTCTGCCTCAATCTCCCACTCATATTTTGGGGAGACTGTCTCTTCAGCATCCCAGAGGGCTGTGGAGGGGCTCCCTGCCTGCCCCTCCTTGGGAGAGATCACTCAGCTTTTGAGGAGGAAGCAGGGTCCTCAGCACCAGAGGGCGGTGTGGGAGGCCCCTCAGCCTGGGACCCCCACCTTCTCAACTTCTGGCTCGTTTCTCCCTCGCTCCCACTCCCTCCTGCCCTCCCCAGATCCAGGAGATCCTGAGCCTGTCTGAGGACACCTTCCCCATCCTCAGCTGAGGGAGGAGAGCAAGGGGGTGGTGATGGTGGAAAGAACCTCCAGGTCATCTCTGTGGGGGGAGGTGGGGTGGCGAGACTGCTGTGGGGAACTCTGGAGAATGGAGCCCCTAAGTTATCTGGGACCCACCAATTCCCAGGTAGCCTGCTTGGCTGCAACCTCAAAAACGAAGTTCAGAGAACCCCAGAGTTGAGTGGGCGAGTGGGTGGAAGTAGGCTCCAGGCCACTCCCTCCTGGATGGTTCCAGCGCTGTGAACCTGCTCTGCCTTTCTGTGCCCTGCTCTCTGCCCTGGGGGAATCCGATGGGGGGGGTAGCGGGTGGGTTCTGAGACCTGAGACTAGTTTTCCGCCATCACCTGGGGGAACAGGGGGTGGGGAACATATATCCCCATCTGACTATTTCCAGCTTCAGGGAAGAGGAAGTGGTGGGTGTGACCAAGGATAGAAGGATCTAGAATTAAATCCTGATGGCAGATGGGCCCATTACTTCCTTTCTAGAAGGTCAAGATTTTGGAGGGCTGAGAGTGGGCTGGCCCTTCGCCAAACACTTGAGTTTGTGAGCACTTTACAGTTTACACATTCACGCATCTGATTTCATTGGGGGGGTGGGGAGTCCTGAGACAGGCAGAGCGGGGAGCGGGCTTGTTTCCCCTACTTTGCAAGTGAGGAAGCTGAGGAGTAGGGCGCTGGAAGTTCAGGAAGAGTGCCAGGTGCTGGGGTCAGGGGCCCCTCTTTCCCACTCTGCCTTATTATTTATCACAGTCAGGAAATCATTCGGTTTGGTCCTTAGAGCCAGGAAAACCTTGGGTCGCTTGTGGGCGTGCTGTGTGTCTGCCTCCGACCAGGGGGAGAGGTTGGGCTCACCTCAGGCTGAGTCCAGACCCCTCCCCACCCCAACACGGCTATAGTCTCCCAAGTGCTGGGCGTCCGTTCCCCCCACCCCCCGCCGCAGCCTGGGCACTCAGGCTCCCTTCTGGGGAAGGGGGGCCCTCTCTCCAGGGGCTGTGCCTGGCAGCCCCAGCCAGCATCTTGCAGCCCTGGGGTTGTTGGGGCTGGCAGGAGACAGGGCCACCCCTCCATGTGCGGGTGGGAGATGCGAGTGGGAGCCGTTTGATCTGGTGCCGTCTTCCCCAGAGCCCATGCCAGCACGGCCCCCTGCTGATGGCTGGCCAGGCCACTCTGGAGCACATTTCTCTCTGGGGGACAGCCCCCCCTCCACCCGCCCCCCCAACAACCTAGACACCTCAACTGACCATCTCAGGACCCCCAGTCTTCCCCCGTCCTGCTGTGCAGCGAGCCAGCTCCCACTAGCGCCAGGCAACAGCAAGTACATCACCCAGTGACCACCTCGAGTCCGCCAGAGACTAGATGTCCTTATGCACCATTTTAGGGGATGAGGAGCTGAGGCCCAGGAAGATAGAGTGACTCACCCAAGGTCACACGCTCAGCAGCCGGCAGAGCTGGGGTCCAGTCTATCAGGCTCCAAGGCAGCGGGAATGCTACGGAAGGAGCTCAGAACTTGGGAAGGACTTTGAATGCTTCACTGAGGCGCCTCAACTTGATTTTGTAGGTGTAGATTTTCCTGTTTTTATTTATTTATTTTTATTTTTAAAAGATTTTATTTATTTGACATAGAGAGAGACAGCCAGCGAGAGAGGGAACACAAGCAGGGGGAGTGGGAGAGGAAGAAGCAGGCTCCCAGCAGAGGAACCTGATGAGGGGCTCGATCCCAGAACGCCGGGATCACGCCCTGAGCCGAAGGCAGACGCTTAACGACTGAGCCACCCAGGTGCCCCTAGATTTTCCTGTTTTTAAACAGGAAATTACACAGCAAGAGCAGAGAGCCAGACTGCCTGGGTCCAAATCTTGCCCTGAACACCTAGCTGTATGACCTTGGGCAAGTTACTTAACCTCTCTGTGCCTCATTTTTTCATCTGCACGATGTGAATGGCAATAGTGCCTAGGCTTGCTGGGAGGATTAGGTGAGTTAATGCGCCTAAGGCGCTCGGGTCAGAGGGCAGAGCAAAGCACACACGAAGCCCTTTATACCTGCATTAGTACTGGTGGCTTCTGAGTGGACCCTCCCTTTCTTACCGCCTTCCCCCACCGCCCTCACCATCCCCTTTGTGGAATGGAGACGCTGCCTGGAGTGAGGAACTGAGCCTGCGACCTGCCGACCTGCCGTGGGCAGAGACCCCATGTGCCCTGCAGGCTGCCCAAAGCGCCCGCTCTTATCTTGCTGTGGCTGGCGGGTGCCTGGTGGGCACGAAGTATGTGCATTTGAGTCAGGTGCGGGGAGGGAGGGCAAAATGGAAAAGTCTGAAGTGACCCGAAATAGCCTTCCTAATGACTAGATGTGGCTCAGGTCGCGGAAGAGGCACGAAGGGGATGCCTCCTTGTCTGGGCTGTAGGGGTAGAGAGGGTCTTCAGGCGCTGGGTGAGGGGGAGATGGGGAGGGCTTCTGCCAGGAGGCCGGGAGTAGCTGGGCGGAGAGGGAGGGAGGAGTAGGCTAGGGGGCGATGGGGGAGGCTGGGAGGGGATTGAAACCCACCCCTGGGCGGGAGGTTGAGGGCAGGCCTGCTGGCAGAGGAGGCCCGCCAGACAGAAAGGTGGAGACAGCGGCCACCGCCCAGGTGGGGAGATAAGTGTCTGGAGAGGTTCCCAAGCCACCCACACACTGTGTCCCCTAATCCCTGCTCACTCCTTCAGAGCCTGTGGCCTCCCCAGAGCTCCGTGGCTCCCGGTCTGCGCCCTCTCCTCTCTCAGGAGCCCAACCCCTCCACCCTGGGCTGGAGCCAGGAGTGGGGCTGTGGACAAGGGGCAGACAGAGCCCCCAGAACACAGGATGGTCCCCTGCGGGACCTGGCTGGAGGGGTGTCCCAAGGCCCGAGAGGCACATGGCCTTTCCTGACGATGGCAGGGGGCAGTAGGCTGAGGGGGCGGCGTGGGACTTCAGCTGGAGGACAAGGGGCTGTCTCTCAGTGGCAATTAAGAGAAGAGCAACTTGTCCCTTTCCTCCCCTCCCCCCTCTCTCCTTCTCTTTATTCTTTTTCTAGCATGGAGTACTTGGCTGGCATGTAGTAGGCATTCAGTAATTATTCAAATTCATAAACAGAGCTAGAGGATGTGGATTCTAGGGTTTCTGCTGATGACCTGACGCCAAGATCCAGCGACTTGGGCTGTGAGGACAGACGTCGGGGCAGGAACTGGCGCTAGGGTTGGCGGTGGGGAGGGGGGCGGAGTGAGACAAGACGTAGAGGGGAACTCTAGCATGAGACCCAGCAGGGATGGGTCTGTAGCCCGAATCTTTTCTCATCAGCTGGGATCGGGCGGAGGAAAGCGAGGGAAATGGGTGAGGGACTGGAATGTGGCCGGAGATATGAATGACAACATTCTTTTATTTTTAAATTAATCTTCACAAAAAATTCAAACAGATAAATAATTGGACATAAAATTCCAACTCTGTCCCTTGAATGACGTTCCCATTCTTCAGCTGTGGGAGCACCGCCATCACAATTTCTGCTGTATGGGAGCCTCAAATTTAAAGTTGACTAATTCGATACCAGCCCACTTTTATTTTTAAGTAGGCTCCACACCCAGCATGGAGCCCGACGGGGGGCTTGAACTCAGACCCTGAGATCCAAGACCTGAGCTGAGATCAAGACTCGGATGCCGAACCACCCAGACGTCCCACATCAACCCACTTTTTAAAGCTCCACCGCTTACTGGCTGTGCGACTTGGGCAAGTCCCTTGACTTCTCGGTGCTCCTGTTTCCTCATCTGTGAAGGGGGTGTAATAATAGCACTTCCCTCATCGGGTTATTGGGAGGGTCCTGTTCGTAACTGTAAATCGGCTAGAAGTGGGCCTGATGCATGGAAAGTGCGGCCTCCTCACCTTGGCCTTGCCCGAGCTCCTCTGCAGAGAGACGTCATGGCTGCGTGTAGCATACCCCAGTCTGCTGTTGGGAACAACACGGCTCTGTGGGATGTGGGATGTAGGACGTCACTGTTCCCGAGAGGCCCCGGTGCAGGGGGGACATCTGTGCTGGGAATCTTCCCGGGGAGTGTCTGCTCCCGAATCCCAGAGATCCCGTGCTCTGCCCCAGCCGAGCCCCTCGTTTTCGCCTGCTGCCTTTCCTGAACCTGGGAGGAAAGGGAGCCGGGCACTGAGCAATGGGAACAGGATAATTCTGAGGCCTGGGCATGTTGCCTTCAGTTTACCCTCTGGGCGCCTCCTGCCTCCCATGTGATGGGCTGTAGGACTTTCATTTGCCTGTGTTTGAGGTTAACCGCCTTCCTTAATGAGGCTGGGGATGGAGAGGGCAGGTGGGGAGAAGCCCCTGAAGGTGCAAGGGGTGTGATGGCCTCTCTCTCAGAGGAGGCTGGGGAGGCGGGGGGTGGGGGCTGTGTGTGGGGAAGGAGGTGTCTGCCAGCGCACCACCTCCTCGGCCTGGAGGATCCAGGGGAGGCCATCCCGAATGCCATGCGATGGGGAGAGGAGAAGGCCCTAACGCGCTTCCCTCTACCGGCCAGAAAGCTGGAATTGTAGCAGGAGCATTCAGGGGAAGACTTCCCAGGGGACCCAGAGTGGGTAGAGAGGCTGATGGGGGATGCAGAGTGTGTGGGGGCATAGCTGCATCGGTCGGACCCGGGCGGCAATCGAGATGACCAGTCATGCAGTGAGTCCTCTGGCTTTGCTGTGGCTTCAGGGCAAGATGGCGGCTTCAGGGCAGGATGGTGGGGTGGCCTTCCTCCACCTGCCACTCAATGTCTACAGCCCAGGTCTGCAGGAGCTCCGGTCTCCACGTGCAAGTCTCCATGTCCTGGGTGTGCGTGTGTGTGCATGTGTGTGTCTGTGTGTGTGAAAGAAGAGAGAGCTGCTTCCTTCATCAGACTAGGGGCTCCCATGGCAGTGTTGTAACTCCCCGATAAATTGGGGGCTCCCGGAGGGCAGAGGTAATGCTGCCTCAGGACTCCGTTCCTGCCTCCAGGCCCTGAGCCCCCACCCCACCCCACCACACCCCCTTGGTCTTCTGTGTTCTCTCTGCCCACTCTCCTTTCTCCGCTCTCTCCCTCCCTCCTGTGCACACGCACCACCAGGAGACTCCCTTTGAAGTCTTGCTGAGTCCTGTTGTTCTTATGACAGAGTAAACAGGCAGGGCTGAGCCAGGGGCTGGAGCCCTGGTAATGAGGCTTTTCCGGGGGGAGGGGGCCTGAGTGGGGCTCCCATCAGATAAGGCAGTCTCTTGCTGCCTCTCTATTTGCTATTCTGATGAGGGACGCAGCTGAGAGACAGGTGGGTCCAGGCCTGGCTGGGTGCGGGGCACCTGCCTACCCACCCTGCCAGAGGTGGGCCATGTGGCCATATGACCTCCAGGGTCCCATGAAGTCCTGTGTCCAAGAAAGGCTTCAGACCGTGCCTCACACCTCCAACCGAAGACGGGGACCCGTGGTTGCCTCTCTCACCCGGAGCAGAGCCTTCGCCAAGCTGGTAGAGAAAGGATTTGGGTCAGATGTCAGGAGGAACTTCCCAGGTCATAGGAGTGCACGTTACCCGTGCCAGGTCCAGGCCTGCAGTGGGGCAGAGTTAGGGGAGGAATCTCCTGTGCCTGGCTTTGAAGGGCCAGCCTGCTGCCGTGGCCCTGGGAGCACCGGGTAGGGGGGTGGGCAGCAGACAGGAGAGGGAAGAAGGATGCCCGGGAATGAGCACCGAAAGCACTAGAGGCTCATATGAGGCTCCGATAGACACAAAAGAAATACGATGGGTCTTCTTCTGGCTCATTTTCCTCTTCCACGCATAATTCTCAGGTCACATGAAAGTGTTGGGGAGAGAAAGGCCAGCAGTGGGGTCAGCTGAGGCCTGCATTCTTCCACGATGATGGGGAGAAGGGCACAGTCCAGCTCCGGGTGAGTTGTACCAGTAAACATGGAAACCTAAAGGCCATACTATTAGTGCCTCAGAAGGGGTCACTGGGCCTCTCAGGCAGGCTCCTGCCTCGACTGACAGCACCACTGTCCTACCAGGAGGCTGCCTCCCAAGTCACATTCTCCCGGCCCGACTCCTACCATCTCCATGAGCTTTCAGAGCCATCTTGGGAAAGGGCACTCTGCTCAGAGCAGCCCTCAGTTTCCCCATCCTTGACGAGAAAAGAAGAATTATAGCATCTCTCTCATTGGGAGAATGGAGGAGATGATTCCTGCAAAGCCCTTCACACGGAGTCTGGCACTCGCTGGGCTCTGGTGATTTCTTCAAAGACCGCTTTCAAATTCTCATCTTCACAGCTCTCCTCCTGGAAGTTCTTCCTGTCATCTGGCCTCTATTCCTCCTCTGATCATAACAAAGTATCACCTTTCCAGCCTCTGCAGGGAGCAGGGTAGGTGGGTAGGTTGGTCCCTTCTGGCCTCAGTTTCTCCCTTCTTAAATGTTGCCTCCCCACTTCTTCCCCTCCCCACCCCCCAAGCCTGCATGGTGAGATAATGTCTAAGAGATACTTGGAGTTACTTGGAGGAAGAGGCCAGACAGTGAGTGACCAGAGGTGATTATCTGGCGTGACTAAAGCAGTGGTTTCCCTCCCCCCAGCCCGGGCAGAAGGGAGGGGGACATCTGAGGTCATGCTCTAGGAGGAACTTCCCAAGAAAGGCTAGAGCTGGGGAAGCCTAACTTGGGGTGGGGGGAGAAAGGGAAAGAGGAAGGGGGCTGAGAACTCAGCTTCAGGTGCATTTTCACGGGGAAAAAAAAGCTACCTCCAATAAGTCATCCCATTTAGCAGCCGCTTTGAGGGGCGCCTGGGTAGCTCAGTCTTTAAGTGTCTGCGTTCAGCTCAGGGCGTGATCCCAGGGTCCTGAGATCGAGCCCCACATCGGGCTCCTCCGCTGGGAGCCTGCTTCTTCCTCTCCCACTCCCCCTGCTTGTGTTCCCTCTCTCGCTGGCTGTCTCTATCTCTGTCAAATAAATACATAAAATCTTTAAAAAAAAAAATAGAAGGCACTTTGAGGCAGGGGGCTGGCTAAAATGCCTCCTCCCCCGCGGCCCCTGGCCCCGGCATTTCAGTCCCATTCTCCCTTTGAACAGCCATCCTGTCTCCAGCTCAGCCTGCCTCCTCTGTGGACACTGTCATCTACCCTTGCCCTTGACCCCTGCCCTTCTTCCCTCCATCTCTCAGCCTGGACCTAGCTCTCTCCTAGCGCCATCTCCCCATTGCAAGCCTGCCCTGGGGTCCCCAACAGCAGCAGCCCTTGTCCCTTGAGCTGGGGCGCTCCCTGTGGGTGGAAGGCCCGCTCTCCGCCTCTCTCTCTCTGTCCTCCGCCTACAGGCCCTCTGCCCACTCCGCCCCCAGAGTCCTGCAGAGAAATGGGTAGCTGCCTGCTGCGGGTGGGACTGGGTGGCTGGACTCCCCTCAGGCTCCCCTGGCCTCCTCTCCAGGGACCGAGCCAGTTTGGGGAGAGCATGCAGTTCCCACTCAGGCCTCTGGGTGCTGCCCGACAGCTGTGCTTGGTCCCTCCCCTCCAGGGCCCTGGCACCTGGCAGGTACTGACCTTCCCTCCACCCCTCTTCCTGCCCCCCAACAGGGGCTGCAGTCATTTAGAAAGGAGAAGCGGCTGCTACTACTGAATATTTTCACTCCCATCACCCCCTTCGCTCCCGGTTATCAGTCGTGCCTGCTCCCATTCTGCACATGGGGAAGCTGAGGCATAGCAAGTCCCCCACCCTCGGCTTGCCCCAGCTCTCATAGAAGGGGGCAGAATCCCGACAAAGACTTGGAAAGACAAGCATGAGCCTGGGGGCAGGGGTAAGCTCAGTGCCCATGTGTGGGAAGCAGAGACTCTGGCTTGCTCTGGTCTCCCTCGGTGGCACAAGGGGACGATGCAAAAGGAGGGCCTGCCATGGGGGATGGAGTCTGAGCGGGGTGGCAAGGCTGGCCTTCAGGTCCAGCCTTCGCTGCAGTCTCGTGGCAGGAGCGAGGGTGAAGCTGCTCAGTGCTTCCCTTGTATCAGTTAGACTGTCTATGCACAGGTGTGCCAGGGACGTCTCCGTCACGGACGTTTGGACAGCTAAGGCTGGTGTTGGGTGAGGGACCTCTGTTCCCCGAGCTCAGAGGCAGGGTCTCTGCTTTCTCTCTGCCCCTGATGGTCCCATGCAGGGCCTGTCCAGGGGATGGGTGAGGGAGGGAGGGAGGGACAGAGGAGGGGGCCCTGCCCTCACAGAGGTGGAAGGAAATGGAAAGAGGGGAGCCCTGAGAGACGGCCTGACCTCCAGGGAGTTGCTTCATGGAGGGGGATTCTTCCTCCCCTCCTCCCCCATTGGACCCCCCACTCCGGCCCCCCACGCGCACCCAGCACTGTCTGGGCAGGGCTTGAGGGGGTGACAGCAGCTCTGAGGGTGGGGCCGAGACTGTTCTGCACGGGATGGTGTCAGCATGAGTGGGCCCCTGTTTGCTGAGTTGAGCGGCTGTGGGTTTGAGTGACTTCGTGTGTGTGTGTGTGTGTGTGACCTACCTCAGCTGGAGTTCTTCCTAGGCTTCTTTACTCTAGGAGGCCCTCTGACCCACCGAAACACTCCCCTGAGACGCAGGGGTCCCATCTCCCTCCCCAGACCCGGTGTGTCTGCTGTGATGGGGCCTGTTGCTTTGTACAGGGACCGCCCAGGCCTGGCCTCCCACACTATGCCGGAGCCCCTGGGGCAAAGATCAGACTCCTTCTCTAAACCCTCTGCCTGGGCTGGAGCAGGTGACCTGTGAGTCTCCGTGGAGTTCAGACTCAGGATGGGAGGGGCAGGCCTCTCCCTGATGTGAGAAAGGTGTCTCCGGAAGGAAGCCATCACCTCTACTCCACCGCCTAGGGGCAGGCAAGACCCTCTTTCCTGCCCGCCACCCCCCCCAAGACATGGTTATTAAAAAAATTTTTTTCATCTAAGAAATAACAAAAGTGCTACATACTTGTTCTAAAATTTGAACAATGCAGAAGTCAGGAGACTAGAAGAGCTGCTCCCCAAGCCCATCCCCCCATCGGGTAACTGTGGTTCCTGTTGGGGTGCTTCCTCCCTGACCTTTCTACACATTAAACCTTTTCTTTTCAACACAGATGGGACTTTACTAACAAATAGTCCTTCAACTTGATCACCAGCGTTCCCACGCGCATGCTCGGAGCTATCCCACATCTGAGGGCTCCAGAGGACCCCTGCGTGCGCTCAGTCTAACTTGGCTAACGTCTCTCATGAGGGGCATCTAGACAGAACCCGATTTTTCATCATCACAGTAACGCTGAACAAAGATGTGTGTCCGAGAACCTCCCTATTAATGGGAGCGCGCTTGGGTAGGACCGAGTCCGTGCTCAGAACTGGGTGTGTGCATGCCTCCTTCTGAGAAATACAGCCCGAGAGACACACAGGTTCGCCACCATCTCTAGATGAGGGCGTCCTGCCTTCCCCCTTGGTGATATGATCTTGGGGTGGGTCTGCCCGTTTGGGAAGTCCTTCCTCAAGTCTGACCCAAATCCCTGCTGCTGTGTTTGGAACCGCTGAGCTGTTCCTTACCCAGATCCCCAGGGCAGGGTGACGCACCGCGGGCTGGGTGGTCTAGGGGAGGCTGCCCTCTCCCCGTAGAGTGGCGTGTGCATATTGGGGGGTGGTAGGAGAACCTTCCTCTCCTCTCCTTGTTGGAAGCTTCTTGCAGAAAAGAGGAGAAAGTTCTCCTGGGGGGACCCCTGAAGCTCTGGGTGATCATTGCTGGGTTATGGATCAGATGCGAGCTGGAACTGGCAGTCCCAGAGGGCACCTTCCTGCCTCCTAGATCTTAATGTCTGGGAAGTGCTTGGACGTCCTGTCAAGGCTAGCCATTTCAAAGCGCTTCCCAGATACATACAAAGGCTTCTCTCAGGAGCAGGGGGCTGTCCAGTCCATAGTGGGAAGCCAGGTGGAGGTAGAGCTCGGGAGAAGCCTGTCCCTCTTTCTCTAGCTACCAGTGGCATTAGCTCCTGCCCGGACTCTGGCCCTCCCCACCCCCCACTTTTGGGTCAGCCTGTGGAAGACTGGGGAAGCCTCCTGTATGTGTGTGTCTGTCTCCACGCTCACCCAGCAGTCCAGAATACCTGGGTCTTTGGGGTGAAGAGGGTCAGAGGGGTCAGCGTTAACCCTTTGTGTGTTGACCCGAGCCACAGAGCTGTGGGTTGTCAGCCAAAAACCAGCCTGTGGTGCAACGAAAGGCAGAACTTTCCGAGCAACCCTGGGTTTCTTCCAGAGGCTGGTGCTGATTTCCTCTTCCTCTCTGCACTCGCCCAGCCAACCCTGACTGCACAGCCGGGCGCCGAGACCCCAGTGGCATGTCTGCTCTGTGTGTGTGTGTGTGTGTGTGTGTGTGTGTGTGTCCTGGAACAGACAAGAGACAAAGCCCACACAATGTGATAAGTGCTTTGACTGGAGAAGTAGCAGCAGGAGAAATGGAGGGTGAGAGACTCACTCACTGATGCGGTTACCTCAATTACCCCTAATTGACCCTGCTCTTGGCGCTGTAAGCAGCCAGGGGAAGTCCCAGGCACAAGGGGCAAAGCCCTAGGTGGTTTTCGCCAGGAGCCAGAAGGCTGGGTTCGAACTCAGGGCTGTCTGACTGCGAATTTCCGCCCCCTCCCATCACAGACAACAGTGCTGGTTGGAGGGGGTCAGGCCTAGGACTTGGCACATGGATGAGCGAACGGCCGAATGAATGCTGCACGGCCTGGCTTGCAAGTGTCGATTTCATGCGTGGTCCACCCGAGCACATCTCAGTAGGAAACCAGACTACAGGGCTGGGGGCCCTTCACCTCCCTGAGGTCCAGCACCTTCCTGGGCAGTGCCCGCGAGGAGGCAGAGAGAAGGCTGGTTTTTCCTGAGAGCTGGGGGTGGGAAGGCTGTGCAAGGATGCCTGTGGGTCCCCAGGGGACATTAAGAGGTCATGGTGTCCCTCCTCTGGCCTCCATAGCAGCCCTCACTCCTCTTTTGCCCCTCAGACAGGTGGGTAGGACCTCTTCTGAAATGACCAGCCTCTGGCACAGAGCCTGACTTAGTGGGTTTGCAATAACCATCATCAAGCAGATGTCATATGAAAAGAACAGAGACGTTGGGGAAGGGTCTGTGTTATGTAGGCCGCTTGTCTCAGGGAAGCCCCCCCCGCCCCGCCCCCAGTCCCACTGTTTTCTCTGGGGCTACAGAAGGGTTGAAGGCTTCTGCCCACCTGGTTTGAGCCCCGCAAACAGCACTCTTTAGGAACTGCTGGTCTTTGCAGAAATTCTTAATCTTCAGAATCTTGGATGGGCTTGAGGGTGGGGACATTGGCAGGGAAAGCAGTATAAAATGCAGGTTCCTGGGTCTGGTGAATTTCAATGCAGAGACTGTGGGAATCTGCATTTGGAACAGGACTCCCCTGATTCTGATCCATGCCCTACCTTTTGAAAAACAAAAGCTCAGTGCCTATCTCCTTGAATGCTGGGAAATGACCTTGAGCAGAAACCTAGTCTTTTTCTCTTCAAAAGGGGCCGTTTTTTATTTCTAGGGGACAAAATCTGTGGAGCCATGGAAGCCTCAGGGGCCTGGGCTTGGTCCGTTAGAGCCCCTCCCACACTGGCTGAGACCTACTGTGTGCCAGCACAAGCACCACGGCAGGCCCGGGAGGCATGGGTGCAGGAGGCATGGGTGCGGGGCTAGCAGCCCAGAAAATCGGGAGGGACCCAGGTAACAGAGTGAGGTCATTCTGAGAGCAGAGCTGGGCTTGACAAGTCCCTGTGGGACTTTTGGGACTTAAGAAGCTTACCTCTGGCCACCAGGGGTCCTTCTTTGGGTCTACACTAAATCTCTCTTGCTGCAAAGGATAATCTAATAGAGGTCATGCTAGGGGCTGGAGGTTTTCTTAGGTCGAACACAGCCTAGGGCCACAGGAGGGAAGCAGGAGGGATCCTTGAGGATAGTGGGACAGACCCCATCCTATGCAGCCACCCACCCCTGCCCCCAGTAAGAAAGGGGGGGATGGCAAGGGGGCAGTCACATCCTAGGGCTGCACTTCCTGGATTCAAGCCACTCTCTCCGTTTCTCCTTAGAGAACACCTCACTCCTCCCTGACAATCATCCAATTCATCCCTTGGAGAGGCTCTTCTTGATGTCTGACTGCAAGCTTTCCTGCTTACAAGCAAGCCGTCTTCCCTTTCAGGCTGAGAGAAATAAAGAGACCTAACTCCCATTCTCCTCCTGCTTCTGAAGTCTATTAAAAATGCCCCTGACCAGCAAGTCCAGCCTTACTGGCTGGAGAGGCTCCTGGTGTGTTCCTACCCCACTCCTCCTCTCCTGTGCTTTCTCCTGCCTTCTCTCCTCTGGGACTCCCCTCCCATTCCCATCCTGTGTGGAATGTGGGGAACCACCAGTTCCTGCCGACACCCTCTCCTCCTCGAAATCCAGGATGGTGGCGGTGGAGGGGGGAGTGGGCAGGAAGACCAGTTTTTCCAGCCCTGAGACCAGCCTACCCCTGGGGGCTCTTCCAAGCCCAGTAGGATGGCAACCGGGCCTCCCCGGAATGTGGCGGATCCGGCTCTTGCCGCTGAGACAGAGGGAGGTTGGAGGTAGCCAGAGTCCAGGGCCAGCGAGAGACATCCCCTCCCACTCAGGCCAGGAACCTGGGCCAGTGGCTTCCCTCCCACCTCCAGTCCTCTCCCCTACTCAGCCAGAGAGCCCACTTAACCTGGCCAGGCCACCACTCCTTTCCTTGCCCCTGGTCAAGGGAGGTCCTCCACTTGGCTCAGTCTGCCCTCCCACATATCCTTCTCCAGCCAAGGGCCCCCTCCTCCCCCTCCCTTTTTGTCCAGCCTGACATCTGCCTTTACAGGCCCTTCTGGGATTGAGGAAGGCACTGCCCCCTCCAGACTGGAGGTGCCCCAGGCTCAGGGACCCTGACTTTGGCAGGACCTGGCAGAGTCAGTGCCCGGGAAATGTACCCACGTGCCTGCCCGACTGCTGAACTCAGTGCATGGGGACAAATACGTCTGCCAGAGGCAGGGAGGGACGGGCCGGTGCCCACCGCTGAGGACATGGCTCATCAGCACCCAGCCTGATCCTGCCAGTGTGAGGGAAAAGCCAGAGTGAGGAGCCCTCCCCACCCCTCCTCTTGCTCCTCTCACCTCTCCATCCACTACCTCCTCCTGGGCCCCCAGCATCAGCCCAGCATCCTCCACTCCTCCTGAAACCCCCTTGTTCCCTGCTGTCTCTGGCTCAGGATACACAGAGCCTCTTCCCTCTGCTTATTGCCACGGCTCCTGGGAGCTCTCTCCTCCATGAAATCCTCCTGGAACTCCACTGGCTGAGACCCTTCCTCTGCAGCTCTTTCTCTCTCAGTGAGTCTTCACCATAAGTGCTCCCCACCACCCCCCAGCCGACCATTCCTGCCTCTGCCTGGGGGCTTGGAGTCCCCTCTGGTAGGTGGCTGGGTCAGTCCAAATCCTGGGGGCTACCTTGGGGTGAGCTGCAGTGGGAAGAGCAGGTGCAGGGGCAAACGCTGATTTACACAAGGCCAGGAGCCACTCTGTTTGCAAAGGTCCAGTCTGGTCCACAGCAGATGTATTCTCCACATGTGGTCTCCCCAGCTAGAGTAACAGTAATATTCCTCACAAAGACACCTGCCGTTTATTGAGCACCGACCATATGCCAGGCTCTGTGCTAAGAACTTTACATGGCTTTCCATTTAATCCTCGCAACAACCGTACATGGTAAGTACTATCATGGTTCCCATTTTACAGATGAGCAAACTGAGGCTATTAGCTTCCTATGGGAAGGGGGGGAAACCTTACTCTCTTTTAAGCCCCAGTGCCTAGCATGAACAAGCAGGTGTTCACCTGACACAAAATCTGGTTAGGGTGGTAGACGGCTCCATGAAGAGAGGTGGGCCTGGACCTCCTCACTTAGGTCCAGGGATTCCAGAATCCAGAGGAGTCAGTGCCAGACCAAGGACTGGCCTGCCCTCTGCTTGTTTCCCAAGAATACAAGGAGGAGAAGCTAGCAGGGAGAACTTTGGGACAAAGCTAGGTGGAGCCTACTAAGGCCGCGGACCCCAGCTCTGTGCCTGCCTGGCCGTGGTGCTCTGGGGCCGTGCATGCAGGTGAATGGGTGTGCACAGTCTCTCCGCCCCTGGGTGGGAGAATGGCCAGGATGACCTGCCAGGCCCTCTGTGCCTCGAATCCTCGATCCTTGATCCTTCGTCTCAGGTCTTTCTCCCGAGGCCCCCGAGGCCCCGGGGGAGTCCCTGGTGGGTGGGGCTGCTGCAGGCCTGTGTCCTGATGTTCTGGGCACAGGGCGGGGTGCAGCACAAGCCCTGACCCGGTTGGGCAGGTTGGCCCACCCTGAGTGGCACCTGTGACCAGGTGCCAACCCCACCCAGCACCCTTTGAAGTCATCCAGCCTGTACTCAAGGCCTAGCCCCTCTTCTGGGTCACCTCCCTAAAAAGAATTGGGGTCCTCTCAGGAGAAAGCTCCTCTTGCCTGGGGCCAGCTCCCGTGCAGGAGAGGGAGGCAGGCCTGGGCCTGGCTGGGGGAGGTGGCAGTCTCCTTAGATCTGTCTCTACAGGGACTGGCAGGGGCTGGGCCAAGGAGGCTGAGTGAGGGGACCAGGGAAGGGAGGGGGCTAATGAAGACAGAGGGCTTAGAGTAGGGGGAAGCTCAGTGACAGGGAGGGAGTTCTGCCAGGGTGATGGGCAGTGTCAGGGATGCACTCTCTCCCACCGCCCACCCCGGCTCAGCCCGTGGAAAAGTCCTCTCCAGCAGCCCCCAAATGGTCTGGGGTATTCTAGTACCCCGCACCCCATCTTCATGAGCCTGTCCCCTACGCCCTACCCCATGGATTGCTCTGCAGTTGGCATTTCTGTCTTATGGAAGGTGTTGGGCACGCCCCTTGAAACCCCCTCCCCGCCAGCACCTTCCCTCCGATCTTCATCCCTCCTCAGCCCCTGCATCTGTCTGCGCAGCCGCGGCGGGGGGGCGGGGGTCGGCCCCAAAGCCGCAGAACTTGGCACGCACGTGCAGAACCCTGGCCGTAGCCCGAGGCAAGACCCAGGTCCCTTTGCCCAGCGCTGCGCAGCGGCTCTCGGCTCCGCAGACCTCTAATCCTCCAGGAGCCTTCTCCGAAAACCATTAGACAGCCGGGCCCCAGCCCTGCGGGCCTCCAACCCGCCCTTCCCACACCCCTCCCGTCGGCTCCCGGCCGACACCGCCCCAACCCTGCGGTCCTGGCCCCGGTCGCCGGGCGAGGGACCACTCGGTTTGGGCTCCGCCGCCTGATTTCTGCAGGCCGACGTCTTCTTAGACCGAGGCCCCGAGGCTGGGGGGCCCTGAACCGCTGGGGGAATGAGCTCAGCCCTTCCATCTCGGAGTAGGGTCCCCGCCACTCCCTCCCCATGCCGCGGGTTTGGGGTGGCCAGGGACGCGACGGCCTCCCGCTGCCGCTGCGGGCGGGGCCAGGGTCGCGGGCTGGCAGCGGCGGCTCCTCCCGGGCTGGGCCCTCGCATCCCGCCCCGCCCCGCCGTCGAAGCCCAGGCAGGATCGGGTGCAGGCCCGGCCTCCTGCCTCTCTGCTCCCCACTCGCCCCGCCTCTGCTCCTCAGCCCTGGGCCTCCTCCTCTTCCTCGGGGAAGCCTCTCTCGAGGGCCGCACCTCCTCTCTTTTGCGAAGCCCACGTTTCTGCCACGGTGGGTAGCCCACGTTTCTGCGCACTGTGGCACCAAGAGACCGGGCCTGTGCTCTGGCCTTGGGCAAGCCAAGCCACTTGACCTCTCCGAGGCCGCCGTTTGCCCAACTGTAAATAGGGCTATTAACCCCACCTGCCTCGCGAGGGTATTCGATGAGCTTCGCCTGGGAGTGTTCCATGATCTTACGGTGTAGCCACGAAGGGCCGGGACTGGTCTCTCCCTTCAAACTGGTCAGAGGCTGTCCCCTTCCAGCTTGTGCCCACACTGGTCATGTTGGAGAGAGGCGAGGACGGGGAGTGACCCCTCTGCCTCACAGGTCAGTAGAGACATCAGAAGCAGGTGTTTCCCCTCCTGTGCTTACTGGCCAAGAAAAAGAGGCAAGATGGAGACCCCGGTGCTGGAGGGCGGGCATCTCTTAGCACGGAGGGCGGTGAGGGGATGTGGACTCCTTCTCCCCAGACCTTTAGGTTGACGGGAGCAACCCCCAAGGGGAGGCAGAAGACCCCTCAGGACGGTTTCCTTCACCCTCCTTTATTCAGGGCCCCCGCAGAGAGGAGGAGGTCGGGTTCTGAGCCTGTCACCAGTGATTAGCAGCTTTGAGGGGCGGGTCCCCACAGGCCCAGGTGGCCAAGGAAGTACATCTCCCTGATGGTCCAAATCGCTCACGCAGAGGCTGCGTGAAGAGCTCTTAGAGAAGAGGAAGAACTGGCAATTCCCCCACAGGCTCAATTTTTGGAGCACATGCAGTGGAGTCAGCCATCTTCTAATCAAGATGGATGGCAGGAATGGCCACAGAAATGTTTATTACATGAAGCAATATATGTAATTTTGGCTGAATCTTGTCCTTCTCCTCATGAAATTCCAATCTTTTTCAGTCAGGCCCATTGGTGCGTGGTAAATAATCACAGTTTCCATTTATTGTTGCCTATCGTGTGCCAGAAACTGGGCAAAGCACTTGACAGGCTCTCACGAGCTTAGCTCCCACACCTCTGCTACTCAGGATTAGTTCAGGGAAGTATTTATTGAGCACCTACCATGTGCCAGGCATTATTCTGGGTACTGGGACTGGGGCTACGGTAATGATAATAATAATAATAACCAAGTCAGTCAAAACCTCTGCCCCCCTTGGAGCTTACATTCTGGTGAGGGGAGGAGGAAAGAAACACATGAGAAAACAGATGTATGACGTCAGGTCATGATAAGTGCTATGAAGAAAACCAAAGCAACACAAAGGGACAGAGAATGGTGAGGTGGGCTTCCTGGAGGTGGTGGTATCAGAGCAGAGACCTGCGTGAAATGAGGGAGCCAGCCATTTGAATATTGGGGGTCTAGCAATCAAGGCAAGAGGAACAGCCAGTGTAATGGCCCTGAGGTGGGTGCTTGCGTGGCTTTTGGCACGTTGGCACAGCAAGAAGGCCAGCGTGTGCGGGCAGGGGGAGCTCAGGGGAGCAGGCGTAGGGGGAGGCTAGGCGGGGTGAGGAGAACAGTAGGAGAGGAGTCTATGAGGAAGGTAGTATTGTTCAGCCCATCTTACATGGCGAAACTGAGGTATAGAGAAATTAAGTACTAAGTGTGGACACTGGGCTACACCAGGCCACCTCCACTTAGGCTGAAGTGCTTGACCGTAGTGCCCTCCTGTGCCCCCCATGTCGGTCTTCACCGGGCGCAGGAGACGGGCCGGGGCTGGGTCATCTCACCAAGCCTCCACAGGCTCCAGGTACGTTAGGATTTAAGTGTATGTGAAAAAAAAAGGAAAGGCAGACTTCCAACGTAATACGAATGCCCACATTTGAGGGTTTCTTTTATTTTAAAGATTTTATTTATTTGTTTATTTGAGAGAGAGAGAGAAAAAAGAGAGCATGGGGGGAGGGGCAGAAGGAGAAGCAGAAGCAGCCTCCCCGCTGAGCAGGGAGCCCAACACGGGGCTCGATCCCAGGACCCTGAGATCATGACCTGAGCTGAAGGCAGCCACTTAACCGACAGAGCCACCCAGGCGCCCCCACGTTTGAGTGTTGTGTGGGTAGGAACCATGTGTTACCAGCAACCCCAGAACCTTGCACAGAGCCGGACATATGGCAGTCACTCAGTCAGTGTTGGCAGAATGACTAGAAGAATATTCCTTTTGAAGCAGAGACTGATTTTTCTAGTGAGGCCTACAGTTTCTCTAAGGAGGTTAAGATTCTTGCTGTGGGAGGGATCCCTAGAGACCAAAGTTCACCGCCCCCCCCCCCGTCTGCAGATGAGGACACGGGCAGTGTGACGGAAGGTAAAGGGCGCAGCTGTGTGGGAACGTGTCGGGGTGTGCCGGGCTCCGTTTTGGTGCTCCCCAGAATTGGAACCGCCAAGGCTCTTCTCTGGATTGGAGCGAAGAGTTTGGATTGGCTGGAATTGGGAGCGGTGAGGCGTGAGGGAAGCCCCAGTGGGAAAAAAATCTGAGAAAAACAGGGCACGTTTGGGAGTCAGGGCTGGAGAGCTTGGTCTCAGATAAAGTCAGATTAGCAAGGGAAGGGAAGAGGTGATGGTCCCGCAGAAATCCGCTCCCCCGGGCATTCCCTGACCACCTGTTCACTGCCCTCCTGTCCCCCCATCCCAGATCTCCTCCTCCACCTGTTCTCTTGCCCCGAGCTTCTGTGCCCTTGGCCACATGGAGTGCGCCAATACCCACAGCCATTGAGAATTTTTCTGACACATGCATTGAACCCAAAGGTTTTTGGACGGAAAAAAGAACTCAACTAGAATATGTATTAAGGGGGTGACTGGGTGGCTCGGTCGGTTAAGCGTCTGCCTTTGGCTCAGGTGATGATCTCAGGATCCTGGGATCGCAGGATCCTGGGATCAAGCCTCGTGTTGGGCTCCCTGCTCTGCGGGGAGGCTGCTTCTCCCTCTCCGTCTCCCTCTGCCGCTCCTCCTGCTTGTGCTTTCTCCCCCCCCAAATAAATTAATAAAATCTTTAAAAAATATGTTTTAAGGGCTCCTGGGTGGCTCAGTTGTTTAGGACTCAGTTTCAGCTCAGGTCCTGGGATCCAGCTCGGCAGGCAGCTTGCTTCAGGATCCACTCTCTCCCCCTGCTCCCCTGCTTGCTCTCGTGTGCGCTCTCTCTCTCAAATAAATAAATCTTTCTCTAAAAAAAGGATATGTTTAAGAGCTTGCGTTTTTTTTTTTTAAGATTTTAGTTATTTATTTGACAGAGAGAGAGAGAGCATGAGCAGGGGGAGCGGCAGGCAGAGGGAGAGGCAGGCTCCCTACTGAGCAGAGAGCCGGATGTGGGACTCGATCCCAGGAGTCTGGGATCGTGATTTGAGCCGAAGGCAGCCGCTTCACCGACTAAGCCACCCAGGCACCCCTGAGCTGGCTTTTTATGGTAAAACAAACTTGGAGACAATTCGGAGTACAATGTGCAAGTAAGTACGTACGTGTCCGTTCAAGGTAAAGCAGAGGCCTGACACGAAAGTATTTGAGTTGTCTGTCCCCACAAGCCTCTGCTCTTACATGTACCCCAGGAGGAACACAGAAATACTGCTTGCCCGTCGCCACTGCATTTCCTCCCCCACCGTTTGGGACAGAGCCCACTTCCGAATGGGGGCAGGTCAGCCACGGCGCAGAAAGACTACCCAGACAGGGCCAGAGCCCCGGCAGAGACCACGGGCCACACCCTCGGACAAGCTGGCAGAGCCGCCCCGGGACAGGAGTGGGTCCGTAGGGAGGGTTGGTTTCTAGGTGAAGGTGTTTGGAGCCAGCTTCCTGGCGGCAGGCGGAAGGGGATGAGTGTGTGTCCACAGGGGCTGGGAGGTGGCAGGTTTCAGCAAGAGGAGGCCTGAGCCACCGGCCTGGGCTGGTCCCGGCACCCCGCGCTCCTCCCAGGACCTGCCGTGGACTCCGTCTGCTCCCCATCGCCGCCCGGGAGAGCCTGGCCCAGGTGCCAGTCAGAGGGGCGGCAAGGGAGGAGGGCAGAGACGGAGGGAGGTCACTGGCTGAGAGCAGGGCAGGGACACAGGAAGGATCAGTCCTGGAGACAGGGTGGGAGGGGAGGGTAAAGCCACGCAAACTGGGGCCTGGGTGCGGCTGGGGAGGCTCTGAGGAACGTGGAACTTCCCGGAGTTTCTCTCGCATCTTGGAGAGAGTATTTCTTAGCGCGAAGGAGTTTACTGAGCAAAGGGCTTTCTGAGCTCCAAGGTGGGAGGACCGGGCCTGGGGGACAATAAGATTAGGGGAAGAGGAAGGGCCCTGGGGCATCTTGCTGCTTAGCCATTGGAAGATAGGGTGGTATGGGGGAGGGAAGGGCCCTGCTCTGTGTGTTGGGGGATGGACAAAATGGCCTTTAGTCTCACAATACCAACATTCCTGGGACTCTTACTGAGACCAGACACCGCTCTAGGGACTTTACCTGGATCGACTCATTTAATCTTCAAAATCCCTCGAGGTGGGTATTTTATTATTGCCCATTTTATAGATGAGGACACTGAGACACGGAGAGGCTAAGTCCCTGGTCTGTTGGAAATCCAGATGGTGTCCAAGAACCTGTGAGGAAATCAGGCAAAAGCTATCAACAGAGAGCCCTTCAAGTTCATTCATTTGTTCGGTCATTCATTCATTGGACAGATACCGGGTCCGCCAGCAACGTGTGCTAGGTTTCTGTGACCTGCTGCAGTCCTCGCCGTGATCTTCTGTGGTAGTTCTCCCACTTTCCAGGTGTGGGAACTGGGGCCCTGAGGGGTGACCTGAGAGCTCGAAGTTATATAATTACTAGATCACGGCCACAGAGCAGTAAGTAGAAGAATTAGAATCCATACCTGGGTCAGGGTGACTCTGGGCCTGAGAAAGAGCTCTTGTTCTTAGGGCAGATAAGCCCACAAATCAATTAGGAACTGCAGGAAAATAGGACGGAGAGTGTGTTTCGAAAAGAAACCCAGGGACTTTCCTGCGTGCGTCCCTTCCCTTTCTCGCTCAGCTCTCTGGAAGCCGGGTCTCTAACCCTGCCAGGAGGGGGTGCTCTGCCCAGCCAGGGAGGACCAGAGAGGAAGGTGAGGGAGGGAGGAGTAGGAATGATTACAAAACAACCTCACGTTGTTGATGGGACAGGATGGACTCTGGGCAGTGCTTGGCTCCTTCTCCCCTCTGACCTTTCTCCCCCAGCCTGTCCCCTGACAGTCACCCGCAGGGTTGGCCGCCTCTGTCCTCTGCCTCCTGAGCCCCCTGCCTCCAGCTCCGCCAGGAGCACGCCACACCTGGTCGCGCAGCAGGTTATCACACCAGGTGACTTCCTTGCCTTCCGAGAACCTGGTGGCCCATCTCCCCCGCAGGGCTGGCCCCTCCCCCACTGGTTCCCTCGAGTGGAATTCCCCCCAAGGGAGTAGCACCGATTGCAACAGGGATGAGCCTTGGGAAGGTTGGGGATTTAGGGTGAAAGGTGGCGTTGGAAAGTTCTTAAGGGCCATGCCCAGGGGTAGGACTGGCTTAGCCCTGGGATGGGGGAGATCAAGAGTAGGGAAGCGGGGATGGGAGGTGTTCCCTGCCCCCAGAGCTGGCCAGGCTGGGGCACCTGGATGCCCTTCACCTTCTCTCCAGCCCAAATTGAGGGCCCAGGGCACAGTGGCTACTGGGTACAGGGGCCTGGGCCTTGGGTCCCCAGCTTAAGAGCCTTATCCTGGCCCTCTCCCAGCCAGATCCCTCCTGACCAAGAGTGAGGACTCCATGAAGCCAAAGGAAGCTTGACACAATCCCCTTGGTAGACTACAGAACCCCAGAATTCCTTGAGCCCACTCTCGGTGTCTACATGGGCTTTTCCCTTTACTCCATCTTTTATTGGCCCCAAGGTGGCTGTTTGGGAAGGAGGTGAGGTTGGTGGGGCAGGGGGATGGACCTGGGACGATGGGCTAGGGTACCCAAACCCATGTGCATGAGCTCCGTTTCCCAGTGCAGGACAGAGAAGAGAGAGTTCTAGAGGCTGGGGCTTCCATGTATGCTCCCGCCCTGGCTTACCACCTCCCCCATCATGCCTCTTATCCTACCTCCTGGAACCCCCAAAGCTCAGTAGATGCCCGTCTCCTCATCATCTTCTGATCTGCATTGGAGGAAAAAAGGTCCAAATGAAGTGGTAGGGAAGTTCACCAGCAGCCGTCCTGCTAGAGTCCCACCTTCAGGACGATTTTTTGGTATACGCATTTAAGGGGTCAGTTTGGCTCAGAGTTGGAGTGAGGGGCAAGGACTCTCCTTTGCCACCCCTCACCAGCATGCTCCGAGTTCGTGGCCCTAATGGGACCCGGTAAAATCCGCTGACTCTAAGAGTGACATCACCTTGACTTAAATGATCCCCTAGCTTCTTCTCCCCTCCCCGCTCTTCTCAAGAATATTTCCAACCCCCTAGTTCCCGCCAGTGCCACCCATTTCCAAGGCAGCAGATGGCCTAGCCCCCTTCCATCCTTGCCCCCCTCCCCAGGGTCCCTGAACTGTGTGGCCCTCAGCACCCAGGACCCAGGGGGCTGGCAGAGATGGAGGGGAGGCAAGCCCAAGCCAACTCCTGGGGTCCTCCAGGGAGAGAGGGAATGTAAATCTGGCCTCATCCCCTTTCCTCCAGGCCTGCTGTCAGCTGGCCAGCCCCATCCCTTAGAGCAAAAGTGCTTCCATGCGAGAGGGAGGGAAGCCTGCTCAGTGGGAGAAAGATGGAGCTTGTCCCCCCACGTGTCAGTGAACAAATTGGGCCAATTTGGTGTGATTAGTGAAGAATTCACATCTGGCCAGCAGAGCCCACCCCCCCCACCCCCCAGCCCAGCCTGGCTCCTGCTCCCCATTAGAAGCTATTTTCTCTGACGGCTCCATTTGTCTCTGTAGTGGGGGATTTGACAGCTCCCTGCCCGGCCTGGGGGGCCTGGCTCTGAGGGAGAGGCCCAAGGCCAGGCTGCTTGCTCACCCCCTTGACCTGATGCCACGAGGGATGCCATGCTCCACACAGGGCCCAGGCACCTGTAGGTCCCACCTCTCTGCTGTGTGTGTGTGTGTGTGTGTGTGTGTGTGAGTGTGGTGTGTGTGAGTGTGTGTGAGTGTGTGTGTGAGGGGTGGGTGGGGGAGGCAGGGGTCTGGTGTTTCCTAAAAGAAAACAGCTGGGCATGTATAAGGGAGGGCCCACCCCTGCTTCCTTCACCCCTTCCCTGCCCCTCCCAGAGACCCTGGGCCAGGCCACCCCTCAGGGATGCCTGTGGACCGCTGTTGCACAGCTGGAAGGCTGGCCCCCAGAAGTGGCTTCAAGGTAGTGCCATTGGGGGGTGTGGCCTTCAAAGCCTTGGGTCTTCCTCCCCCAGCAGTGACCCCAGGTTGCCTGTGTCAAAGGCAATTTGGGGCTATTTAAAGAAGCCTGACCTAGAGGTCACCTGGGCAAATCTCTTCCCTGGGGAATTACCACCAGATGGCAACATGGGGCTGGTCTCCTGGAAGGTTCTCCCTGGTTGCTCGGGAATGCCAAGGCGCTGCTGGTGTCTGGAGTGTGTGGTTGGGGCAGGGGTCCGGGACCTCAGTGCTTCGATGAGAATTCTCTTTGGAAGAGGGATAACTGCGGGAAGGAAGGGGTCTTAGACGTCAGCATGGGGCGGGTGGGAGCGGGAGGCTGCTTTTCGTTGTGATGTGAGGTGATATTGTTTGGGGGGTAGGCAGAAGACTTCTGAGGCCTCCAGCATTTTCCCACTGCCGCGCAGATATCTAAAGAAAACCAGGCGGAGTGAGGGGATCAGACATCTGTAATCTCTCCAATCTCCAAACCTGCCCTGAGAAAGGGAGACCAACTGTCCCTGTGTCCCCCGGACTGGGGGGCTGTGGGACTGACAGTGCTGAGGCCACATCAGACATGGGCACGCTGGGACAGCTGGTCACCCCTACTTAAGCACAAGCCCCAGAGACCAGGCAGAGGGATGGGGGACAGGCCAGTTCTTCTGAGATCTCTCGCCTGATTTCTTTTTTTTTTTTTTAAAGGTTTTATTTATTTATTCAACAGAGATAGAGACAGCCAGCGAGAGAGGGAACACAAGCAGGGGGAGTGGGAGAGGAAGAAGCAGGCTCACAGCAGAAGAGCCTGATGTGGGGCTCGATCCGACAACGCCGGGATCACGCCCTGAGCCGAAGGCAGCCGCTCAACCGCTGTGCCACCCAGGCGCCCCTCTCGCCTGATTTCTTATTTGATTTTATGTCAAACTTACCTGAGTTTAGCCTGATGCCTTATTATTATTTGTGGCCTTCTTTTCAAGGTAATGCGTTGGGTGTTGGAAGAAGTCCCGACCTGGGGGGCTGATGGGGCTGGGGGTTGAGTAGCTTGGCAGTTCATCTCATTCATGCGGGGGACCACAGGCTTGGGGTCCTCGGCCCAGCTGGCCTGTCCTCCGGGGCACCGACCGCTCAGCACCCATCTCTCCCTAACAGATGTATCTTCGGAACACCCACTGTGTGCGGTTTCTGCAGCTATTATCCCATTTCAGAGATGAGAGAACTGAGGTGGAGTCATGGCTCCGGGGCTGAGGTGGGGGGAGAGTAAAGCAGGGTCTCCTGGGTATCGCACCGCCCCCCAGGGCACCTCACCCTGTTTTCTGTTTGGGCAAAGATGGCCGTGTTCTTGAGGTCAGGAATAAGCCCTCGGCCCCAGGTGAGGAGAGTCTGCCTCTTCTCCCCCGAAGGTGGCCTCACCCCCTCTTGTTAGGCATTAATGACATAGTTAACTGAGGACTGAGTGGGGGGAGGAGAGCACCTGGCAGCATTCCAAAGGCACAGAAGGGCTTCCTTAAATCTAGGTATCAGACCACACTTCTTTTTTTTTTTTTTTAAGATTTTATTTATTCATTTGACAGAGAGAGAGACTGCCAGCGAGAGAGGGAACACAAGCAGGGGGAGTGGGAGAGGAAGAAGCAGGCTCCCAGCGTAGGAGCCTGATGTGGGGCTCGATCCCCCAACGCCAGGATCACACTCTGAGCCAGAGGCAGAGGCTTAATGACTGAGCCACCCAGGTGCCCCACACTTCTACCTGTTCTCACAGCAGCGACTGGCATGCAAGAGATGGGACCTGAGGAAGCCTGGATGGGAAGCGGGCGCCTGGGGGGCCTTGTGGAGTGAAAGAGACAGAGACCAGCGGGCAGAGCTGTGCTCCCGCTGTCCTGGAGCCCGGCTGCTCTGGGGCTGGTCCCCACCTGCTCCTGCCCTCACCCACCTCTCCTCCACATGCCCCTTCCCTCTCAGCCTCCCCTCCCTCTCCTCTGCACCCATGCCCGGAGCCCTCAGAACCCAAACAGAGAGAGGCTGGAGGCCAGAGCTGAGCTGGCAGTTCAAATTGAGAAGTGCCAGTTCGAAGGGGGCACAGGAACATTCTGGGGAGGGTTCTCTGCTGGCTTTCTGGGTCAGATGACCCTGGCTACTGAGGCATTTGGGAAGCTGGGTGTTTTAGGGCTAGGTGGACAAGCTCCCTTTGCTGGGCTGCCCCAAATGCTCCTTTTCCGGAGGGCTTGGGTGGGCAAACTGACACTGGGAGGGGGTCCGTTCCCCAGGAGAGGCAAGCATCCAGCCTTGCACACTAGTCTGGAGGAAGGGTGCTGAGCCTTGGGGGAGCTCAGCTTTGGGGACAGGCTCTTTAGGACGAGGAACCCTCTATGAAGCCATTCTCTCACGAGTCGTGTTGGCCTTCTTGGAGAACCTGCAGGCCTAGGGGTGGAGGGAGTGCATTTCCACCATCTTCTTAGAGGGAAGGCCACTCCCTCCTATCCTGACACCTGGTGTCCATCTTGGGGAAGCCTGAAGGTGGGGTGCTTGCCTGTTTACACCCTGTTTGAGTTTGCTTCAAGCCAGAGGCGACTTCCTGTTTCCACCAACAGGCCCCAGGAGAGATCAAAGGCGAGGGCTGGTGAGTTCAGGGAAGAGGCATTGAGGACGGCCATTCTGCCACCATGTAATGCGAGGGTTGAAATTTATGTGGACAGCTGGAGCCAAGGGAGGACACGGGGGACAGAGGCCAAATTCCCAGGGCCCTGGGCCTTGATCTGGCTGTGCCCACACTGTCCTGACCCCCTCCTCCAGGAAGCCCGGGGCATCTCTCCATCCTTGTATCCTGACCTCGAGGAGAGGCTGCGTCCGGCTCCTCCTCTGACCCCACAGCAGGGCTGTCCCTGTCCCTCTCCCGGCACAGGGCTCCCTGCCGAGCGCGGGGCCGCAGCTGGAGGAGGGGAGGGGATCCGCGAGCCCA
>NC_048230.1:21126289-21183540 GCF_002007445.2 Ailuropoda melanoleuca | reverse complement strand
TTGGCCTCGGGCCCCTTCGTTTCGGGGGGGGGCCGCCCCAGCTCGGGGACTGGCCGCCCAGGGACAGACGGTCACCCCCTCCGCCATCGGACCTCCCCTCCGTGCCGATGTGCCCCCTCCCGGAAAGTCCCTGGAGCTCAATCAAGAGCACTGGACGGAGAGTCCAGAAATTCAGGTGTTCATCCAACACCCACATCGGAAGAGCTGAGAGGGCCAGCTGGGCTGATGGACGCAGGGCACGTGGGCGCTCTTTCTCCAAGGCGTAGCATTTCTGGGTCAGCCTTATTTATTTGTGTCTGGCTTTAGTAGCACCCTGTACTTCTCCCCCAAGCAGAATCTCAGGCAGATGCCTAGTATATACATCAAACAAAGCGGAGGGCTGCTGGCTGGAGGAGGGAGTGAGGTCTGCTCTGCTCTCCCGTCCACCCAACTCCTGAGACCCCGTAGGGAGGACTCCAGGGAACACAGTTTGGAAAGCGCTCAGATCTAGGTATGGCGTGAGAGCCTCTTCTCTGACCGATCTCTATTCGGTTTGTCTGCATCTGCTGGACGATGCGGGTGCAGCTCTGTTGGGCCGGGGCTTTGCCAACCAGGTGTTTGCTCGCTCGCCAAGGCTTGCTGTGGGGGCGTTCTGCGATGCCCTGAGGTCTGGGCTTCTGCTTCTAGACTCCGGGGGCTGTCCTGTGCTCTCCACGGAGGGCCCTGCCCTCGACCTGTGATTATCATTCAGGGGCCATGCCCTGGGGCCTGCATGCCTTCTCCATACCCTGCATGTTGCTGGACCCAGTGCCTCCCCACCACCCCTGTGTGTCTCCCAGACCCTCCTCTCTTGCTCTTCTGCTGAGAGATGCAGGAACCCAGGTATGCATGGGGCTGTTGTGGGCAGGGAGAGGAGGGCAAAGCTCTTGGAGCTAGACCTGCTTCAGAGTTCAGATCTCTCCTCCCTCCCCACCCCCTAATTACAAGTGCATCTCTCAGAGACCAAAGCACTTCATTAACCCTCACAACTGACCCCCTGCCTGGGAGCTCTAGATCCCTTCTCCATCTTCTCCAGTCTCCCTGGGGTGCTTCTTCCCCATCTATGAAGGATGGGAGGTCCAGTCAGGAAGCAATGCCGAGCGGGAGCAGGAAGCCAGGAGGCCCAGGGCTCCGCTCTCACCCCCACCCACCCGCGGACCCACTCACTCTCCAGTGGTCTCTGTGAGCCTCACCGCCGCAGGGAAAGCTGAGCCACCCTGAAGCTGGGGCTCTGGAGGGGCAAAGGAGCAGACACTTTGGCTATAGTGGGACAACTGGAGAGTAGCTATCAGGAAGGACTGCGTGTCTGACATACCATGTTCAACTAGAACTCATCTTCCTCCAAAATGGTGCCTTCGATATGCCTTATCCAACCTAAAGGCATCACATCTCTGAGACAGCACACTAGAATTTAGGGGCCACCCCTCTTCACCATCCAACAGGTCACCACACCTCACCCTTCCTGCAGCGTTAGTGGGTCTGAAGGTGCCCGCTTTTCTTTCCACTTTGATTACTCTGGACCCAATGGGGGTCCAGTCCCCGAGACTATTGCAACAATGGCCGGTTCTCCTGGCTCCAGGGGAGCACACCCCCTACCCCCCCGCCCCATCCCTCCTTCACACTGCGCTAAGAGGGAGCTCAGAACACAGGTTGGAACATGCCACTCTCATGCTCAAAAACCTTTGATGGCTCCCCATTGCCAGCAGGATAAAGTCCCAACGTTGCCTGGTATTTACAGCCTGCCCTGATCCCGTGCCAATTTACCTTTCCAGCCCGGGCCCCTCTACCCCTCTATGTGCTTCACCCTCTTCAACTCCGGCTACATCCAGTGGCTTGTTTGACGCTAGTCCTGCCGTGTACCTCCATGGCCGAGCACCTTGGCTCACAGACAAGCCTGTTCCTGGCACTTAGGGTGTTGTGGGGGAGGAGGATTAATCACATAATCCCATAAATAAATATATCCTTACAAACAGCGGTAAGTTCAGGGTGTCTGTAGGAACACAAGGAGAAGCTATCAGGGGGGTGGGACAGATTTAGACTGGGGACTCAGAGACAGCTTCTGAGCAGAAGAGGCACTGCTGGGTGTTGGATTCAAGTTTCCTTTTGCTTCTTGATGCTTGGGGAGGTTATCTTTGATCTTTTGTCGGGACGAATTTCCCTGTCTGCACACCCAGATTTCTTGGCATCTCTGCCTAGCTTGTGTTTCATTCCGTCCTCAACTGGAATCCGGCTCGTGTGTTGCAGTCCCTAGACGGTGAGCAACTGCGGGAAGGGAGTGTTGCTCGGTTGTTCTTAGAACACTGTCAGTCGGCGCACGGCCGATCCGGAACACAGTAGGCCTTTAATGAAAGCGGTTTTATTTCTGTGGTGAGGATGTGGAGACCTCAGCACTGAATGCTCGTGGAAGTCGACCTTAAATCAGGAGACATTGTCTGAGAGGTAGTCCGTGAGGTTTGGCCCAGAAACAGGGGTGGGCGAGATGGTCTTCTGGTCGCCTGGCTCTCCCAGCTCCGGCCCTCTCTGTCCGAATGACTCCCAGCTGATCTTTCCTAGTGCCTCCGAATCCTGCCAGTTCTGGTTTAGGAAACAGCATTCCCTTTAGCCCAGCTTCCCTCTGCCCTAATCCTTCAATCTCCCCCCCCAATGATCCCTATTTGGATAGAGTGGGGAATGGTACCGATGGGGTTCTCTTTCCTGATGGGAGACGGAGAGTGGGTGTCATAAGCAGGGAATTTGGGCTTCCTTCAGTATCCCCCGCTCCATGGTCCCCACCACCCCAGACTGCCCCCTGCAAGCGGCTCTGCTGAGCTGCCCGGCCGTCTTTCCCTTGGTGGCACCCCCACCACTAAATGCCAAGCATTCCCGGGCCCGGGGGGGGGGGGCAGAGCACAGAGGGAGAGAATGGGCTAGCCTGCCTGGCTTTGAGGAGGGAAGGGCAGAGGGAGATTGATTTGGGAATGATGCTAATCTGGAGGCTGCCTTCCACACGCGCCGCCCTCCCCCTACCTCCCCCGTTTCCAGATCACAGCACACCAGGCAATTCCCCAGGTTTCCCAGGGCTCCCCAGCTTCCCCAGGGACTTTCCCATTAATAGAGAATTTTGGATCTGAGCAAGCAGTGGGGTGAGGCTGTGGGACCCATAAAGGTGCTAACGCATCAAATCCCAGCCTCGTCCCCATGGCCAGGTTCTTTGGGTAAGCTCCCCCTGCCCTCAAATCCTCCAGTCTGATGGTGAGAGCCCAATCCTTGCCTCAGGGAGCCCCGCTCCCCCGGTCTGAGGGCACAGACCTAGCCTGTGTTGGAAGGATACTCCCAGGGTGCTGAGGGGCCAGAGCATAAAACCAAGACTTGGACGCTTCACCCTCTCCATGTGGGGCCGCAGCTCGGGAGCCCCAGCAGGCAGCCCCAATCAGACCCGCAGCCTCCGTTCATGCCTCTCCTCGGAGGAGCCCTGTATGGTAGTCTCCCAGGGCTCCTTCCTGCTGCACAGCCAGCTGAGCAGTGTGCGGGGTGGACAGGTGGCAGCTGACAGGTGGGGAGCGCGGGGGAGGAGGAATGTGCCTGGGGCCAGGTAGGATGCCACCAACGGTCCCAGCAACCCCACCCCCTCCCCGTGACCTGCTCACACCACTGCCTGCCCGCCTTGGTCCTGCTCCCTATGCCAGGGGTCATGGCCAAGTCCTGGCTTCCAACTGCCCATTCCTGGGAGGAGATCCGGCCTCTAGACACATGGGGCATCTTGTGGGGTATTAGTCATTGCTGCAACTGCCATTTTAGGAACACTGGCCTTGGACTGGCTTACTTAATCCCCACAGTGAAATACGGGATTCCTCCCATTTGACACGTTGGGAAACTGAGGCTCAGAGTGGTAAAGTCACTGATGCGGCCTACCTTGTGCAGCGTGACATGGAGAGGCAGTTGGTGGGGGATCCTGGGGGTCAGGGAGAGATCATCTTTTTCTTTTTTTTTTTAAAGGTTTTATTTATTTGTCAGAGAGAGAGAGAGAGCATACAGACTGGGAGAGCGGCAGGCAGAGGGAGAAGCAGGCTCCTTGCTGAATGAGGAGCCCGACTCGGGACTTGATCCCAGGACCCCAGGGTCATGACCTGAGCCGGAGGCAGATGCTTAAGTGACTGAGCCACCCAGACGCCCCAGGAGAGACCGTCTTGAGGACCCACAGCCCCCATGAGGTTGAGAGAGGGGCAGGGCTTCAATCAAAGGGTCCTTCTCAGCCCAACAAGGAATTTTTCCCTGCAGGGAGAGGGACTGGGCATGGGTTGGGAGTGGGGACAGAGGGGCAGCAGGCCAGCTCCCCACACCATGCCAGGGACCTTGCATTGAATGACCTCTTCACCCTTCCTGAAGCCGAGGGAGCCCATGGTGGCCCGGGTTCTCCACGGCACGGGCCCAGGGCAGGCATCCCTGAGACACCCCCCCCCCGCAGCCATTTGCCTCATGGTCTTCTTGCTGATGCCTCAGAACATGGGCAGGGGCCCAGACCAGTGAGTCCAGGGCAAGACTACCCAGCTTTGCTCTCCAATCTGTCTGCTCCCTCTCCCCACCCCACCCCCCGCTCCCTCCCCACCAGCTTCCCTCCCAAACACTCACTCATTCATTCCCCAGACCACCTACAAACCACCCATTTGCCTGGACCACACAGCTCCTGCCCAGCTCAGCTCCCGGGGATAATGGCCGCGCCCCCCCCACCCTCGCAGGACCCACCCCCAAGCCTAATTACCACCTTGGCACCTCCGGGGCAGGCGAGGGGGGCACTGACCTCCGTTTCTGCTTGGAAATCTCTTGGGCACAGGAGGCTTGTTTTCCTCTGGACATCAAGGGGCAGGAGCAAATTAGAGACCCTCAACTGAGCCCCTCTCCGGTCCCTCCCACCCAACCGCCCAGTCTCTGGGCCCAGGCTACTGGGGCAGGGCAGGAAGACAAGATGGAGGAGAGCCCGTTTGATCCCCCGTCCTCTGGGCACAGCCAAAGAATGGAGGAAGGGACGGAACTAGCTGCCCTCAGGTGCAGGTCAGGGAGGGCTCCCCGGAAAGAGCACTGGACTGGAAGTCAAAGGCTGGGGTCTAGTTCAGAGCCCTACTGCTCACCTGTCCCCACCCTTTGGGCCTCAGTTTCCTAGCATGTGAAAGACAGGAGCAGCTGAAGTCCACAGTCTCTGAGGGCTCTCCTGGCTCGGGACCTTGAACCGCAGGGAGGCGACTGAGAGGTGCTGAGCGTAGGTCCCTGCCCTGCTGAGGGATCCCCAAGCAAAGAAGTGGGGAGAACGACGTGGATGGAGGAGGCAGCCGGAGGAGGGCAGGAGGGCAGGACAGGGAGACAGAGCAGGGTCTTCCGGACACCTGTCAATGCGGGGCGGGAGCGGGGACTGGGCGCCAGGCCAGGTAAGGAGTGAAGAAGCGGGGAAGTCCCTCACAGGCCTCTGGACCCGGTGTGTTCTGCCCACTCTACCCCCCACACCCCTTCTCAGCAAAGCGGTGGCAAGAGAGGGGCTCGCAGAAGTGGCTTGTGGTCCCAGAGGGGCCCTCCGCCTTTCCCTCTGCCGTGTCCACACTGGCCTGGGTCCCAGGAGCTGCTCCGTGAGGGCAGGGAGCAGTCTAATACTAGTACCAGCCTGGGCCCGTCCTGGCTCGGCGGGGAAGCCCGGTGAACGTGGGCTGATGGAATGAGGACGGAACAGCTTCGGGGAGACTGAGGCAAATGCAGATGTCTGAGCTGCCTGTGGCTCCAAGGGTTGGGGTTGGCAGGGAGAGAGGGGAGAGCAGCGGGCGGGGGTGGTGTCGGTGGGTTCAGCCTCACCAGGCAGCGCTGAGCCAGGCCTAGGCCCCCGGCGGCCAGGGCCACCAGGGCTGGGCCAGGGCGGATGAGGTGGTCTTTGCGGGGTCCCTCGCAGGATCCCTCCTTCCCCCATAATTATTTCTGATTAGCTTCACCACAACAGCCAGGCTGGAAAGAGAGGGGTGTTTGGGACATGGGGGGAGGGGACAAGGTGGAGCAGAGCACTCAGGACAAGCCAGGGCCCCCAGCTGAGTGTGTGTGCGTACACACACTCACACACACACACAGTCTGGAAAATTCCAATAGAGCCCCATCCACACAGGCCTAAAAGCCGCAGTTATCCAGATCCAGGGAAATCAGGCCCTTTAGACAACTCACCCTTACATACTAACTCAACATGTCCCCTCCAAAGTTCCAGGGCGGCAGGGGAGGTGGGCACAGCTTCTGCGCAGAGGGCCGCAGGGAGCAGAATAGGTGCTTCAGGCCGGAAGGAAGCTTTGGCAGGCAGGTCCACCATCACCACTCAGGGCCCATCCTGGAGGGGTCCCCGTAGCCTCTTGCCAGTACTCCGAAAACCCTTCTTGGTGCTCGGCTGCCCCCTCCACCTGGCCTGGGTTAAGCTGAGGGATCAGCAGTCAGATTTCGTGGCGACCCCCGCCCTCACCCACCCCACTCCTCGAGACAATTCATGCTAGGGCCTTCTATGGAGGCCAAGAGGCGTGGGTCCCCTCCTCTCTAACCTGGGGGCAGGACCCTCCCTCCCACTTTCTCAGCCAGCCAAGCAGGAACTGCGGCTCAGGTCCCCTTATTCCCC
Organism: Ailuropoda melanoleuca; assembly: GCF_002007445.2. Lineage (NCBI taxonomy): Eukaryota > Metazoa > Chordata > Mammalia > Carnivora > Ursidae > Ailuropoda > Ailuropoda melanoleuca. The sequence continues at coordinate 21,176,915 of NC_048230.1, read as the reverse complement.
CAGTCTGAAAAGAACGAACCCCTGCCCTCAGGGAGCCTCTAGTCTGACGGGGGAAACACAACCTATAAACAGATTGGACACTCCTGATCCTACCTCCTCCCCACTCCCTAAAAGGAAGCGGAGCTTGCAGAGGTGCGAGGGACCACAAGACAGCCTCGCTTTGGGGAAGACAGGCAGGCTTCCCGAAGGAGCGGCCCCCTGGTGGTGGTGGGCTGCCTGGAGGAGGCGGCGGGGCCGGGCTGCGCGCGCCGAGGAGGCCGCCCCAGTGGCGCTCCCACGACCCGGGCAAGGCTGTCTGGGCGCCGTCTCCGGTCTCGGGGCCTGCGGTCGGGGCACCGCGGGGCCGTGTTTGAGCCGGTCAGCTCCCCGCGGAAATTACAGGGGCGCTCGGCGCTGCGGTCGCACCCCCCGGGGCAGCGCCCGCTGGTTGGAGGCGTTTAAATTGAAAGCAGCTTTGGGGAGAGGGGGCGGGCGCGGGCCGCCGAGCAAGGGGAGGGGGCGGCCGGGCACAGCGACCCCATTGTCTGCGCCCGCCGAGGGGCGGAACCATGTGGTGAACGCGGCGCCCCCTCCCCGCGCTTCGGCCCCGCGCCGCCCTGCCTGCTCCCACGCCGCCCAGCCCTCACCCCTCGCCCCTCGCCCCTTCTCCACCTGAGGCTCTCCCGCCCTCCTGGGGCAGCGCGTGCGCGCGCAAACACGCACACTTCCTCCTGGAGGCCCTCCCAGACTAAGGAGCCCTGACAGCCTGGGCGTCCTTGAGTCACAGAAGGTCAGGAGATGTGAGATGCGTCCTCTAATCATCTCGGCGACCTTGGGCAAATCTCCTCCTTTCTCTGGGCGCCAGTGTCCTCTGTAAAAAAGTAGATACTTAACCCTCTCTGCCTTCCTCTCTTCGTTATTTTAAGGATTTGAGCCAGCGTAAGAAGTGTTATGAAGAAGGGTTACGAAAACTAGAAAGCGCTGCAACCACCTGAGAGATAACAAAACCAAGAATCCCGCCCCGATTCCGCTCCTCTTCTTCACTGCGTGGGTTCATTTGAACACGGGTGTGTTTGTGCTGGAAATCTAGCGCGCCGGAGATGTGGTGGGGCGGGAGTTAAGCAGCCAACAGCATGGAGGGGGGAAATCATGGTGGACTTCTTGGAGGAGGGGGAATGTGGAGCAGGGCTAGGAGGGCGTGAAGGGAGCAATCCTGGAAGAAGGAGAGACATGTCACTACCTCTCGAAGGAATATCAGGAGGAGAGGCAGGAATCAGGAAGCAGGAGGGACTTCCTAAGATGAGCCCGTCCTAACTGGGGACCACAGCCAGAGAAGTGGCCTGGGGAGAGCTGCTATTTGCCCACGTGGTGGGTGACACGTTCCATGGGAAGACAGATTGGTGGTAGAGCCTGGTGCAGTCCTGGGTGGTGGGTGGGGGCCATGCCTGTTGCCCCTGGAGTGCGGGGAGCTCCCCTTGGCCTTTTCCTTGTTCTTTTCCTGAGGGCGTCGGGCCCCCAGAGGCTGGTCCTCGGGCTCAGAACACCAGGTGCAGGAAGCTAGGCTTGTTGTTTCCTTTGCTTCCAACAGCAGCAGGGGAAGGTTGTTTGCCAGGCGTGGTCCCCAGGGACGTGCTCACTTGTTCCACACCTGGCAGGACCACAGTTTCTGCTCTACCTCCTGGAAGTTCCTAGTGCCAGCCAGGTATGGGGTCAAAGCCCACGGGACCAGCTCCCTGCTATGGGCACCTGACCCTTACGCACTTGGTGGCAAGATGGAGAGCTGAGGCTGGCCAGAGGCAAGAAGAAGATGTAAGGTTTCCCGAAAAGAAGATTGAGGAGTATCCCAGGAAAGGAGGGAAAGAAGAGGGTAAGGCCAAGGGCGGAGGGAGGTTAGAGAGGCCAGGCCATGTGTTTCCGCCCGAGGAACGTCAGATAGAACTGGAGTTCCTTCTTAGTGCTCTCCCCATGTCTGACATCCCTCTGGTCCCCACCCTTCCTCCAGAGCCTAAAGTGTCTCAACGGCCTGCAAGAGAGAGGACTTTGATTTGGCAAGTGGATGTCATTTACCAGTGGGCTTTGGGGCACAGACTGGAAAGGGCCTGTCCTCTCTTACCTCCTCCCCTGGCCTGAGCAGCCGTGGAACCTGACTGCTCAGGCTAGTCCTGCGCACATGCCAGCTGGGCCCAGGACAGGGATGCCGCGGAAAAGAACAGGGGAGCCATGCAAGGGGTGGTGACTGTCCAAAGTGAACTGACTGGTTAGGGCCAGGACACCTCTGATGGGAGAGCTGGCCAACCTCAAGGAGCCTCCCTGACTCCCAGGCCTGGGATCTACTGGACACAACCTGGAACAGGAGCCCAGAAGCTTCCTTGGACACCATCCCCTGCATTAGCAGCCAAATACTAACAGAAATCCTTTCCCCATCTGGGCCGGGGCGGGGGGCACCAGAAGCCCTCTGAGAGTGTCTCTCCTGCCACTTTCCCCCTATCCCCACCCCGACCCTCCCAACTCCACACCCCCACAGCTCAGAGCCCAGACTGGCATCTGCACACACCACCCACCGCTCAGACCATGAACGAGCCTTTCCTGAACCCACCTCTTACAGGAAGCCCATCAGGTTGGGCAGAGATGGGGAAGTGGGGAGCCACATACCCATGAGGTCTTGGCCTCCAGACCCCACAATGGGCCAGACCCGAAAGGGGCCATGTCTTGTTTTATCCTTGCCCACGCTGCCTGGCCTGAGGGTCCTAGAGGTCAGGGCTTTGAGCAGCAGGGAGAGGGTACTGAGGCTGAGGCCTCTACAGGCCCTGGCCCCCAGCTGAAAGGTTCAGCATGGACTTGGGGGTGACTCCCCTGATTCAAACACTTCCTTGAGGCCAGGAATGGCACTTTGGGGAGAGGGAGTCAGGAAGAGGCTTCCTCACCCACCTGGGTCATCCTTGTCATCAAAATGCCCAGAGGTAATGCCACGGACAGTGACTATCACAGAGGGGTCCTGCTCTTGGGAACTCAGGTCTGAGAGTTCCAGAAAGGGCAGGCTGGAGGAGGAAACCAGAAGTGGAGAAGGTAAGCTGCCCTGAGGCCACTGCTAAGACTCCGTGGCGCTGTGGTCCTGAGAATATGGGAGCCTAGGATGTTAGGTATTGCAGTTGTGGTCCTCAGAAGAATAGGGCCCGGCACCGTTATAAAACCTTGCATGCGTGATCTCGCTTCCTGCTCCACAGTGGGGGAACTGAGGCACAGAGAGGGTAAGTTAGCTTGTTCCCTGAGAGCAGTGGGACAGGGAGCCCAACCCATGTCTGTCTGACTTCAGAGCCTGCCTGCCTAGCTGTTTCCCTGTAGCTACTGCGGCCGTAAACCCTGCTCTCTGTTCAAATCACTAAGTCCAAAAACCAAGCCCTAACTCAGTGCCTCTTGTGGAAAAGCAGCAGGTGGGAGGTGTGGATGCTAGCAAGGAAATGAACTATGAAGACAACAGACACCTGTCCTCCTCTGGGTCCCAGAAAGCTTCCAGGATGGGCAAGAGAACCTGGGGTGGGCGCGGGGAGAAGGTATTTCAAGACAGGAGACGTGGCCATGTTGTGGTTTGGTTTTGTTTTGCTTACAATTTTATTGATTTTCTTATATTCTATTTCCTATAATCTCTACACCCAATGTGGGACTCAAACTCACAACCCCGAGATCAGGAGTCACCCACTCCTCCCACCGAACCAGCCAGGTGCCCCGAGACATGGCCATTTTGGACGGCAGGGTGGGTACTCAGAGGGAAATGACCTTGCTTGAGAATCGAGGATTGGAGGGACACACAGGGGGCAAGGGTGGAGGAAGCGAGTCTGGTCTGGCTGCATTCCCTCCTCCAGCAGCCTATGGGCTCAGTGTCTAGGACTCAGACCCCAAGGGGCAGATAGGGCCATGTCCCATGACTTTCTGAGAAAGCCTCCTGTTTCTCATCCCCTCCCCCAGCTGCTCAGCCCTCTGCTCCAGGCTGGAGGCCACTTCCAGCCACTCTGGGGCTGAACCCCCAGGGGAAGGGCCCCAGCAGAACCCCCCCACCCAGGGCTGATTAACAGCAAACAGCTGGAGGTGAACATCTGCTCTTCTCCTAGGGGAGGTCTGTCCTTGTTCCCCCAAAGGTATGGAGCCTGCAGACATCATCCCTCCCCACTAAGGAGACAGGAGGCTGGACAGAGAGACGAGAGAAGATAAACATTGATCAAGTGTTGGCCTTCGGGCAAGAGGGAACATCCCGTTGTGCGGAGGGGAGACACTTTCCCCAAGTCCCACAGACCTCCAGACTCCGTGCCCGTTGGTCTGGCCCCAAATCTGGCTCTTCTCTGGCTTCCGGGTGCTAGGGGTCTGTCCCCCCGACGGGTGCATCTTCCCCCACTTCCCCCCCACCCCCNCCCCCCCCACCCCTGGCCCACGGGTTTACCCACGAAGGAGCCCAAAGCTGGGCTGTTGACTGGGTCCCTCCCGGGAGGCAGGGCTGACAGCAAGGCTGGCCCACTTCCTTCTTGTGGGTCCTGCGTTTTTCCACTAGCTGGCCAGCGGGCAAGGCTGACTTCACGGAGGACCCACTGCCTATCGGGCACTGGGGTAGACATCTCAGCAGATGACGTTTGATCCTCTTAACGGCCCTCTTAGGATAGGTCCTGTTGCTCACCCTGCTTCACCAATGAGGAAACTGAGGCTCAGAAATTTGAAGTAATGTTCAAGAGCACAGAGCTGTAAGCAGCGGAGTCAAGATTTTATCCAGAATCCTCTCTTGTAAGCTCTAGGCCACTCCCTTGGGTGATACAGTTGCTAAGGGTGTGTATCTGTGTCCCCGAATTGGGGTCCAGCTAGATTGGAAGAGCAAACCCTTTCTCGCCGGCCCTCCGACCTCCTCTCACTTCCCAGAGAAGGACTGACCTGGGCTCTGCATCTAAGAGACGAGACCATCTCTCCCGACCCCCGGCGGTGCTGGGGCAGCAGGAGGAAATGGGATAAGCGAGGAACCCAGCTTCCTGTCTGCTCTTCCCCGTCATGCATTGGAAATTCAGCCCCCTCTTGGGTCTGGAGGAAATGAGTTGCGGGATATAGCCGGCATTTGGAAAGTGGATAAAGGCGCAGGCTCACATCCTGCTACTTGCTTGCTGTGGGACCTTGGGCAAATTACTTAACCTCTCTGTGCCTCAGCTCTGACATCTATAAAATGAGGAAATAAGAGTCCCCGGCTCATAAGGATAATGAGAGGATTGAATTGCGAAGAGTTTGCAGAGTTTGGAGTCGTGCCCGGTGCACAGTAAATGTTATTATTATTACTTATTGTTATTACTAGAGAGAGAGTTTTTTAAAAAGTGAGGCCTGGAAATACAGGCAAGTCTATTAAAAGGACATGGTTGGTTTTTGGGGGTCTAGATTTCCTAATTTTTCAACGCCCAGGGCTCCTGAGAGGGAAGGAAAGGGTGGATGGTTTCCAGGTGACATTCCTCCCTTCCCACCCCCATCCCCAGGAGGATAAAAATTCCTCACGGGCTTTTGCGCTTTCATGTGGGGCCTGCCAAGCCCTGGCCAGCATTCCTCTGCCCCTCCTGTTGGTTGGGGGCTGGTGGAGGGGGTCATGAGCCCCTGCTATAGCCGTGCGAAGTGTGAGGGTAGGCGCCTGGACCTGAGGTCCCAGGTGGGAGCAGCTTGAAGCAGTTGGCCTGCCCCCCAGTGGAGGGGCTTTGAGGCCAAGGCCTTGGGGAGGAAGCCTGTCTGGGTGGCTGTTTGGGGCTGCCTTCTGCCTCCACACCAGCACCTGTGATGTGTGCCAATGCCCGTGATGGGGACGGGTTGGGCACCGGGGAGGATCCGGTCTGGTCATCTCCTCCGCCGATAGGGCTTCATCTAGACCCCGAGGGACGGGACGTGCAGTGTTGCCCCAGGGGAGTGAGCCTCGGTTCTTTCCCTGCTGCTGCAACTCTCAGGCAGCTCGTGGGTGGGCAGGACCTAGAGAGATATCCAACCCAACTGGTCAGAGCTGGGGAACCGGAGGAGATGGAGGAGAAGCTGCAGAGGTGGGAAGTAAGGGCGGGCTTCCTGGAGGAGAGGGGAGGAGGGATCAGGGCCTGGAAAGGGAGGATCCAGGCTGGGTGGGAGGAATATGGAGACCGGCTCTTTTAGCCCACTGTCTCAATGCATCCGTGCTCTTCCACGCCCATCCACCCTTTCCTCCGTCCCTGGACCCATTTCATGTTTACATGTATGCATAGGACTGGAAGAAGCCCTTTCCCCATCAGCTGGACCTGTCCCACCACAGGATGGGTTAAATGACAGGTAGTGAGCTTGCCGTCACTGAAGTTTTGTGAGCAGTCACTGCAGGGAGGAGCCCCGCGCAGAGTGAGGGCTCCCTTAAGTGTCCTCCAAGATGTCCTTCTGCTCTGAAGTGCTGTGAGGTCCTCCGCCTCCAGTTCTGCCCGCTGCAAGCCTGGAGTGTGTCGCTTTCTCCCTCAAACCAGCTTCTTCCCCCATTTCTCGAGTCTCCAACTTGCCCCTCCTCCCTGCTGGGGCTGGGCTTTCATACCCCTCCTTCCCAGCCTCCCCACCGACAGCCAGCCTGGCCTCTTTGCTGCAGCCAGGCTTTCTCCGCAGGAACTTGCTGGAAGTGTGGACTTCCCTTGCTCAAAAGCCTTCCATGGCTCCCCATCACCTGCAGGAAAACAACCAAATTCCTCCCTCTGCCTTTCAAGGCCCTTTCTGAGTGAGGCCCAGCCCCTCACTCCTCTCACACATGTCATGCACCCTACCTGCTGTGCCCTCCTCACCCCTTGCCAACCAACTCACTTGGAAAACAACCGCCCCTTCAGGCTTGGCTCAGAAACCTCGCCCTTGCTGAAGGGGCTAGTGCCCCACCAAGGCTGTGACTGAGTGGTTGGGAAGGTTTTCTGGAGGGCAGGGCCACATCCTTTCATGTTTGTATCCCCAACACTCGGAAAGGGCTCAACACACGGAAACCAACCGTTGCAGGAGCCCATGAGTAAATGAACGGTCTTCCTTCATGTTGCTGGGTTGTTATTCACATTGCTCTAAGCTCTAACGCTTTAAAAATTTTCACCCACACCCTTTTGGAAATGAATTCAGCAGACAGGTACCGAGCCTCTCTGGCCAGTGTGAGCTGGGCACTGTTCTAGGCCAGGACTCACAGCTGCAGGGCTCCACAGTCCTGTGCGAGAGGCAGACATAAACACACCTGCCGAGGTCAGGCCCCTGGGGCCTCCATTCTCACTGCAGAGCTGAATTACTGAGCCCAGGGAGGTTGAATCTCTTGCTGGGTCACCAGGCCAGGGAGTGGGCCCTCCCACTCCCTGGCTAGTCCCCAGATGGCCCCTTTTCCCTTGTGGCCCAGAGGGGTCCTTTTACCCAGCACCCCCTCCAGCCCAGGACCACCCAACTCAGGTGGGTGCCCAATAAAGGGGTAAATCCACAATACTGGATTTCTTAAAGCAAATGCAGGGTGCCTGGGTGGCTTAGTTGGTTAAGCATCTGCCTTTGGCTCGGGTCATGATCTCCAGGTTCTAGGATCAAGCCCCACTTGGCTCCCTGCTCAGAGGGAAGTCTGCTGGTCTCCCTCTGCCCCTCCTCCTCCCCCTCGCCCCGCTAGTGTTCTCTCTGTTTCTCTCTCTCAAATACATAAAATCTTTAAAAACATATAAATATAAATGTTTTAAATAAAATGAGAGCAAATGCAGTTTCTCCTTTTTTTTTTTTTTTTTTGGTGGGTGGGGCGGGGCAGAGGGAGGGAGAGAATCTTAAGCAGGCTCCATGCCCAGCACAGAGTCCAAACTGGAGCTCGACTCAGGGCTCGACCTCACAACCCTGAGATCATGACCCTGAGCCCAAATCGAGAATCAGACGCTTAACCAGCGGACCCACCCAGGCCACCAGTTTGCAGCTTCTCATTTTACTTGGGAATCCAGAAAGTGCCCTAACTAGGCGATAAGCCATTTCTAATTCTGACAAGAAAAGCCATTTCGAGGGCAGCTTGTTACTTCCTGATAAAACCAAGGTTGGGGCCACTCTCGGTCTTCCACCTGCTTCCTCTGTTGCATCCCTCCTACAGGGAGAGGATTAGGTCTCATCTCTCTGGGCCTTCTTCCCCCACTGCCAACTTCACAACTGCCACTGGCAACTCCCGTGATTAGGGGCTGGGTCCTTGGTACGCCTGTGCGGCCTCTCGGAGCAGAGAAGGGCTCCATCCAGCCTGGTAAGTAATTCCCCTGCCCTACCCAGGAATCTGACCCTCATGCCACCTGCTGGGGCCACTACCATCTCCCCACCCCCTGCTCTGGCCCCAGAGGGAGCAGGTCTCCAATGGGGAAATCTCTGCCCTCTGGACCTTGCTCCATCCCTAAGGTCCTGCCTCTCTGGCTCCATAGTACCGGCTCCCAGCCCCCACCAGGCTCACCTGCTTGGCTCCTGTCCTGGGGGACATAGAGATGTTATCCCTCGGGGTATGGGCCTCAATGGGGCATTGTTCCCGCCAGATCCAGAGCAGAATCAGGGAGGGACAGGGCAGAGACTGGGAATGTCCCAGGTGCCACACAGGGCAGCTTTGTCCTCCTCCTCCTCTCCCTCCCTCCCTGCCCTCCTAGGTGGCTCCCTCCCTCTCACTCCCACCCAGACCACAGACCCTCCCCTGGCCCCCTCCTTAGGCTCCTCCATGGCCTGGGGCGATGCAGCTGTTGTGGGGGTGGGGTTCAGGATGGCCTTGGGCAGTTTTGCAGGAGCAAGGTGTCCTCTCAAAATGACAGCGCTCTTTGGAGCTGGGTCTCGGTTTGGGTAGGCCCAGTTCTGCCTGCCCAACTTGTCTGGCCGTGGCACCCCTGTCCAGGGAGCACCCTGTCTGGTCCTTGCCCTAGGCCTGCCCCCTCCTCTCCATGTGCCATCCAGGCGCAGCCCAATCTAGCTTCCCCATGGAGACTTCCTGGCCGCAGTCACAGTGGGCCCTCAGGAGACAGGATGGGCTGAATATAAAAATCAGTTGCCAAGAGCTGACCCCAGACCCAATACTTCTGGATTCAGGTCCCAACATTGCTGCTGGCCGCTGTGTGACCTGGGTGAGTGACTGCACGACTCAGGCTTCTTTGGTCCCATTAGAAAATGACAGCTTTGGACCATCTTTCAGGCACCGCCTCCTGGGAAGTAGAGACGCCGCTGGAGACTGGCTGGGAGAGAAAAGAGCCCCCACCCCCAGGCCCTGCCTCTCCATCCTGAGCTTTGTCCCTCAAGCATGAGTGACAGCCAAAGAAAGCTAATGGAAATTCACACGCGGCAAGTGAAACTGATCTCTAGCTCCAGATCCAGTTTCCCCTCCCAGCCGGCCCCCAGGCCTCCCTCACACCTGCTCCGGTCCCCTTTGTACATTAGGCCAGCAGCACTAGCCGTCTTTCATTCACCTTCTGCCCCATTCACGCCTTAAGCCTGGGGCACCGCCTCCCACCTCCTGGCTGGGGTAGGCTGCTGTAGGCTGGCCAGGCGGGCACCCCAGAGCCCAGCTTCCCCCTCTCCCCCACTTCTCACCTGGAAAGATCACAGGAAAGGGAGATCAGGATGGGGAGCGAGAGAACAGGAGGGAGGCAGGGTGTCCTACTGGATGCAGCAAGGAGCTCTCAACACTAGAGGTTTTATATTTTGGCTGAAAGAAGTATAAATTCAAGAGGACTTCTTGGAGGAGGGGCAATTTCTCGCATGAATTTAGCACACGTGCACACCCAGCAGTGCCCAGGAGCAGGCCCTGCCTTTCTGTTGGGACTGGTGAGAGCCATTCATTTATTTATTCAGCACATATACATGGATGTTGACTCTGTTGTGGGTGTTGGGAATACAACCGTAAAGGAAACAAAACTCCTACTGATGAATCACTGAACTCCACCTCCGGACCTAATAATGCGCTGGATGTTAATTAATTGAATTTAAATAAATTTTTTAAAAAGGGAGAGGGAGAAAAAAAAAAGAAAACAAAGCTCCCGCTTTCACAAGTGTATATTCCAGAGTGGAGTTGAGGAAGACCGACGCAGATAGATAAGATGTTAGTTGGTTATAACTGCTTAGGAGAAAAGTTAAAGCAGGTTAGGGGAGAGGGAGTGACCCGGTGCTCCTGTAGCTAAGTTACTCAGCAAGCCTCTGAGAAGGCGATACCTGAGCAGAGAGCCAGGTGGACAGCTCCTGGGAGACATCTCAGGCAGAGAAAACAGCAGTTCAAAGACCGTGAGGTGGGGAGAGCTTGCTGTGTTGCTAGAATCTCCAAGAGCCCACTGTGGCTGGAAGGGCATGAATGGGTGGGAGGGTGGGAGGAGATTCGTCTGGAATCAGATGGATAGGGCCTTACAGGCTGTGGCAGGGAGTTTGGATTTCATTCACAATGAAATGAGGTAATGAAAATAGCCAGGGTGCCTTTCCTTTGGGGCCCCTGGAAGGTTCTAGCAATCCCTCTTCCTTACTGCCTCTCAGAATCAGGGAGAAGTTAAGAGCTAAATTTGGGGATCAGACAGACCTAGGTTTATCCGTCCATCCATCCATCCATTTAACATTTTTGCACCCCTATTCTGTGCATGGAGCTGTCACTTACTGATGGGTAAATTGCCTTTATCTGTAAAGTGGGGTCAGCAATAATTCTTTCTTACTTCAGAGACTTGGGAGGACCAAGCAAGAAAAGTGCTTAAATCACTTAGCAGAGTACTGGCACGTAGCAGGTCTTTACATGTGGCTGCTGTATGACTAGCTGGTAGTTTCTGCAAGTTCCCCCACACTCACGCTCTTCGACGCACCCAAGTGAGTCTGACCTGTGCCCACCCTACTCTGGGGAGCTTTCCCAGACAGGGCAGCCCTGCTCTGTGTTTTCAGAGCTTCCCTGTGTTCCTCGTCCTTCCCAAACTGCCGCAGCTCTGCTCCCTGCCCTCTGCCTCCTGCCTCCTGCCCATGTGTGGTGTCAAAACCCAGCAGAATATTCTCTCGGGGCTTCTGTTCTAGTGTGCCCCCCTTACTTATCAGCCTGCTCTCTCTGCCCCTGCACGTGGGCCCCCCCCCGCCACTCTTTCCAGTAAGGTGTTGTGCCGTCTTGTGTGGGGGCCCCACCTGGGGGCTCCAAAGCCCAAGACAGAAACTTAACTTCTAGGGAGCAAAACCTGGAAGGAGCCCAGGCTTTGAAGCTCTTGGGAGCCAGACACATTGAGCAAACCCTGGCTCCAACACGGCCTTGCTGTTGGCCCCTGCAAGTCACTTCACGTCTCTGGGCCTCAGTTTCTTTATTCGTCAGAAGGGAACAGGTGCAGGGCCGCTGGTAGAGGGGAGATCATACTCACAGAAGTCCTGCAGGAAGAATGGGCTTCTCACACCGCCGTTTGCCACGGAAGCAACGGGAGGCACAGTCCCTCACTAACGTGGGGGTTCCAGGCCCAGGCCGGGGGTGTGAAAGCCAGAAATCGTATTTGAATGTGAGTGTACTTTTTGTCTAGGGCAAGGATCCATAGCTTTCATCAGATTCTCCAAGGGGTCCTGAGCCAAAAGAATGAGGACAGCAGGATGACGCAGCCAAAAACGTAAAAATAGTTGGAGACGTTAAATCTAGAATGTGTTCATTTTTAAAAAATTCAGTTCTCCAGACAGCATGTTTGGAGTGCCTCCTCTGGGCCAGGCCCCCGTGGGGGAGACGGTGACACACAGGGGAACTCCTTCCAGCCCAGGTGCTCCCCCACAGCGGTGGAGGCAAGCCCCGCGGGGCACTGCACTCTACAGTGTATGGGGCACCGCGTCTGGGTCATTACTAAGGACCCTCTCTGCCCCCACCCATGGGAGAGGCAGTGCGGGGCGGGAGGGGGGCCTGTTTTACCACCGAGACCATTGAGGCTCAGAGATGCTGAGTGACTGTCCCAGAGTCACACAAGCCGATTAGCCAAGACTGAGGCCTGGGCCTTCCTCCTGGCCCTTGCGCCGGCCCAGCAGGGGTGGAAAGCGGCTCCCTTGGCGTGGGGGTGCCGCAGGCTCCTCTCCTTCCAGCCTTTAGCTCCATAGGGGCTGCATGGGTCAACCTCCTCCCCTCGTCCTCCACCTCCTGGCCTTGGGGGCTGGATACAGCCCACCCACTGCCCTCTGCCATGGGAATCGAGGTGGGGTGGGGGCGGGGGGGTGCCCTGGCCTGGTCAGGGGAGCCCTTCCGATGGCATTGCAAGCTCTGCCCACATCTCCTTCTTCCTGCCTTTGAGGGAGGCAATCCAGACTTCCTGGAAGAGGCAGGCTGACTTCGGAGTTCAAAGAGGTTTGGCGGGGTGGCGGGGGGACGGCTTGCGTGTGAGGTAGCAAGGGTGTGGTTGTGAGAGATGGGGGTCACCTGCTGAGGGACCCTCCTTCTCCCCGTAGCTTCCCTGCCCAGCCCTCCAACACACCATCTTTCTGATGCTGCTGGGCCTAAGCCAGGCTCAGCCCACGCGAAACTCTTCACACACACCTTCAGCTCCAGGCGGTCCCCAAGACCTCGTCAGGGGCTGGCCGGGTGCCGAGGTCCCAGCCCAGGGCCACGGGCAACAGTGAGGGGCGGGAGGCCCAGCGTGTTCCAGTATTTATTTATTTATTTATTTATTTATTTATTTATTTATTTGAGGACCCAGTATTTACACATACCTGGCTCTGATTATTCCCCCAGGGCCGGGAGGAGGGGGACGCTCCTGCCTGGGCCTTTGATGTGCCAGAGAAGAGATGGTGAGATGGGGAGATGGTGCTGGGGGCTGTGCGTGGAGGGAGCCCTGGTGATGTCACCTCAGGAGGCCGCGGATGGCAGGCGCCATGGCCGGGCCCAGGAACAAGTAGAAGGGGTCGGAAGATGGGAGAGAGGAAGGAGGCTCTTCTTGGGTTGGACCCTTGGGCCGCAGTGGACCTGCCTTGCCCAGGGCCACAGCCATTGCCTTGGGTTTGGGAGGATGCATACATCCTCCAAGGGAGAAGGAGAGGAAGGCGGCAGGTCGAGGAAGGCAGGGAGGAAGGAGCCACCAAGGCCCAGGCCCTCAACCACTCCATTCAGGACCTCCCACCTCTCACCCCAGAGAGGCCCAGATGAAGGTGACAGGGCCCCGAGAAGGTCCATGTTCAGGGGTCAGGGGCATCAAGGTGTAGGCCGGAGACCCACTCAGCACCACCAAGAACCACCAAGATGGGGTCTCTAAGTGGGTCCTTCTGTCTCCCCCCATGTCCAGGGCTACCAGGGGGGATGTCTGCTGAGTGACGAGGGGTGTTTCTTCGTGAGTGAGTGAGGGAAGGAAGGAAGTGGGGACGAAGGGGGGAAGGGAGGGTGGGAGGGCAAGAGGAAGGAAAATGTTGACACAGATGCAAAAATGGAAAGACAAGAGGGTCCAGCATTCACCGATTTTACTGAGGGCCTTCTGCGGGCAAGGCACTGTTCTAGGGAGAGCAGAAGGAGTGAGACACAGGGACCCCCCATCCCTGGGCTGCGCGGGAGGAGTGCGGGGCTGAGGGAGAGCTAGAGCCCAGAGAGAGAGCCAACGTTTCACTCAGATTCATCTGTGGTTAATATTTTACCCCATTGGCGTTATCTTTCTCTCCTCTCTCTCTATGCATTCGTGCATGTGTATTTTTTCCCCTGAACAATTTGACGGTAGGTTCCATATATCTTGGGCCTTTATCCCTAAATAGTTCAGTGTGTATTTTCTAAGAATAGGGACGTTCTCTTCCCAAGCACGGTGCAGGTATCAAACTCATACATTTGCTTCAGTATAGCATTTTATCTAATCGACCAACCCTATATCCATATTCCAAATTTGACTGGACCTAATAACATCCTTTCCGGGGTTCCCCCCACCCCACAGCTCACAGGGACAAGCTCTCCGGAGACGCCAGGCCAGAAGAGTGAGATGCTGAGTGCAATGGACGGTAGCATGTTTTGGAGGAAGGCGGTGGTCCCAGAAGCCCCCAGCAGTTTGGGATGTCCAGCTCTACGTTCGGCAGACCTTGCGAGAGCGGGAGGACAGCCCAGGCCGGGACCTTCGGTCCACCAGAGGGGAGGTGCGCCACATTCACAGGCCCAGGGGTCCCACTTTGAAAGTGTTTTGAAGGCAGATCCCAGAGTCCCAGGAGCTTCTGGGCAGGATCCCTAGCACCTGGGGAAGCTACCTCTCGACCCGGACATCTGAGAGCTGTCACCACAGAAAACAGAAAAAGCTAATTTCAAAAATGTTTGCAAAGTTGCACAGCCGGCATCCCATAATCTCCCCCACCACCCTGCCAGGCACACTCTCAGGGGGCGGAGATGAGTGGGTGGGACACCACATCAGTCCTTCCAGATGTTCCAGGCTCAGGCAGGCCAGGGGTGGCTCGTGGCAAAGCAATGTCCCAGTCCCCGGAGCCTCTAGGGTTGATGGTGGGTGGGGTATCTCTCTAGAGCTTCCCTGGACAGCTGAACTCCTCCTCTTCCTCCAAGGCCTTTTCTGGAAACAGCTCCCCCACCCCCATCCTTCTGAGGGGCTCTGGCCCCTTCCCCACATTCTTGATCTGGCTGGAGCAGAGCCTTCCTGGGCAGAGGCCCTGCCTAACTCCTTCCCTTGTGTATCCCCATGCCTATAACAGTGCCCGGTACCCAGTAGGTATCCATCAATATTTGTAAAATAAATAAATGAATGAACAGCTCTTTTTCCGATCTGGGAGAACAAACCAGCGCTTGTATTATATGGTTCTAAGGATCCACCGAACATCACTGGGTTGCCAGTTCTGGGGCCTTGGGATTTGTGCAGCAGTGGGTGGGACAGATTTACGCCATCCATTGACTGAATGCAACGACCTCTATGCACCACCTGTTGGAGAACACAAAACGAGCATGAGAGAAAAAAGTATGGCGGGGTAGAGAGGGGTCCCAGGAAGAGCAGTGACCCCCTGGTCTTTACACCTGCTGGAGGCCTGATGGCAGAGCTTGCCACAGGAAGCCTCATGATTTGACATCAAGAAGGACTTTCCAGTATATGTTGGTATATCTTGGATGGTTTCACTGTCAACCTGTCCAGAGGCAGGGGGATACCAGAGATGACTTCTTGACCCTCCCAGATGGCTCTTTGGGGCCTCCCAGACCCATCGGAGGCTCTGCCCACCGGGTGTGGGAGGCTGTACTGTGGATGGTTAGCTCAAGCCTGCATCGTTGGACCGTGCCAACCCAGCCAAAGGTGCCCCACACACTGCCTGGCCTGGGATAGTGTCCAGACTTGGTCCCCAGGGTCCTCCCACCCTTGCTGGACAGCAGCCTCTCCCAGTGACTCAGCCCTGACGTCGTGGGGCGAGCGGAAAGGCCGAGGGCGTGGGAGGTGGTGCTCCCTCCCTCCTGTCCTCACCTCCCTGGGCTCAGTCCCCAAAACCTCTTTCCCTCCCACCATCCCTAGCCTCTCTAACCTCCTCGTGAGTGACCCATGAGCCCACGTGCCCAGAGCTGTTGTTGCCCTATCCGTGGAGACATGCCCTGTGTGTGCCTAGACGTGTGCCGAGAACTGGGGTTCTGGGGCAGCACAATGTGATGGAACTCGTGGTCTGGATCCCACTGCCCCTCTCCTCACCCTGGCGGCCCACCCTACGAGGGGGCGGTGGGGCACCAGCTCCTTTCTTAGGGGGCCTGGGGCATTTTAGTTCACACCTGGAACTCTCTGTGGCCCCAGGCCTTGGATCTGCTCACCTATGCCTGCTCTCCAAGACTCCCGTAGGTGTGGTGTGACCTCTGCTTTGTGATCTCCCCGCCCCCATGCGAGAGGGTCCTGGGCCTCACCCTGCTGCCCACTGCAGGCCGGTGCACTCAGGCCTCCAGCTCAGTCCTACTCTGTCTCATCCGCCCAGCCCCCTCCCCTACCCCACTTCAAAGCCCAGAGCCAGCAGGCGCTAATTACACGCCCCCCACCCCCCTCGCTCGTTAAGTGTTATTAGCCCCAGTTTACAGATGAGGAAACTGAGACCAGGGAGGGTGGTGGAGGACGTCACCCCCACCATCCCCACCCTGGCCCCAGAGCCAGGACTGGCGTGAGGTCTGGGGACCCTGCCAAGTCTCCCCTTTCTGGGGGAAGCCGGGGAGCAGTGCCCAGTCCAGCTCCCGCTTCCTGCTTTTCCCCAGTACTTCTCTGTCTCTGGAAGCTAACCATGGTCTTGGGCAGACAGCTGCGGAGCCCTGGCATGTGGTGGGCAGGGAGCCTCCCTGAAACCGCACACAGGCAAAATGCAAATGAGCCCCCCAATTATTATAGAGTCGGGGCGGTGGCACTTTAGGTAATAGGACTTGGGGAGCAGAGGGACCCCCACCCTGCTGCTTGTCAGCTTGCCAGAGGCCCCCGCTCTGAGGCTGGTGATGCTGTCACCCTGCGTGGGGCTGGGCTGGGTGGGGCTGGGTGGGATGAGGTGGGGTTGGGGGGGAAGGGTGCTGACACCGGCAGGATGTAGGAAGGCACCGGGATGCTGTTGTGGAGGATGGCCCTGCCTTCAGGGACAAGAGAAACCTTGCGTCTCAGCCTCTCCTGGGGAAGGCAGAGGCTACCCTCTGTGGTCTGGAAGCGAGGCCAGCCTCTTGACCCTGTTTGACTCCGCCAACTGGTACTTAGTGACCTGTGAAATCTTCGAGACACCCCCCCCCCGACAAAGGGGGACAAGGCCCTCCTTTTTATAGACAGGGAGCCTGAGGTCCAGAGAGGGGAGTGATTTGGCCCACTGGGAATGCACAGTGCAGAGGGGAAAGCACAGACTTTGGAGAATATGGTCAGTGAAACTCAGGCTCCTGAGGAAAAAGCCAAGGCTGGGAGTGGGGAATGGATAAGAAGGGGTGTGGGGGATTTCCAGGGCAAGCGTGCAGCTCACAAAGCCGTAGCCTTCCGCGTGCTGGGATCTTGTGGTTAACTTCTTTCATGGCGGCTGCGGACAGATGGGGGGCTGGGATCGTGGCAGAAGAGCAATACTTCTCTGCTCACTAGCTGAGCTGTTCGGTGCTGATGACTCCGGAATGCACAGGGGTTTGCACTGCAGCAAGAGAGATGGAGGGTAGACTTCAGGAAGAACCGCGCCCTTTTGTGGATCAGGGCCTCGGAGATAAGCGCCTAACTTACAAAGGAGCAGGCATTCTGCCTTGTCTGGTATCCTAGATCCTTTTCTGGGGTGCGGGGGCATCCACTCCACAGGCTTCCCCCACGCCTTCCCCTACAACACAGTCTTTGGCTTGGAAGGAAAGGCTCATGGACTCTGTCATCATGGGAAGATCCCACATCCGGGAAAATGGGAGGTGACGTCACCGCAGCTTTGGAGCAGGTGTGCGGCTGCCCCAGGCTGAGGCTTCGCCCCTGCAGCTGTGAGGGTCTCCGCTGAGATCTTATGGGGGAGCTGTGGGGGGAGGCCGAGTCAGGAAGCAGAGAGAACCAGAGTCGAAGAGTCTGGCTCCTGCTCCTCCCTCTGTCCCCACCCTGCCTCCTTCACAGGCCTTTCCAGAACAGGATGTGATCTTCAGGGTCCGTTTGGGCTGGCGACTCTCCGTTAGTGGCCAGGGCCAGATGAAGTGATTCAGAGTGAAGAGAAGGGGGGGACCTGGCTGTACGTGGCTCAGTGGGGGTTCGGGGCCCTTCTCTGATCCTCTAGCTCCTGGTTTCATGGGAGAGACCTTGACCCGAGCAGCGGCCTTCCCGCCGGTAAGGCTTCCCCGGTGCTGAGACCTGCGTAGAAGGGCAGTTCAGAAGACGAACTACACAGGCTTGCGGTGGGTACATCAAGGGGGAGGCCCAGATGGGCCTCCTCTCCGTGTCCCCCTCCCAGGGAAAGCCCTCCAGAGCCCCCACTACCAGAATGAATCTCCTTCCTCAGCCTTCATCTGCAGAAGCTCAAGTTTTCCCAGGACATGGCCCCCGAGCTTTATATTACCGTCAGGGGGCTGCTGCCCCCCTCCCCTCTGAGACTGTAAAGCTTTCATGGCAGCGACCAGCTTCCCAGGGACGGATTGGCCGGCTCCGTTTAAATGCACTGCGGACGGAGTGTCACGCAGCCTGGGCTGCTGAACTCTCTTGGCCATCCCCACTCTGGGGGAATTGGGAGAATGCCCCTGTCCCCCAGAAGGCCCAGCTTCTTCCATTAGGTCTGGTAGACAGATGGCCCCAGGGCTACATGCTGCAGGCCTTGGGTAAGGCATTTCCCTCCATGGGCCTCAGTGTCACTGGGTCATCTCCAAAGTCCCTTTCACCGCCAACATTACATCAAATCTGTGCTCAGAAACTCATCTGGTCCCACAGATGGCCCTGAGTGGTTTTGTTTGTTTGCACCCATTTGCATAAACCTGTATGAAACATCCGGCACCCTCTCTGTTTCTCTGTTGAGCTGTCCTTGCTTCGATTTCCAGTTTTGTGTCTCCCCGAAATGACATGAGTCCTGGGGAACGGGCGCGATGGACAGAGACCCCATCGCCTGGCGCGGGGTCTGCGCTAGTCTGTGTCCTGCCATCGAGATGGCTGAGAAGAGGAGTTGGTGGGTACCTGATGGGAGGGCAGAGGCAGGAGGGGACTGCCTGGGGGTAGCGGCTGATTGGGGGGTACGGGAAGAACAGCATCAGGGAGGCAGGTGAGTCAATGTCTACATCCAAAGACTCATCGAGGTGGTAAAATGGGGTCCCAGAGGGGCGTGACGGCTGTTGAAGTTCATATGGCCTGTTGGGTGGCGGCGCTCGGCCCCGAGCCCTTGACTTCTGTCTCCCGAGTTGTCTGGAGAGGTTTGGAGGTAGGATCTGAGGGGCCCGGGGTGGGGGGGGCTCTCCCTGTCCTATGCTACCCGCCCTCAGACTGCAAGAGTGGCTGCACTCAGTTCTCGGTTACAAGGAGCCAGACACCTGCAGGAAGGCCTGACCCCTCTGGATGGCGAGGAGGGTCCCAGGCTGTGGAGTGGCCTGTGGAAGACTCAGACTCTGGTTGGAAAGGTCAAAGGGCAGCATGCCATGGTCCTGCCTTCCTTTGGGATCCTGGAGGGGTTCTGAACAAGGGAGTGAGATCCTCTGCTCTAGAAGTCTTGGAGAATCAGGGGACGTCTGGCGAGATCAGCCTGGTGGGGTGGCAGGGGACAGGGCCCTAGAGCCACTCAGAACGTACCTAGCCCCATGACCCAGGAGGGAGTCCAGGAGTCACAGAGAGGGGCCCACAGAGCCAGTCCACCTCCAGGGGCTGGCATCCTGGGCGGTCTGCCTCCCTCATGCCTTTCCCGTCATGCCTGCCATCTTGGTCATCCAGTGCTGGCCCCGGAGGAAGACGGAGGGGTCAGGTTATTTCAAGCCCTCGCCCTCTCAGAAAGGATTAGAGCAATCACTCCTTTTGGGGGTCCAGGGGGGAAAGCTAAGGGCCAGGCTCTGAAACTGGGGGTGTGCGTTGGGGAAGATGTCAGGATGCATTCTTCAGGGGCTGATGCCAGGGCCCAGCCGGCCTCTCCATCCTACACTCCCTGCCTTTCATCAGCCCTGCTTCCAGAGCTCCTCTCCAGGCCATTCGGTCAGAGGGGATGGGTGGGGGGCCCCTGGGTCCAGGCCCCCCTTTCTGCCCAGGACTCTGTTGCTTTGTCCAGATACCAGGGCTCTCTGAAGGAAGGCCTTCCTGAGGGGAGACCAATCAATCCCGGAGCCCATCAAACTACAGTTTGCTCTAGGCTGGCAGGGAGCCCTCCCAAGGGAAGGGGTGACAGTAATTAGTCTGATGGGGGAGGCAAGACACCAACGTACTCAGGGTAGAGATACAGGGAAGGACAGCAGCGTGTAGACGGGTGAGTGTGAGAGGGCCGGGAGCAGCAGGGAGGGTAAATAGAACTTGGGTCCAGAGTCGTGGCAGGCTGCATGGAAGAGGGGCTTGGTACCTGAGCAGGAGAGGGGAAAGGGACGTTGCCTGAGACAGCAGAAAGGCTTAGGAGAAGGGGGAGCACCAAGGGATGACAACGGAGGAAGGATGGGAGCAGAGGAAGGATGGGAGCTGGGGGAGGAGCTGCCCAGAGCAGAGCTGGGAGCCTGAAAGAGAAGGGCAAGGAGGACGGGAGGCAAGAAGACGGGTGCTGTGGCCCCGGGCAGAGGGGCTGGAGGGGTGGAGGGAGGACTCTGAGCCCTCCCAGGACAGGGGGAGGGGTGGAAGGGATGCCAGGGCCTGGGGGCAGGCCTGGCCCGGAGCCCTGACCGCACTCCCCCTCCCCGGTGCCCATCTTGGCCCACCCCGGCTCTGCCCAAGGCCGGCCATATCCTGGCCCCCGGCTCTCCCCGCACAGAGCCAGCCCCGAGCCGGTGCCCAGAGAGCAGGGTGCCACAGCTGCGAGAGGGTTCTGCGTGGAGCCTTGGTGGGGGTTGATAGGAGACTGCCAGGCGCCGCTTAATAGGATTTTAATTATACAGCTCCAGCAAGAATTTTTTCCCCCCTGGGCTTGGGCCCTCACAGATACCTCCAACCCCACCTCAGCATCTTCCCAGGCCTGGCAGCCTGCTCTCCCAGGCCCCCGCTGCCCGCCCCCACCCCCCGTGGGGGATGCCGGCCCATCTCCTGGGGACTCTGCTCCTTTGGGGGGCAATTGTGGGAAGACACTGGCTCCTGGGGAGGGCCCTGCCATGGGGAGCGCCTCCGAGGTCTGCAGCCAGGGCCGTGCACGGCCGGAGCTGCCTGTGGCATGGGGCAGAGAGGGTGTGCCCGCCCTTCCTTTCACTGCAGACTCGGTGTTCGTTTTCCCAGGGCGATTGTGCCCCACACCAGGCCCTTCCATGGTCCGGGTCTCAGGTGACCCTCACAATAGCTCTGGAAGGCAGGCAAGGCAGATGCAACGATAATTTCCATTTTATGGATGAGGAAACCGAGGCCCCAAGAGTGTAAGCGACGTGCCCAAGAGTAAGGAGTCTGGACTCAAAGCTCCAGGTTCTGGCCATAGCCCTGAGCTGCCATACCCCCCACGCCACAATCCAGCCAGAAGGAGCTACCAGCAGGCCTTCCTTTCAGAAAACTTTCCTCCCTTCTCCCCCCTGTCTGTCTCCTACTTACTTTTCAGGCAGGAGATGTTACCTCCCCCTGAGTCTGGGTTCAGGGCCGACATTTTGCCAGCATAGCCTCATCACGCCATGTTGAGTTGCTTGGCCATGGGGCTTGCCATTAATCACTTGCTAGAAGTTCCTTGACCCACCAAGACAGACCTCCCTGATGCCCTCTGGTCTAGCACTGAGGGCCCCAACCAGCTGTGCTCTGTAAAAGGACCCCAGTACCCCTTCCTGCCGTCAGCCTTCTCCCCCAACCTCCCAGTCAGGCCAGTGTCGGCCCCCCATGTGTCAGGGTAGCAAATGGACTTTTTCAGTGGCAGTCCTTTCTTGGGGGATCTCTATTATATTTTTGAACATCATTTGTTGTTTTAGAATAATTTGAGATGTGCAGAAAAGTTGCAAAGACAGAACAGGGAGTGCCCGTACACCCCTCCACCCAGTTTCCCCTGTCGTTAATGACCTATATCGCGGTGGTAGCTTTGTCCCAGCTAAGAAACAAACCTTGGTACAGTACTGTGACCTAAACCCAACACTTGACTTGAATTTCACCATTTATTGTAACGTTCATTCCACAAGTGATAGGTGAAGACATTCTTGCATCCATGAGTCTCTCTAACGTAGGAAAATAAACAGTAAAATACGGATCTCCCTCTACCCCCGCCCACCAGACCCTTTCCTCCCCAGGGGTAATTCCTCTGCCCCCCTCTGTGCACAAACATGTTCTTCTTGGCCTCCTTTCACCAAACAGGGGTCTTGAGCTCGGGTGGTTAGCAACGGCCTGGTTCTTGCCTCCCCTCTCCCCTGCTGCTCTGGCTGCCCGCCCCAGTTCCTGGTGTCCCTCTAAGAGCTGCTCGGAGGAGCTCCCAGCCCCACCCCCCAGGAGCGCCTCTTCCTCTCGCTGTCCACTCAACGTCTTTGTCTCCCCACCCTTGGCCGGCAAACAGTTGGGGGGTGATGACAATGCTCCCCACACCCTGCTGCTCCCTGAGCAGCTCCTGGAACGCAAGGGGTACTCTGTAACGAGGCTGTGAACGAAGAAGTGAACGGGGGCTTCAGGAAAGTCAGCCGGATTTCACGGGCCGTGGGCAGCGGCCCCCAGTATCGTGGCTTTGCAGGTCGGAAGGTACAGAAGACCCGGTGTCTGGCCCCCCATCCTGTGCAGGAGGCACCCACGCATCCCGGCTTGGCTCCCGGAGGACCAGAGCCCGCAGAGCTCGTGCCAGGCCCACCTGTCCATACACAGAGGGTGGGTGCCCAAGCCTGCGGGGGGGATGGGGTTTCTGAACAAAGCCTCGGCCCCCCTCTGTCCGGTGTGGCTTCTGTTCTCTTCTGCTGGAGGCAGGAGGAAGGCCAGGATATGACTTAGCCTCAACTCCCCCCAGGCCAGAGGCGGAGACTATAGCCCAGCCTTTTCTGTCTCATCTGTACCCCCGTCCACAGCAAGCCCTAGAGGGCAGCTGGGAGCTGTTGCTCCAGCCTAGCTGCCCCCATCAAAGGATCTTCTGCGTCCCTCCCAGCCTCCCAGAGGCCTGCTGCCTCCCACCAGTATCACAGAGAACTTATCTTGTCCCTCCTCCCCACCTCTGCCAGTTGGCCTCACCCCATACTCCCCACCCCGCCGGGGCCTTGGGCAGAGGGCTGGGGCTGGAAGGGGCTGATGCCTATGGCGGCGACCCTTCCACCTGGGAAGTGTTCATGGGCCCTGCCGCTGGTCAATTCAGCCATCCCCCTGCCTCTGCTGATCCCAGGCGGAGGAGAAAATTCCTATGGGGAAAGCGGTGCCTATCATTCCTGATGTCTGTTCCTCCGACTGTGAAGCCTTCTCCCGCCGTCTCGTGGCCTCTCCCTGGCTGCTGGGGCCCTCCAGTCGGAGAGACCAGGGCCAGAGGAGGGCTCCTGGGGGTGATGAGTGGTGGAGGGGAGGAAAGGCCAGGGGCGTGTGCGCTCCGTCTTTAGGGGGAGAGGAAGCGCACCCCCCAGGCCACTCTGCAGGGTCTGCAGCAGGAAGCCCCCTCCCTGGAGGACCCAGGTTATAGCCCCGTGGGGCCCAAGGCCAGAAGAAGCCATGGCGCTGGACAGCCCGGGGGGGCGGGGGACTGCAGCGTCGCGGCCGGCTGCTGTGGCACGAGATGAAAGGCCAGGAGTGGGGCTGTTGGCAGCCGGACAGGCGGGCGGGTGGAGGCGTGGGGTGGGGGGAGGGGAGATAACCATCTGCGAGGGCTGCCAGGTGTAGACATGGAGTGTGGAGGACGTGGATGGAGTTTTAGCCCTTGGGATCAGGGCAAAGAGCCTGGAGTTGGAAGGGTTCCCTATGAGGTCATCTTGTCCAGCCTGATGCCTCCAGGCCCTGGGCCCCAAACCAAGCAGGCTCTGCCTATGGATGACTTCTTCTGGAGCTGGCTGCTCCTCCCCGGCCCCAGCCTGTCTTCCACCTTGCATCCAGCCCCAGCAGTGCCCCCACCCAGAGTCTTGACCCTTCCCGCTCTGCCCTCCCTGGGGAGGGTCTCCAGCCCTGGCCTTTGGCCAGTCACTCACTAACTGCCTGAGTACGTCAAATAGCTCAGGCCTGGGCCGATCTTGATCCCCTTTTGTCCTTGATTCTGAATGTCCCTCCCTTAGCTGTCTTTTATCCAAGTCCCCCCACCCGGCCTTGGAGAGAAGGTTCTAGAGACCACAGAGAAAAGGAGAAGGAACTTTATTGCTCCCTAAATATTTCTCGGAACCTCTCCCCAACATTTTATACCCATGTCCTCTTCTGTCCACACTTCCATCCTTTCTCACCCAGAAATTGCTTCAACAGTGCCCCCTTCAGAGCCCCCCAGATGCCTCACTCCCTTCTAGTTCTTTCCCCCAGAGCTCCCACAATGGTCTTGCTAACGTGAGAATCCAACCACATCTCTTCTCTGCTCCGCCCCCTACCACGAGGTACTGCCCTGAGAGCCAGCAAGAGGATCCCCGCTCCAGGCGCCCCCAGATGGAGACACGGCCCTGGTGTTGCATTTGGGAAGGAACCCCTTACAGGCCAAGGTCAGCCAGGATCTGGTACCGCACCCTGCACGGCGCAACCCAGGACTCTAAACATTGGCCCTTGCAACGGATACTGAGCAGGCCCACATGGGGAAATGCTTCTTACTCGATAGTCTTGAAACAAAGAGCCACTGTCTTTATTACGTCCTCAGAGTGTGCCCCTGCCCGTGACAGAGATGGACATTGTACCAGTGCTTGGGTGAAGTAAAAAATAGATGGATACATTGTTGTTGAATCCTTCCTTCTAGATGGTGTACGTGCAATATGTTATTTTTGTAAAACATTCCAGAAAATTGCAATAGATTTTTTTATATAATAAATATCTAGTAGTGTCGAGCGTCCATGTTCTTAATTCTCTTTGAGATCCAGAAACGCACACAAATCAGTGTAGTCTTCGAGATAGATGTGCACGGCGGTGCGAAACCTGTCATTCTATTAAACAGTTCATGTAACTCTTAATTGGTTAAATGTAAGTCTAGATGTAATACATGAGAAATTTGATAGTGAATTTTTTAAAATAATTTTTTAAAAGATTTTATTTATTTATTTGACAGAGAGAGAGAGCGCACAACCAGGGGGAGAGGCAGAGGGAGAGGGAGAAGCAGACTCCCTCGCTGAGCAGGAAGCCCGACGTGGGGCTCGATCCCAGGACCCTGGGACCACGACCTGAGCCGAAGGCAGACACTTAACAACTGAGCCACGCAGGAGCCGTGATAGAGAATCTTTTATACTGGCCATGTGATAGGCAATGAATGTTGGCGTTACGGAAGCATTCGATTTTATAAACATATCTCATCATATTTCATTATAGTTACAAAATCTTTCGTTAAAAATGTGGATTTATTTCAATCATTTTAATTTACTCTTTTGATATGAAGTATAATTTCTATGTTGCCTTTCTAGAATATTTTCATCATGTAAATATCCAGCTGTATAAAAACCATGGCTTTACACACGTTTAAGTTTCGTTGTTATGAAGGTCGAGGAAGGCAAGAAGAACATACCGTATTTAGCAGTTTCGTATCATGATTCGGGGGACTCCACCATCCCCTCGTCCTCACACATTGTAGAGGTGGCAGGCTTCACTGCTGCCCTTTTCCTGTTGGACTCAGCAGCGTGACCCACAGCCCAGCCGCGGCCAGCTCCTCTCGTCCTGTCTCCTGGATGTCTTCATGCAGCCCTGGTGTGCGAGTTCCTGGGAGAACATTCTGCACCTGCCCCGTGCCTGGGGTGACCGTTCCTTGCCTCGCCAATGTTTCTGTGAGAAAACAGTCTGAGCCCACGTGTGCCCTCCCCTGGCCCCAGCAGGCCCCCCGGTGCCCTTCTAGATGCCCCACTGTTCGCAAGGTACCTGCTGGAGTAGGCAGGGGCTGCAGTGGAAGGCGACAGAGGCTGTGTGTGGTGGCCAGAGCTCGGGTCTGACTCTCAGTGCCAGGACCATTGAGGCTTTGATACCTCTGAAGCCTGTAGAACGTGGGCCCTAAAGAAATGAAAATTTCTAGGACAAACTAGCTGAGACCTTGGTCTCTGCCCAGGTCTAAACCCCCTGAGGAGACCACAGAGAGCCAGGTCCTGTTTGGAAGGAGGTTGGTGGGAACCCCTGCCCCCTGCACCCGACCAGCCTTCTGGCCGGCCACCCTGCAGCCATGGGGAGCGGAGGGACAGGGGAGGCGAGATGCCTAGGGGTAGCCAGAGTGGGTGGTAGGGTCAGGATGGCTGGGAAGAGGCAGAGGTCAACCAATGAGCCCAACTGGTACTTTCATCATTGTCCCTAACTCCCTAGAGGAGGATCCCCTTGTTGGCAGAAATGGGGGGACGGGAATATGAGGGGAGCCCTACCTCTCTCTTCAGAGGACTGCTTCAAACGTGTGGGAACTCCCATATTTATTGAGCGTTTACCATGTGCCCCCACTGTGCTGATGTGTTTACCTCCCTTCCCTAGAGAACCACAGCCTGTTGGTCGGGGTTGGCATTAGACACTGCCTCGTCCAATCCTCCCATTTGACAGAAGAGGAAAACTGAGGCTCAGAGATGGGGGCAGTGACTTGCCACAAAGTGAGTGAGTGAGAGGCAGAGTCCAGACTGGGGTCTGAGTCTCCCGGCTCCATGTCTGGGCTGCTCTCACACTATCCCTGGGATCTTCAGGACAAGGACATTCTCTGCCCAGAGCCGATGGAGCCCATAGCCATGAGGACACATCCCCAGTCCCCAGCAAGGTAGCAGGCTCCATGGGAGAGCGTCCTGATGCTGCCACCTTCTACACTCCACCCCACGCATGGTCCATCAGGCAGAGCGGCAAAGGAACTAGGAGCTGGTTCAGCCTCAGTTTCCCCTTTCTCCCAGTGGTTGGAGAGCCTGGCCTCCCTGGGCCTTGACCCCTGCTGACCTGGCTATCTCCCCTCTGGGTCTCTGAGTCCCCAGCTAGCCTTTAGCTCCCCAAAGGCCCAGCCCCCTGGGATCCTGCTTCC
Organism: Ailuropoda melanoleuca; assembly: GCF_002007445.2. Classification (NCBI taxonomy): domain Eukaryota; kingdom Metazoa; phylum Chordata; class Mammalia; order Carnivora; family Ursidae; genus Ailuropoda; species Ailuropoda melanoleuca. The sequence continues at coordinate 21,150,437 of NC_048230.1, read as the reverse complement.
TCAACCCACAGGCCAGAACAGGAGTCGGAGACAACCCCCAGAACTGGAAAATGTTTTACCCTATTTATTTTTTTCATCACCATCACGGTCATCAGCATCCTCACAGCAACGAAGAGAACAGCTGAGCGCTTGCTCTGTGCATGTTGCTCTGCTTCTAAACCAGCACTATTATTTGCTCCATTTTTCAGCTGGGAAAACTGAGGTCAGAAAGTGTCAGAAAGGAGCTGACTCTGCGGTCTGTGGGAAGGGCGTAAGGCCAAACAGGTCCACCCTATCTCTAGTAGCCCTGAGCCATGGCTCCTGGCTCTTTCTGCTTCCCTTGGAACACCTGAGAAGCCTGCCATGCCCCTTGCCCATGGCCTGCCTGTGCCCCAAGGCTGCAGCTTGGTCTCCCAGAGCGGCTGTCAGGAGCCGGCTGTCCGTGCGGACCCTCCAGAGAGGGAGCTGGGTTTCCTCCTCACTGCTTCCGCGCTCTGGCTCCTCCGGCCCTTGGCTGTGCCCACACCGTGTGCCGCGAATGGACAGAAACCCTGCTGATGGCCCCTGATCATTCGGCCAACAGACATGGACTTGTGCTCCCCTTGTGTGCCCCACACTGACAGGGCCCCAGGCAGATAGGGCCAGGCGCGAACTCCACGCTCCCGGAGCTCCCCGTCCAGTGGGGGTGACGGAGAAGAAATCAGTGACCGCCCTTCATTCTACAGATGGGGAGTCCCGGGTGGCAGGTACTATTCTGGGCACTGATGATCCACACATGAACAGAGCTGCCCCCAATCCCAGCCCTCCCAGAGCTCAGATCCTAGAAAAGGGAAGCAAAGTAATGAAAAGAAATAAGCAAGTGATACGGCCCATGGAAGGGCAGGTGCTGTGGGGAAAAGTGATGCGGGGGGGTGGGGGTCAGAAAATGAATTGGGAGGGGCGCCTGGGTGGCACAGCGGTTAAGCGTCTGCCTTCGGCTCAGGGGCTGCGACAGCCTGGGGGCTCCAGGAGAGTAAAGAAGGGACTTCAGACCCTGGAGGGAGAGGGGAGCAGAACTGGGGAATTTGGAGCGCAGGAGTCTCAGGCCAGCGGTCCCTATGCATCGTGGTCAAGAGTGGGAACAGTGGGGCCACCTGAAAGGATCTCTGACAGCCTCCCCGTGTCAGAACCCACCGGCTCCGTGAGTACCCAGAATGCACAGGGACAGGCCCGCGCCCACCTGGGCGTGGAGGTGCATGTGGGTGCCTGCCATTGAACAGACACCCAGCTACAGAGCCCCTGTGCTATTTCCAGCACGCTGTCCCTAAGAGGCTCGGAGTCTTGTGGCCAAGAAGACAACTCCTGGAGCAACAGCCGGCATGAAGGCAGGGAACGCTCAACGCAGGGCCGCAGAGCGAGAGATTACAGAAAACTTCCAGGAACAGGAGAGGTGGAACCATCCGGGGTGGCCTCCACTGGATTAAGCCCAAATAACCACAGCCTGTCTGTCATGAAATGCCATGGGCTAGCTCAGATGGCAGTGAGTCCCTCCCTGGGACCTCAAAGGAAGCTTGAGGACCACTCGTGAAGAGGATTCACCGACTGGATTGGGGGGCAGTACGGATGTCTTCCGAGGCTTCCGGGGTCCTGTGAAGTTGGGGAAGCCCCTGAAGAACTGGAAGGAGGACGGGCGGGGTCTAAGTGCTTTGGACTTTATCTTAGAGGGCAATGGGGAGCCATGTAGGGTGTTGGAGCTGCAGAGAGACACAGGGAAAGCTGGATCTCAGGAAGATGAATCAGACAGCAGCACAGTGCTGGACCAGATTGGAACACGGAGGGATGTGGAGGGGAGGAGACCAAGGACTATACTAGCCAAACGCCCCAGGGGGTGTGTGTGCCTGTGAACACATGTACAAAGTGTGTGCAACCAGGAATCTCCAATGACTGGACAACCATCTGTTGTGAGAGTGCTGACTGGTCTCCAGTCTGAGAGCAGGGGCAGACCGAAATGATCCTTCACCCCCTTTTCCCAAGGTTTAGTCACGTGCACAGGTATATGTGGGGGGGTGTGCACACGTGGTACACGCAAGTATACAGTTGGCCCTTAATAACACGGGTTTGAACTGCATCGGTCCACTTACATATGGATTTTTTTTAATAAATATAGTACCATACCATAAATGTATTTTCTCTATGATTTTTTAAAGATTTTATTTATTTATTTGAGAGAGAGAAAGAACACAGAGGGAGAGCGAGAGGGAGAAGCCGAGTCCCTGCTGAGCAGGGAGCTCGATGCGGGGCTCATCCCAGGACCCTGGGATCATGACCTGAGCCGAAGGCAGACGCTTCACCGACTGAGCCATCCAGGCGCTCCTCTATGATTTTCTTAATAACATTTTCTTTCCTCTAGCTTACTTTATTATAAGAGTATGGTGTATAATACATACAACATACAAAATGTGTGTTAACTGTTTATGTTATTGGTAAGGCCTCTAGTCAACAGTAGGATACTAGTAGTTAAGCTCTGGGGGAGTCAAAAGTTATCCACAGATTTTTGACTGAGTGGGGAGGGGGGTCGGTGCCCTTAATCCCCAGTGTTGTTCAAGGGTCAATTAGCGTGTAGTTCAGCACCATTTATTCACGGACGGTGTTCTGTACAGTTAACAAGAATGCACACTGCTGGTGTTGGTGTTGGGGTGGCTCCGCGGGCCTCTGTTTGGGGGTGTAGCTGGGGAGTAAACATTAAAGATATGCACGCCCCTTATGGGAATCTGTGGGAAGGGAAGTGCAGGAATTCTGCTGGCACAGGTGTGACACACAGGCATGTGTATGGGTATATACGGGTACAGGGAAGGTGTGCGGAGGTCGAAACGGTGTGCGAGATCTTGTGGGTAAATTTGGCTCCTGCAGGCTCTGGTAGAGGACTAACCTGGCGTGTGGCTCCAGGTGCGAATGTGATTTCCATTCGGGCTGGGGATACCCGTATGAGGACCACTGCGGGCCAGGGGCTTTCCTTCACCGCGGCTCACTGATCCATTCTACCACCCCCCCTCGGTACAGACTACCGTTCCGGTTTGGACAGGTGGGAAAGCCCAGGATCCAGGATCCAGGATCCAGGAACCAGGCCTGGGGTCACAGTACGATCCAAAGCCGAAGCAGAGCCCAGGCTTTCTGAGACCAGCGCTCCTGTCTCAGTGGCCACCTCCACCATCTGGAGAGGTAAGTCGCCAGAAGACGGTTGTGGGTGACAGTGCTCCCATCAAGCATCTCCTCCCCGGCACCCATACGCCTTTGGGATCCCAGGCTAAGTGCACCTGCCTAAGTTCTCTGCCCCCATCTCTGCCCACACCCTGACCCCCTCCTGCCACTCCCAGGCTCCTCTGCTCCTCGCAGGCCCCCTGGCCCTGCAGATTTGCACCCCTGCAAGCTCCCAGCAGCACCATATGTTTTCACCCCCAGCTGGGCGCTGGGTTATTGTTCTGTTGCAGGAGGGCGAGGGGGCGGCTTGTGGGCGTAGCGACGCCGGGCTGTCTGCTCCTTCTCTTCTTGTTATTACCTCTCCTCCAGGCTCCCATTAGCCAGCCTGCCCCAGAGGCCCGCGCAGGCTCCCTGCTCCTCGGCACCTTTGTTCCTTAATTATCACTGGGGAGACCCGCTCACCTGCCTGCCACTTTCTAAGAAGCTGTCTGGCTCCCCTTCCCCACCCTGCACCCCCAAGACCTAAGCCCCTTCACCTCCTGGGGCGGGGGCTGCTGTCTAGCTGCAGCTGGCCCCGGGCTTAGGCAGGCTCCTGGCCAATCTGGCCCCTTGTAGAAGCCCTTTCTTTTTGTTGCCTCCTCGGAGAACTCCGCCCAGATTGATGCTGTCTTGGATCTCAGGGCTGGAAGGGACTTTAAACTATCCTGTGGTTCAGCACCTGCCTCCCCACTTACTGCCTGGACTCGGCCACCTACAAAAGGAGCTCCATGAATATTCAGTGAGAGTGTGATTAACTTCCTTAGCCTCTACTTGAATGCCTCCCCGGTGGGTAGCTCACTCCCTCCCACGGCAGCCAGTGCCACCTGGAGATGGCTGGGACTTGCAGAAAACCACTCACCCACATCCCTCCCCAGGGCCCTTGGATTTTTACGGCCTTCCCTCTAGAGACCACCTTGCTGTGTTTCTGAGTCTGGGGCTCAGTCCTGTCCTTTCTGCGGGGGGCTCACTGATGCCACCTCAGGCAGGAAGCCCCCAGTGTGAGACTCTGTCCCGGAGGCACTCGCTTCTCTCATTGGGCCTAGAGACTCAGCCATGGCCCATCTTGGCTCTTGCCCCTGGCTTGCCTCCAGTCTCAGGCCTCTGGCTGCTCTTCTTGGGCGGAAGGTAAGGGGGAGGAGGCACTGGGGTGAGAGCCCTCAGGCCAAGCAAGCTCCAACAGCCGACAGCCTCGGAGGAGGGCGCTTGCTGCACACCCAAGCCAGGGCTGCGGGAGGGAAGGCCTCAGGGAGTCGGGGCAGGAGACAGGAATCTCCCCTCCCTAGCCAGCCTGCCGCCCTGCCTCCTGACCCTTGCACAACTCCCTGCCTCGGTGCACTGTGGGTACGAGGGGGTCAGAGACGGGCTTCCAGATGAAGGAGCCGGGGGTGAGCTGCCCCACGTGGGCACCGGGGGCCCCTGCATGTCGGCACAGTGCCTGCCCCAGGCTCCTAGGGCATAGCGATTCTCTCCAAGGGTGCAGGAGTGGTTGCCAAAGCCTAGGGCTGCCTTTGGGCCGAGCCCCTGACCCACGGTGGCACAGGGGAAGGTGGCAACCTGGGCAGAGGAACACTGTGTGAACAAAGGGTCTCAGAGCCGGGGCCCGGCCTCATTCCCACTGCCCTCCTTGGAGGCCGTTCCTCTCCGTGCTCCCTCCCACCACGACCCTTTTCCATTCCAGCTTTGATTAGCTTGGAGAGTCTCCTTTGATCTCCATCTTTGTAGTCTGGAAGTGTATCTTGGTCTTCTCTGAGCCTGGGGGCTCCTTGAGGGTAGGGGCCTGTCCCTCCTCGAGTCTGGGGCTTCTGGGGGGACCAGGGTCACGCCTCTGTCCATCTGGGCACATGGGGAGGGTGGAGATTGGAGCCCAGCCACAGCCTGGTCTTGGCTCTGAGCGTCTTGTGTCCCAGGAGCGCTCCGGCGAGGCCAGGAAGGCGCCTGGCACATGTCAGAAGGCCCTCTGGACAAACACCAGCTGGGGGTGGAGGATCGGGTCGGGAGGCCACCTCCAGCCACCAGACTGTGACCTCAGCCAGGCCGCCTCGTGCTGCTCTCCGGATCTGACTCAGGCCCTTCCTGGGGCTGCTGGGCATCCATCCCCAGGGTCAGCCCCCAGGGAGGTCCGCCAGATTCCTCAGGCCCCACCCAGACAGAGCCCGCCCCCCTGCCCCACTTGGGCACCCAGGGGCTCTAGCAGGACTTGAGGGCTCAGCAGAGGGCAAAGGTCACCTGCTGAGCCATTGGCTCCACCCCCTCATCCCTCCTGTCCTCATTCCGTTTCTCTGGACCTGCAATTTCTGTCTAGGTGTCGGTGTGGGCTCTGGTCAGGAGCCCCGGCGCACAGGTAGCCCCGCTCCAGGCTGGGAAGGCAAGCAACCCCCACCAGGCAAACGATGCAGTTCGATGATAGCCGCTCCCTCCGGGTCTCTCAAGTCACCCCTAGGACCTTCTCATATGAGACGATAAATGAAGGCAACCCCTGTAGAATGTTCCCTGAAGCCTGCGTCCAGTTGTGCAAAAGAGGCTGGGGCTGCGGGGCACTGAGATACGGGAGGGGAAGGATGAGAGATCACTGACTGATCAGCACTCAGCCCCTCAGCCAAACGGATCTTGATAAACGCAAATCAGAACACGGCCTTCCCCTGCCTCAGGCCCCCTTCCCCAAGGGCCTCTCACCTCACTCAAAGTAATATGGAAACTCTACAGCCCCACGCCGTCTGGACTCCGCCTACCTCTCATGCTTCATCTTCCCCTACTCCGCCCCTCCTTCATTGCATTCCAGGCTGACCAGCCTTCTTGCTGTTTGGCACACACGCCAGGCCAGCTCCCACCTCAGGGCCTTTGCACTTACTGTTCCTTCCAACTAGAATGCTCTTTCCTATACTTTTCCTGATTTTTGTCATTCAGAGCTCAAGAGATCTCTTCTTAGAGGCTCTCTAAATGGCCCAATCTAAAACAGTGCCTCTGTCTCTACAACTCTGCTTTATTTTTCTCAAGGCACAGTCACTACCGGAAATGAGTTTCTCTTTCATTCCTTGGTTATTGTCTGTCTCCCCTGCTAGAACGTAAGCTCTCTGAGGACACAGCTGTATCCTTGGGGCCCAGCACCGGCCTGGCATGGTGGGTGCTTAAGAGATATCTTTTGAATCAGTGAGCGGCCTGAGGAAGGAGAGAGACCGTGCAGATAGCCCAAGGGCTGGTGGGGTGGGTCCAAACAAGGACCAGGAAGCTGGTCCTTTGGCTCCCAGGCCTCAAAGGGCATGCCATGGGCTGAGGTAGGAGGAAGGTGGGAGGTGGTAAGAGAGGCTGCCAGTCAGCATCTTTCCAGACGCCCCCCTCTCCCCCCAGGCTCCACTCTGAGGGCCAGTGGGGAGGCTAAGGAAGGAGGTACCACAGGCCCCCTTCACTGGGTGTCTCCAGTCAGGAAGAGACAGGCAGAATGCTTGGAGTTCAGTCCTCTCTGCTGAGCTTGAAGCCAGAGCCCTTCTGCTTGACCCACTGTCTCAGGCTCAGAGTGTCTCAAACCCGATGCCTCATCTTTCCCGGTCTCCAAACAGGCAGGCTCGAAGGCCCAACATCACTGCCAACCCCTCCTCACTCACCCCTGCCCTCCAGACTTCTCCTTGGATAGTGACTGTAGACTGGTCCCTGTTGTCTCCATCAACCCGCTGAGGCCGCGTTCCCTCCACTGGCCCCAAACACTCCCAGCCCCTGAAGCAAACTCCACCAAGGGGTTGGGAAGGCAGGGAGAGGAGGAGGGGTCCTGCCTGATTCTGACCGCCATGCTCTGACGGAAACTGTGTTGTGCTGCAAGTGGAGGGGCTCTGGACTTCAGCAGATTTCAGTTGTCTCACTTTCTCCTCAGTTCTATGATCTTGGGGAAGTCACTTAACCTCTCCAAGTGTCCGTTCCCCCACCCATAAAATGGAGACAATGCGTCTCTTACTGGGTTTCTTGGAGGTTAAGCGGGAACACATAATAAGCACCTAGCAAAAATCTGGACAACAGTTAATGCTTAATAAATGGAAGGCCCATACCTTCCCTTTCAAACTTCATTCCCTTGCTCAAGAACCTGTTGTAGCTCCCTGTTTCCTACTGTACCTGATCAAAATGCCTCTACTCGGCGCTCAAGGATCTCCATGTCTGGTCTGAATTTCTTGGTCCAGTCTTCATCCCTGAGATTTCCCGTATGTTCTCTCTCTACTCCTGTGTCCCCAGTGAGCACACCATGGTCATCCCTCTGCTGTCTTTCTTGTCTCCTTTGCCTATTCTACTTGTCCTGCAAGGCCTCCTTTTCCAGGAAGTCCCCCTGAACTACTCCCTCCCTGACCATTCTGTCTCCTCAAATCCTGCTGTTGACTTAGGTTGGCACAAAAGCCACACTGCCAGAGAGGCTGGGTGTTCCAGTGCCAAACATATAGTAAAGGAGTACTCAGCAAATATCTGTCTTTTGATTTGCTACAAAGCAATAAGTAGGGAAAGTCAGTATATGGTAAACTGAGGCATTGGGAGGGGTTCTGGGAAGGGTGAAGGTGTTGAGCCTCTCACCCGGGGCAGGAGCTAAGCTTGGTGCTTCATGTGTTAATATCTTCATTCTCACTACCCTGGGAGATAGTATTAGCCCCATTTCACAGATAATAAGACTGAGGCTCAAAGAGCTGTAGTGACTTGACCAAGATCACTTGGCTAGAAACTGGCAGGGACAGGACTTGATCTGAGGCTGAGAGGGGTGTCCTGGAAGAGCTGCTTTCCAGAAAGGGAGTAGCCTGCTCGAAGGCTCAGAGGAGAAGGCTGAGTAGGGTATGCAGAGGTAGAGAGTGGGCAGAGGGATTGGAGGGGGCAAAGGGTACATGAGGGAAGGCTTCAGACTGCCCATTTAAAGAAGAGGGAGAAGGGTCTGGAACCATCTCTCTCTCTGACAGGCTAGAGACCCTCCTAGTTATGGCTCCAGAATATTCCTTACCAGAAAGTGCCACAGCTAATCCCCTGAGTCCATACCAGCTAACACACTCAGCCTCCTGTCCCCAGGGCTCAGGGACAGAGGGGCAGAGAAGATGGCCTCTCCGCCCCCTCCCTGCAGAGGCAGGGATGTCAAGAGAAGCTGAGAGTGATGTCACTGGTGACCTCAGGTTTCTCACCCATCTTCCCAAAAGCATTTTCTTCAGAGTCACTTGTCCAAGTGACCGGCCCAAAGTCCTTATATCACAGACCCTGCCACTGTCACCCCAGCACTTGTCCCTGGTGTGGCCTCTGCAGAGCCTCGCCTGCCCCCCGCGCTCATTAGGGTGCCCGTCTTGAATTCCCCAGTTGTCAGCACTTGGCACAGAGACCCTCACACATCCCCAGCCCCCTGCTGGCCAAGCCCTCCGTGCAGGCAGCCAGGCCCAGCTGGAATAACAGCTTCCCTCCCTCCCTCCCACAGACACGGGACTATTTATGGCTCACCAGGGCTTTCACGCCCATGAGCTCACTGGAGCATTCCCCACCCGCTCTGGGAACCCAGCAGGGCAGGCGTCATCAGCCCCATTTTGCAGATGGAGAAACTGAGGCTACATGCCTTGCCCAGTGATTTCCCCAGAGCCTGGCCTCCTGATTCCTTAGTTTGAGGCTCTTCTCAATTCCTCCAGGAGGGTGGCCCAAATACCCCTACATTTGAAGTGGGGGAGTTTCACGCCAGGGCCAGGTGGGTGGAGGGGTGGGCTCTGGTGAGTTAGCCAGTTCCAGGAGTGGGAAGGAGCCTCCGAGGCAGTGGGCGAGAAGGGCGGCAGTAGAGGAAAGTTTTCATGGCCTCAGCTATGGTAAGAGTCTGGCAGGGCCATGTGCAGGGGGGAGGTGAGGGCCTATGGTCTGGGCAAGTCAGCTGGGAGTGTGGCTGGGGTGTTGGCTTGCCAGGCTAGGGCAGGGGAAAGGGATGATCCCTGCCTCAGAGCTCCCTGCTGGACCACCAGACCCAGGTAGGCTGTCTGCAGCTGGCGGGATGTGGGGCTGACACCAGAGGGGACTTCCCGTCCACAGACTGTTCAGTTAGAGTTCCAATGCCACGTGGACAGAGTCTAGACCAAGCCCTGCCTATCAGCCCACACGAGGACTCTGCCATCTCGGTCTTCCCCCTCCCCTCGCCTCCCATATTTGCTCCATCCCCAGGCCCTCCCAGTCCTCCACGCTCCAGGGTGCGCTTCCTCCCGGCTTGCCTGGAGTCCCTGCAGCCCCTTCCAGAAGCCTTCTCCTATTCGGCTTCAGACTGGGAACAGGACTCTTCTCCCAGCCCAGGGAATGATCGCTTGTATTCTCCTTGTTCTTTGTCTCAGAGGGTGTGCATGGGAGAGTTCTGACTCCCCCAGAAGACTGGGGCGTCCCGGGGGGACTGCCACTGTGTCTCTCCCACCAAACTGGGCCGATCTCCGACCTGGGGCTTGCTCCACCTCCTTCAGCCGCGGCAGCCTCTGCCCATAGGGGGCGCCCAAACAGTGTTGCTGAGTCAGGGCATCCCTGCTACAGCGTGAATTACCTGTAGGGACACAGGTCTGCGGGAGACATCACGTGTACCCTCAAAGCTCCGGCTTGCTTTTCAACTGACCTGGTCACTTAAAGGGAGGGGAGAACTCTTACAGAAGGAGAGAGGCCTTCTCATTTGGGCAAGGAGGCAGGGACCAGACAATGACCTCAATGGAAGGCTCATTGACCTTTCGAGCTTGGGGAGGGTGACGGGCTTGAGGTGCTCACACAGGTTGCAGCGGACCCAGATGTCTCCCTTGGCCCTGCCTGAAAGCCCCCGGGGCTCGTGGAAAGAGGCCCCTACCAAGCAACCCCTGTTTCCTTCCCCAAGCCTCTCGGAAAGAGTGGTGAGTCAGTTGCGGCCATGAACTCATCCAAAGCAGTAAAAATAGGAAAACAAACAGGCCTGTCCTCCAGGCAGCGGGAAGAGAGGGTTGGGGTGAGGGGGAAATGGGCTTTTCCCCTCGCTGGGCAGAGAGGACAGCCATCTTTTGAAGTCCTCACAAGTGAGGCAGGCGTCCTCACGGCCCCTAGAAGTTCAACCACATCAAAGCCACCCAACGAAGGTGGTTTGAGGGCCATGCTGTGTCACACACAGTCACAGTCACACACGGTGACACAGCCGAGTCCCTGAGGGACACACAGCGACACACGCCGTTGAGGGCGCCTCTCCTAGCTGCACACCCAAACATCAGCAGGCCAGCAGGCAGCAGCCCCCGTGCACACAACCACACAGCCAGAGACATGGGCACGCCCAGGCCGCCGCCACGGAGTCCCACGCAAGCACGCACGTCCACCACGGCCGTCTCCACCCAGAGCAGCACACTGGTCACGCAGAGCAACCCACAGCCACGCAGACAGCCACAGGCACACACCCCACAGCCAGCCGCTCTCAAAACCAGTCTCCCAGGGCCCCACAGAGCCTCACACAGCCAACGCCCGGTTCTCTGCACACAGCCACATGAACACGCAGCCGCCCCGACGGCCACATGCAGCCCCCCACCACACGGCCCCCACATGGGGCCCTGGGCCACACCCAAGCCACACGCAGGAGTCACAGGCACATAATCTCAGTTACCCACTAGTCACGTGCTGGTTGTCACAGAGGCAACATGCCCACACGACCGCATGCCGTCACCGAGACCCGGTCTGTCCACCGAGCCTCTGGGGCCAAGACCTGCTGGGAGCTGACCTGTGGCTGCGATGGAGACGAGGGGGACGTATCTGGTTCTCCAGGCTTTGCCGAGTCCCCAGACCTCCTGCCCCTGAGAAGAGGGGCAGGCAGCCTTGGAGCTGATCAAGTCCCATTAACATTGGTCAACGTCCAGTCATTGAACTTGCCATCCTTCGGCCCCCTATGCCAGCTGCAGCGCCAGGTCCTGGTGGGTAGAGAGGCTCTTCTCAAATCAGACCATAATTTTCCGCCAGTGTGATGTGACCGCCCCCACCATGGATCTAGCCCCAAACCCTGACTTGCTCCCACACCTTGACGTCGTGGAGGCCCCCAGCAAGTTCGAGATGCTTCCGTCTCAATCGGGCAGCGGCCATTTCTAGGAGGGTGACTAGGTCTCGTGTAATTGACACACCCTCTTCGGGGGGCCCCCGGGAGATACTCAGGAAAGATGTCTGCGTGGGCTTCCCCTCCACGTCTCTGGGGGAGTGAGCCCTGACGGAAAGCCGGGTTGGAAAACATCCTGTACCAGGGTCCAGAGGGCCGGGCTCCTGTCCAGTTCTGGCGTGTCATCTTGGGCCAGTCCCCTCCCCTCTCAGGCTCAGTTTCCCCCGGGGGGGGGGTGAAGGGAGCTGGGCCAAATCAGTTTCTCACAGGGGTTGCTTACGACTATGCAAATTTCCAGGCCAGCTCCAGACCTTCTTCTGCCCAGAACTGGAGACCCCATGGCTCTGGGGACCTCCGAGGTGCCGTCCAGCTGTAAGAAGGATGACAGAACTTTGAAGGGAGCCAAGGGCTGCTCCAGGGCCTCCCGCCCGAGGGCTCCTCGTGGGGGGGGGTCTATGCGGGAGCTACCCCCACCCTCCAAGAGGTGTTGCTTCAAAGCCTTGGGCTGGTGAAGGGCTTGTGGTTAGGGTAGGGGATGGCCAAATCAGAACTTTTGGGCCCTGCTCTTGGCTGAGGCTAGACTTCTAGGGTGGGCCGCACTGTCTGGGGACTCTTGGTACCCTTTTCAGGGCTAATGAATGTCCAGGCTTTCTAGGGACTAGGTCCCAAGTCTAGACCTTGGGACTTGCCTAAGACGGGGGCAGGCAGGGCAAGGTAGGAAAAGTCCATGGGATGGCATCAAGTCCCTAGGGACTCCGAATGGGAGTTCTGTTTATTTTGAACAGTTTCCTCCATTGAGTCAATGCTCTTCCTGGTTTCTGCTTAGCTCCTTTCCTGATGCTTATGGAATAGAATCATCTGCTGTCAGAATTGGAGGGACATTAGTGGACACCTACCCCATTTCTCTAGCCCACGATAGAGCCCCTCAACCACATACATCATAAAAAAGCCACATCAGGAGCTTTCCGTGTGCTGGGCACTCTGCTAGTCACATATGGTACGTCAGTGGATTCTCACAACAATTTTATATGGCAGGTATTTTTAACTCCATTTTACAGGTGAGAAGAATGAGGCTCTGAAACTCTAAGCCACCTGTCCCAGCGGCAGACTGCCATCTGTCCCCGAGTCCGGGGTCTCAACCCCATCTCAGAGCATCCTTCCACTTCTGCGTGAATACCTCCACCGATGGGGACTCTCAAACACTTAGCAAGGGCCAGTTGTGCCTGCACAGTGGAAGAAGAAGAGCTCCAAGAGAAGCGGACCTGCCCCCTCCAATGCCTTATTCCAACAGAGGAGACGAGATGTGAAATACTCGGTACAACGTAAGAGGAGTTCGCGCCTAAGACAGAGGGGAGAGTGTGACCTTTTGGAAGGCTTTAATTAATAAAAATGTTTTCCTTATATTGCCCCTAAGTCTGCATGCCTCTGACTTACACTTGCTTCTCGGTATTCTGGCCTCAAAAATCACAGAGAATTCATCTGAAGCCCTTCACACTCCTGCACACAATTTTCACGTCCCCGCTGCCCCAATGCTCTCCCAGTCTTGACTCCTGTCATTGTACCACCCCACACACACACCTGGCCGGAGGCCCTGCCAGGCCATACAACAGCCAATTGCTAACAGCTCCGTCCCTGTCTCCTCCTTCACCCATTCAGAGACAGCTGGGCTGCTCTGGAAAAACCCAGAGAACCTCAGAGTCGGGAAGCTGGGGCTCCAACCCCAGTTCTGCCCCTTACTAGTTGTGCAATGTTGGGCAAGGCTCTGAGCTGCTCTGAGCATTGGTGTCTTCATCTGTGAAATGGGGATGGCAATACTTGCCCCACCTGACCAGCTGGTGAGGATCAGCTGAGCTCCCCAGTGTGAAAGTATTCCACATGCTGCCTGGGGGCAGACCCTCACGGGCCTGCCTCGCAGGACTTAGGAGGAGCTGAGGGCGGCTTCAGGATTAGCTGGAGAAGGAAGGCTGCCCTGCACACCTCGGTATTCAGGGCATAGGGAGGACGCGGTGCTGAGGAAGACAGGTTGTCTGCCCTGCAGATTTCTGTCCTGGGAGTGACATCTCCAGCCATCAGCAGGTCCTCTGGGAACAACAGCTTTTTCATCAGATTGGCTCCGGTACCCTCCAGGTAGATGAAGTGATGGGGACAGGCATATTCCTTGTGGGTGAGTCAAAGAACCAAGAGCAAGAAGGGGAGCAAACAAATGAAAACACCTACTATGTGTCAGCCGCTTAGAGTAATTCACTACGTCTTCACAACCCTGTGAGAAAGGCCTTCTTTATTATGTCCATTTTCAAGGATGGGGAAACTAAGGCCCAGGGAAGTTTTATTTGCCCAAGTCAGGAAGGTGTGGAGGTGGGGTTAGAATTCCGATCTTCTTGGCTCCCCAGCTCATGTGCTTCCCGTGGCACCTGGCTGGGCTGTGGAGAGGGCCAGGACATAGAAGATGGTACAGCCTCTCACCCCTGAAGAGCGGCCAGAGGGTAGGGAGGGAGAAGGGGCCCTTTTAGGAACTTACCTCCGGAATGTCACCCTATGTCCTCCTATAAGCTCCCCTGCCCCTGGGATTTCTCATAAGTGCAAACCCAGGTACACTATTCCACTCATCCTTATTCATTCATTCACTGCCTGTGCACTGAGCATGTCTTATAAACCTGGCCCTGTGCTGGACGCTGTGTTCCCAGAGGCGGGTCCCATCCCTGCCGCCCCCTGCCCCCGCAGGCTGCGGAGAGAATCTCAGAGGGACAGTGCGGCTGAACACATGCTCCAGGGAAACCGGACGGTAATTACCGCCTGGGATGAGGAAGTCAGGAGAGGATGTCTTAGAATCTACGCACTGTCAAAAGAGGGAAGCAAGAATCCTAAGTCCCGTATGATTCTATTCACTTAAAATTCATCAACAGGTTAAGAGTAAGCCCACATAGGTGACAAAACAGTAAGGAAAAGTGGGGAAGCGATGAACACAAAAGCTGGGGTACTAAGGAGGAGAAGAGGGTTATAATCCAGGAGGGTCACTCTGGAGGTCTTGGGGCACTGGCCAAGTCCTACTTCTTTTTTTTTTTTTTTTTTTTAAAGGTTTTATTTATTTATTTGACAGATAGAGACAGCCAGCGAGAGAGGGACACAAGCAGGGGGAGTGGGAGAGGAAGAAGCAGGCTCATAGCGGAGGAGCCTGATGTGGGGCTCGATCCCATAACGCCAGGATCACGCCCTGAGCCGAAGGCAGACGCTTAACCGCTGTGCCACCCAGGCGCCCCTGGCCAAGTCCTACTTCTTGACCTGGAACCTAGTTTTCAAGTATTCCTTTTCTCTCTCTCTCTCTCTCTGTGTGTGTTTTAATTCACTCTCTTTTATATATATTTTTAGAAGATTTTATTTATTTCTTTGAGAGAGTCGGGGGGAGGGGCACAGGGAGATGGGGAAGCAGGCTCCCCACTGAGCAGGGAGCATGACGCAGGGCTCGATCCCAGGACCCCAGAACTATGATCTGAGCTGAAGGCAGACGCTTAACCGACTGAGCCACCCAGGTATCCCTATATATTTTTTTCCACAATTTTCATACACACAAATTGCTAAATTCACTGTTGGGGGGGACCTAGGCCAATTGTCCACAGTGCCCTGCGCAGATCCTGTGCCTAGTAGGTACAAAAAGAGAGAGCTGACCTGCAGTGAGTCTGAAGGAGCTGGAAGGAGGCTGCATGGTCTAGCCGGACAGGAGGGGTATGGCCTCAGGTCTAGAGACAAGAGCTCACTTCCTCGCTGAAGTTCTTGAAGACCAAGCAGCTTAGAGGATCTTTGCCATGAATATTTAGACACCTGAGGGGGCAGCAGTTCATCAAATGGAGTCCCAGACTCAAGAATTAGCTACCCTTTCCCTCAGCCCAGCACCAAACCATGGGCTAGTACAGAGAGCACTGAGTCCGAGGGCCTGGATTGGAAATCCAGCTCTGTACTAGTCAGGCTTTCCCTGGCAAAGCACTTCATGCCACGAGCCTCAGTGTCTTTACCTGCAAAATGGGGCGAATAAACCTCACAAGTTACTCCGAACCCCCATGAAATCGTACCTGCGAAAATGCTTTTAGGAATGTCATGTGCCTGGTAGACTTATAAATGCCATATTACCCAGGTATTCTTCCTGCCCATTGGCACACAGTTTTGCAAGGAGAGCTCAGACTAAAGCCTTACTCTGATTTAGAAAGTCCCCAACCTCCGTTCCCCCAGGTCCTTTGGGCTTGTGATCTGGGTCTGAGCTGCGGGGTGTTTCCAGGAGCAAGTTCCCCAAGTTGGAGGAAGCCCAGCTGGGGAGGTGGCATTCCAGGCGGCTTGTCAGAGGGTGAGTCAGGGCGAGGGCGGCCCTCCCCCTCCCCTGGCTTTTGGCACCGGGCCCAGCCTGGGTTGCTTTCATTTGCATACATCTGCATATATGCAAGTTTCACCTGTGCACTCGGGCAGGGCCCTGGTGAAAGACACCTGTGCAGAGGCATGGAGGGAAACCAAAGTGGCTGGGTGCCTGCTGGAGCAGCCAAACTAGAATTCCGGGGCACGGTCCATCCATCCATCAAATGCCTGAATCTCTGGACCAAACACATGTCTTCTTCCCCAGAGTCCTGTGGTTGCCCAGGCCAGGAACTTCAGAGTCATTCTTGCCTCTCTCCTCTTGCGGTACAGTCACCAGGCCCCGGGGAGTTTCTCTTGGAGCCAGCCACCCTCTGACACTTGCCCTCCTTTCCACCAACCGTATTTGCAACAGTCTCTAAACTAGGCTCTCTGCCCCCAGACTCTCCCCTTCCCACACGCTTTGGTACCTGAGGTGCTCCAGGGAAGCTCCCCCCCACCCCGCCCCGCTTCCCACCCTGGTCCCGCCCACTGCCCCCGCCCACTGCCCGTAGCCCCATTCTAAGCTCCTGATTGGCGTCTGAGGCCCTCCACAGTGCACAACCTCCAGACTCTGTCTCAGCTCCTTCCCCGTTTCTCCCTTCCAACCAGGCAGGTGTAGACCCGGCACACACCTTTTCTGTGCCTCAGTCTCCCCATCTGTAAAACGGGGGATAATAACAGGACTCCCTCGCAGGGCTGTCTGAAGATTTCAATGGGGAAATGCACACGGAAGGCATTGTACCCAAGCCCACAATAAATACTAGCCATCACTGATATTATTACTCCTTCTACCACCCTTCCACAGAGGGCGTTCCTCTCCTGGGGTCCCCTCTGCCCCCTCAGCCCTTCCTCCTGCCCTTGCTGAGTGGAACTTCACCAGGTAAGACAACTCCATGGTAGTTAAGAGGACAAGCTGGCCAGCATTCCGATTCTCACTTTTAGACAAGTTATTCAATCTGTCTGTGCCTCAGTTTCCTTATCTGTAAAGTGGAGATCATGTGGAACACTTCCCTCATAAGTGTGATAAATGAAATGATGCGTGTAAGGCCTTAGCATGGTGCCCAGAACATGGAAAACAATAAATGTTTGCTATGTTGTCATTACTGCTGTGTTAACCCAAGACACAGGAACTCAGATCACTGTTGCTCCCCTTCTCCCCCAAAGGCTCCAGAAGCTTCCTCACAGGTGTTTCCAGAAAGAGTGCCTCCAGCAGGATAATCCTGTGCTTCAGACAGCCAGAGAACCACTACCTGGCCCTCCCTCATGCTTTCCTGTGGACAGAAACTGAGGCAGCCAGCGCCCCATTGGGTTGGCTGGCAGTTGGGGTGTGGGGCTGAGTTTCCCCCTCCCTCCTAGTTCTGGGGCATATTCCACCCAGAATTCGGGCTGGGGAGGGCTTGTGTCCCCCAGAGCTTGAGAGCCAGTCCCTCAGCCAAGGCTGAGACTGGACAGGTGTGGGTTAGCTCACAAGTGGAGAAGGGTCTTGAGGGGAGGGAAGGGGAGGGCAAACTGGTCTGAGAAGCTGGAAACAGGTAGCTGAGCCAGGAAGGGTCCCCCTCAGAGGCCAGGACCAGTGCACGGCCCCCACAACACCTAGCAAGTACAAACTCTTCCCCCTCCTCTGCCCACTTTCTCCTCCTCCAGCATTTTCAGGGCAGAAGTGGATGAACTTCCAATGAGTGACCCTTCTCCAAGGGGAATTCATGAGGCTGACTGACCACAGAAGGTAGAGGCTGGTGGGAAGGGGTGTTTGTGTCACCTCCCCCTCCTTAAACAGACTTGAGGGGGGCCTGGACCCCTGCTGCTGGCTTAGCGCCCCTACCCCCCATAGCGTAGAGGAGGGTTTGGAAGACAGGAGAAGAGTGGGGGTGGGACCCAGTTGCCTCTTCCCCTCCCCCATACCGTCCCCCTGCCTACCCTGCCCCCCTCACCAGGTCTGACTCCTACAGCCCAGCGCAGTGGTTCACAGAGGGAAAGGATGTGGGGGCTTGGGTTTTCTTTTGTACTTGTGATTATTTTTCTCATTTGGGGGGTTGGTAATGGGGGTGCAGGTGCGCTGCGGTGCCCATGTGGCCATCCGACTCACCTCCCCAAGGCAATATTCCCCTCATTCTGCCAGGCTCTGCCCGGCAGAGGTAAGGCTGTCCCCTTCTCCCTGACTCCGCAGCCCAGACTAGGAGTCAGGGACCAGACCTATCCTTTTCTTATGAAAGAAAAACAGTCTGGACCTCCAAAGGGTCTGGTAGGGAGTGAGAAACTGAAACCAGTAACCCACCCCCTACAGAACTTCCACAGAACAGAGGGAGTCACGGGCGAGTGTAATGCCTGTGTGTGCGTGTGTGCGCGTGTTTGTACCTGTGTGGCGGGTGTGTGCTGGGTGTTGGTGTGTGTGTACGGTGGTGTATATGTGGCAGGTGTTGTGTGGTTGCCTGTGGAGAGGGTGCTGCAGCTGTTGGGTTATGGGAGTGTGTGTGTGTGTGTGTGTGTGTGTGTGTGTGTGTGTTTGCCATGTGCGCGTGTGTTCTGAGCTAGGTTGTGTGTGCCTGTGCGCACACCCGCTTCGGTCGTGCAGGCTGGATGCACTTCCCCACTCCAGCCCCGTCCTCCCGCCGCCTTCCACCCGGGACCGAGCGAAGGCGACCCCCGCGGAATGCCCTGGTTTCCGGGCCCGGGTCTGGAAAACTCTGCATAACTCGGCCCAGCTGCCTTCGTTGGGAGCTCGGCGAATTCGTTGCAGCCGGGTTGGCCTCGGGGCCTCCCGCGGGCTCTCGGCGTTCCCCGGCAGCCTGCGCTTCGTCCTGCGGTCCGTCGGCTCCGCTCAGGGCGGGGGCTCCTCGCCCAGGCCGGCCGGGTCTGGCGCTGGGACAGCCGGCCAGAACTCGGCGCTCCGGCCGCCGCCCCCGCGCCCCCCACCCGGCCGCGTCCGGCTCCCTCCCGCGCCCCCAGATCCAGCCTCGGGGGAGCCCCCTCGCCGCACAGGGCAGCGCCTCCAACGCACCTTCCCAACCGCCACATTTTTTGTGAACCGTTTTCTTCTGGGGGGGGGGTGGGAGGTCGTGGTATGTCCAAGAGTGGCCATAGTTTTGTTTTTAAAATGTTTGGTGACTTCATATATACGCTGGTCATTTAAACGTCCCGGTCAGTCCCAAATACAAGACTTTTCCTGGGGCGGAGGAGAGAGAGAGAAGGAGGAGGGGGGGGGGGGGGGGGGGGGAGTAGGGCTAGAGACCCAGGCACCGAATGACTCGTGGGTCTCGCCTGTCGAGCACTGTCCAGATCTCGAGGGGAGGCAGACCCTGAGATCTCTCCCCTCCCCTTCCCCTGGAAGCTTCTCCAAAGTTATCTGGAAAATGATAGTGGGTGGAAGGTCAATCATAGAAAGTTCTCCGGGGAGCGCGCAGGTGAGAGCAAGCGCAAGTGCCTGGCCGGTTGGCGGCGACCTCAACGCGGCAGCCCGCAGTGCCCCCTGCGCCGGCGCTCATTAACTGATCAATCAGAAAGAAGAAAAGGGACACAATCTTTCACAATTTCAAGACGAGGGGCGCCTGGCTGGCTCAGTCGATGGAGCCCGCGACTGTTGATCTCGGGGGTTGTGAGTTCGAGCCCCGCCTTGGGTGCGGAGATTATTTTAACATGAAATCTGTAAAAATCAAATTAAAAATAATTTTAAAATAATCACCTTTAAAAAAAAATCCAGACAAGTAAAATCGGAGAGTGTGTGGCGAGGCACGCAGGCCTCTACAAACTGTGCCTTCCCCGGGCCTTGCCAAAGGTGGGGGCTTTACCACCGCGCGCACGGCGGAGCAGAGGGAGGAATCCTCACCCCACCACACACACCCCGCCAAACCAAATTATTCACAAAGTCTCCACAAACCGAGTTATTACGAAAGCCCCGCCAAATCGCACTTAAATTCCGCTGAGATTGGACGAGACGGAACGAAGATTCGTTGGGAGACGGTGGGTGGGAAGGAGCGCGGAGGGCTCGGATAATCCCGCACTGGCCGCCCAGCGCCGAGGTTGGGAGTCCAGTGGAATCTCTACTCCCCTGAGCAGGTCCATACAGGTGCTGCGTGGAGTCTGCCCCGGGTTGGACCCCGGCGCAGGGCTAGCGTCGCAGAAGCCCGCCGTGTCCGGAGCCCAGGAACTGTGCCAAGAGCCCTGCGCACCCACCATGTGTTTTGGGGTGTCGAATATGAACTGCGGGGGACAGGCACTGGTTAGAATGGAGTTTCCCGCTTCAGGGGAGAGTCCCTCAAGCAAGGCATACATCCCACCGCTGCCGGTATTTATTCTGGGCAAAGAAACGTTACCGGATCAGGGTGGGATTTCTTTTTCCCAGTGACCCACAAGGAGCCTGCAAACCACCGTGAACGACACAGATCTATCAGGTGGTCGCCAGGTGGTCGCCCACCCTTGGCTGGCTCTAGAGACCCCCACAGCCCGGTGTCCCACCACTCTGGGGAGGGGGACTGCTGTTGTTTTCCGCGGCCTCACTCTGGTGCTGGGCCCCTTTTGCTAAGGGAGAGGACCTGCGTGAGAAAGAGCTGGGAGGGCCACTTCTGGCTTTTGTGACAAGCCAGAGGCTGAGGGATTGGTAGTGGCGGGAGAGAGTCCGTTTTGTTTCGCCTGTCTGCCTTCCTCCTCCCTCTTCTTCTTGGTTTTATAATGTTTTGGGGTTTCTGTTTTTGCAATTCATTCTAAAACAAATGACAAAGGCTTGGCTGTGTTAAATGCAGCTCCCTCACAGTATCCTTTCTGGATAAAATGCATCTCAGAGATGGTCAATGGCCAACCCAGGCTATCACAGCCAGCCAGTTTGTGAGCTGGGATGGAAACCCAGGCCTCAGCCTTCCCGGGCCAGCCCTCCCCTCTCCTCCTCTCTTCTCAAACACATCCTTCTCAAATACAGCCCTTCCTAGCCCCCATCCTGGCCCTTTCACCTTTCCTGTATCCCCCCAGGCCCACTGGCTGGTGGCTGGTGGGCTGTGATACAGGTTGGAGGGAACCCGTCCTTGAAGAGTCTGCTCTGAGACCACAGGGTTTCTCAACCAAGTGCCCCAGCCCCACACCCACAGGCGTGTGGAAGAAAGGAGCCCTGAACAGGGAGGTGATGATGAGGACATGCTTCCTTATTTGTAAACTGAGGATCATAATAGTACGTACTCCATGGGTTTTTTGTGAAGATGCCAAAGGGCTGCAGGGTGTTTCCTACCACTGCATAGGAATGAGCATCCTGCCTGAATTCAGCGAAGCCCCCTGGGAGTTTAGGAGAGGCTCTCATTATGGGTCTCCTGGCTTTGGAGGATGCCCAAAGTCAACTGCTACAGAGGCCTGCCAGAAAACCCACCCCTGCTCTTTTTTTTTTTTTTTTTTTTTTTTTTTTGCTAGGTCCAGCACGGAAGGGACTCTGGGTCCGTGACTGAGGGACAAAGGGTCCTTCTATTCATGCTGTGGGTTCCGCCTCAGGAGTACATCCTTTGTGGGGTGTCTCGGTGGCTCAGTTGGTTAAGTAGTTGCCTTCAGCTGGGGTCACGATCCCCGGGTCCTGGGATGGGCCTGGGTCTGGCTCCCCACTCAGCGGGGAGTCTGCCTCTCCCTCTGCCCCTCCCCCCACTCACGCACGCGGGGCGCAGGCACACTTGCATGCTCTCTCACTCTGCTCTCTCTCTCTCTCTCTCTCAAATAAATAAATAAATAAATAAATAAAATCTTTTTAAAAATGTACCTTCTTTGTGGAACCTTCCCTGACAGCCTACTTGACCCCAGAGAGCATTCTCTTCCTTTTTTGCACCCTGAGATGCCATCCCTGGAACCCACCATGCCACTGTTGTGTGGCTGCCTCCTTCCAGAAGAAAGTGATGGTGGTAGATAGAAAGGTTTGGAAGGATATATCTTTGTACGTTCATAGCCCCAGCTCTAAGCTGGCATGGCAGCGGCAGGGCTGGAGTTGGGTAAGAAAGGGGGAAAGTGGACCCATGTGAAAGTAGCATTTCTCAACTGAGCAAACCCTGCATACCCTGTTGGATGAGAGGGACTAGGTTCTCCAGCCACCCAGAGAAGGAGTCTTCCCTTCTCCTGAAGCACCACGGCTTTAGGGTGGAGAGCTCAGAGCCATGTCCTTTCTTGGAACATGTCATCTCTATCCATTCCAGGGGAGAGTCCCGTTCGAAGCCAACTTCCTTATCTTCCCCTCTGGACACTGACTTGGGGGCTCAACCACCCCTGCACCTCTCTTTGATCTCTCTTAGCCTGGCCATCCTCCAGTGCCTTCTCTTACTCTTCTAAGCCCCCTTCTTTGTCTGATCTTGGTCTTCTCCTACCCCCCAATTCTAAGACTGATGCCTTCACTCTGAGCCTTGATAATGGGAGCAAATATGTGTATGCAAATATGAATGTGCCACTCGGGGTTACATACTCAAGGGAGAAAAGATGCGTAGGTGGGCATGCTGGGGAATCTCTGGGGACTGGCGGGTTTGGGGATGTAACTGTCTCTCCCACTAACATGAAACAACTTAGATGTGCGTGGACACTAATCACTCAGAGTGTGGATACACAGGCCTAAGTGCTTATACGCTTGGATTTCTGGCAGTTTTGAGTGTGTACAATGGCAGTTTGACTTGTTATAGTCGTGGGTCTGTGTAAGAGACAAGTATCGTGCTTTTTTGAGGGATCGTGCTATTTATCTTTGGGTATATAGATGTGCTTTACATCACAGCCTATATACTCCATATTTGCAGATCCATTAATGGACCTCTCTGTTCCTGGAGAGATGCTAATGGAAATATCAGCGTAGACCCCTGTTTGTATATATGTTGTATTTGAATGGGGCCTGTGCGTAGTTGTCTACCTGGGGCCACAGATAACTCACGTACGTGGAACCTGCCCGTCAAGGTCTCGGGTACTAAAGTTTAGAGGCAGGTACTGTACAGACTGGAAAACGCGGCCACCAGGACAGGCCCGCCGTGTTTCCTGCGCCCTTGGGATAGTCATCAACCGGACTCGCCTCCTACTCGGCGGATTTTGTCCCGGTTCGTGCAAGACTTCAGCCTCACACGGCGCCAGGAAAGGCGGGCTGCCGCACCGACAAAGCCAGGACGGCGGATCCCTCCAGCGGCCTCGGGGGCCTGCGGGAGCCTCCGTGTCGCAAGCGCAACGGGGCCCCTGCCGGAAGCGGAAGCCCGGACGGGGATGAGGGTGCGGTGAGGCGCAGTCGCGGCGGTCGCGGCGGTCGGCAGTCGCGGCGTGTCAGGCCCAGGGCGCCCCGCGGGGGCGTGTGCGCCGCGCGCGTGCGGGCCAGGCTGGCCGCGGGGCGGTACCTCCCCCGACCCGGCGTCTGTTTACCAACAAACTGCCAGCGCTCGGCAGCGACGCATTCCGACTAGCTGAATAAGCACCGCGCTGGCGGTCTGGTCTCGAATCCCCTGCGGGTCGGTGGCAGCGGGATCAGAACGGCGGTGCAGGTCCCCGAGCGCTGGAGAGCGCGCCTGCGGTGCCCTGAGCCCCCGCAGCCGCCGCGCCTCCGCCACGGCCCTGCTCCCTTCGCCCCGGGCCGTACCGGCCCCGCCAGCTCTCTCGCATTTCTGCCGTTGAGACCGAGGTTTCCAGACTGCCCCAGTCGCCACGACACCGCAGCAGCCCTCTCGGAGAGCCCCCGAGGTAGCTGGGCCTGGAGCGCGCGCACCGCCCCTCCGATCTCTCAGTTCTGAATTTCCCTACCGCGGGCTGCCCCGGGGGGCGGGCCCCGGCTCCAGCCTCGGTGAGGTCACCGCGTGCGGCAGCCAATCCGCGGCGTCTAAGTGGGCGGTGCCCCCGTCGGGTCCCGGGAACCGTACCCAAGAGCTAGACGAGGGGGGCCCCATGGATTTAGGGGGGAGGGGAAAAGCCATGGGGGGCACCCCTTCGGAACCCCTTTCCCAGGCGCGCGCTCTCCGCTGGAAGAGGTGCAGAGAGACACTTTCCCGGGAATCTTAAGTGTGCGGGAGGCTGGCCGGGGGCTCATCCGGTCCCAACGCCCGAGGTTCGGAAAAAAGAGAGTTGGCGGAGGGAGCGGACTACGTGCCGGGCCATGGCCTAGGCCCTTCGGCCTCGGCCCCGGCCGCAATGACCTCTTTGCCCTGCCCCCTCCCTGGCCGGGACGCCTCCAAAGCCATCTTCTCGGACTTCGCCCCTGTCCCATCGGTAGTGGCTACCTACCCGCTTGGCCTGTCCCCCGCAACCTCAGTCGCCTCCGATCTGCCCTACTCTGGGCCTTATGGCCACCTCCTGTCCTACTCCTACACTGCGCCGGCGACCCCGGGAGACTCCTACCTGCCCTGCCAGCAACCGGCGGCGCCCTCTCAGCCGGAGCCGAAGGCAGGTAAGTCCGGCCGCCGCGGCTCTTCTCACCTCTGGGGTCCTGATCCTGTGCGTCCCTAAACTTCGCCCTCGCCTGGTCTGGCGCAGCTAGCGGGATTCAGACCTTACTCAGATTCCACGGGATCTGGGGGTGGGGGGAGGGCGAAGGGATGGGGCGGGAGACAGGGGGGA
>NC_048230.1:20999739-21125555 GCF_002007445.2 Ailuropoda melanoleuca | reverse complement strand
GGGCGGGGAGACAGGGGGGAGGGGCGGGGGCGAGTTGATCTAGGTCTCCTTTCAAGATCGACCTGGTTTCGATTTGCAGTTGTGTGAAGTCGGGCGGCGGGGCTCCCTACCCCACCCCCTGGAGCAGCGGGGTTGTGTGTACCTACGTGTAACGGAAAACTGAAACAATCCAGATGTGGGTGTGGGTGCCTAGCCCCTGCCCCAGGATTCTTTTCGTCGCGCACTCCTTCCCTTCCCCAAGTCGCCTTTCGGGCGTTTGTCTTGTCTCAGAAAGCAACGTTCAAGCCAAAGCCAGACAAATGGAAGTCAGGTCCCAGCTGGAGGGCAGTGGAAGTGGGGGCTGATTCGGCAGTCCCTCTCTCCCTTGGCTGGTGCCTGAATGTGCCTGACAGAGACTGGAAGCTGGCCTGGCAGAATCTGGGGCTAGGACCCCACCACTCATTTTTCTAAGAATGTAGCCACAGGTGGGTCAGGCAGTCTCTAGTTGTAGATCCTGGCGACCTCAGCCTTGCTGCTGAGGGAGCAGCCGTCTGGGGCATCTCCACCCGTTGCCTTTGTGGGGCACGGATTAGGCCCCAGTTCCCGTTGTCTGGAGCAACTTGGAGCCCCTGAGAAAGTGCTTGCTGGAAGGCCTCAAAGAGGCCAAGGAGCTAGCCTGTCTTCTTGGTCCTGGGCCTGGTATGGGCAGAACGCTTGTAACACTAGACATACCCATCTGTACTAGCCACAGATTAGAGCTCAGTCTCCTGCCCTCCCTGCTCCCCCCTAATTGCCCCCACAATTGTCAGCACAGTCTCCTCCAAGGATGCACATCCCCTGGGTGGCTTTGCTGGAGTCGGCCTGGACCAAGACATCTCTCTCCCTTACTCCAACATAGGAGCTCAGAAACCATCAGAGCCAGAAGAGACCCTAAAGATCTAGGAGCTCAACCTCCTTGATGTACAGATGGGCAAACTGAGGCCCAAAGAAAGGGTGTGTGTGCGCCTGTTTTCCAGACACTTGGCCCTTGCAAATTGACTTTCACTGCATGAGGCCAGAAAAGAGGATTTCAGGGAATCTCCTCAGAGCCCCCAAAGTTAACTGCCTTCCGTGCCAGAACTGGGGCTGCCTCTCCCAGGCTGCTGGGTCTGTCCCTGCTAGAGGGGGAGCAGTTGGGAGAGGAGGTTTGTGTGTTTGCCTGGCTTTGGTTTTTTTATACAAATGATCTAGTTTCTACAAACGAATCCCTTGGACTCTTCCCTTTGGTACATGGCACACGGGTGTATGTGTGTGTGGTGGGGGTGGGAATAAGATAGCCTTGTCCTTTAGAGAATTGTTTATAAGGTTAGTATTTTCATTCCTGCCCTCCACACTCCTAGCCTTCCCTCTGCTTGGTCGAAGGATGAGAGAGCGGAGAATTCCTTTTCTTTACAGAATTTTCCCGGATCCAACGAAAACCATGCCCGTGTTTAGTCTAGATGGTAGCATTTTTCTCCTGAAACTGGTGGATTTGTCCGTTCTAGATTGAATGATTGGGGTGTGAGAGAGGGCTTGAGTCCTTTTCCCCCCACTCCATGTCCACTCCTTCTTCAGGGAGAGGTTTGGCTCCAAGGGAGCTGAGCACCACCCCGCGGAGCGGGCGGGTGCGGCGCTGGCGCCTCGAGGGAGGCCCTTGGGCTCCTTGATCGCGACCTGGGCAGATCCGGTAGCGACTTGCCGCAACTGGTGTGGAGAAAGGCAACTGTCGGGGAAGGAACTTGAAGGAGCATCCGCCGGGAGAGCTAGAGCGCCGAGGGCTGGGGGAGTTCGGTAGCCTAGCCGAGGCTGACTCCCAGGCGCTGAGCCCCTGCGCTAGCCGCGCGCTCCACCCAGCGAGAGAGGCGCGGGGGGAGGGGGTCGGTCGGTGGGCGGCCAGCCTGGGGCTGGAAGCTGTAGGGTCGAAGCAGGGGAGGCCGGACGGGCGCGGGCGGGAGCGGAAACCCAACGGTTTTTCTGGGAATTGGCCGAGGCGGGGGTCGAGGCGGGTGGATCTGAGAAGCCAGCAGCGCTCGGGGCCACGGGGTAGGGATGCGGGGGAGGTGAAGGCAATCGGTCACCGCGGCCGGCCCAGGACAGGGAACCACACGTCTGGGGGAGCAGGACCGGAGGGAGGGGCGCGGTGAGGGTGCGGGACGCCGGCGGACACCAGCTGGGTCTGGGCACCGGGACCACGAGCTCTCTCGACTGGGGCGGCCCGGCGGACCCGCGTGGAAAGCTGCAAACGTGTCCCTAAGTCCGGGGGCATTTAGGCCACTTGGTCCTCCCAGCCCTATCGCCCGAATGGAATGGTTCCGGGGTGCCCTCACCGATTGGCGCACGTTGAGGCTGCTCGGACAGGAAGAGGAGGACCCCTCGCCCCGCCCCCCCCGCATTCTAGGGCCACTGTTACCCCGCCGAGATTCCTAGAGTGGCTGGGCCTGGGGGCAGGAGGTGACCAGACCTCGCGGGGCAGCACGGCAGCGCGATCCTGGAGCGGCCCCAAGGGCCTGAGCTGCCCGGCGCTGCGTGCTTTCCGAACCCCGGCCACCATCCTCGCGAGCCGTAAACCCCTCTGTGAGTGAGCTGGGGCGCAGGAGGGGGCCGCCTCAGTCCCACCGGGCTTCTGGGGTCCCAGAAAGCCGTCTGCCCCAGCCAGCCGGCATGGGGGAGGGGAGAGCCGGTCACTTTTCCTACAGGGTGCGCCCCGGGACAGGGGCTGCGTCTTGCAATAGGGGATGGCAAAGCCTGGGGGGGGGGCCCTTTCCATAATCGGATGCTGGGGGTAGGGGGCCGGGTGCTCATCCTAGCCTTCAAGGCCGCCTGGCCGGGCCCCTCTGACCCACCCCTCCTCTGGCAGCGGGGAGGCTGCCACGCAAACACTGTCTCCGGCCTCTAAGCACTGCACCGGCGTTCCCTCCGCTAGGAATGCCCTGCCCCCGTCAGCTCTAGGCCTCAGCCCGGCCCTCGACCAAGCCTTTCGGCCCCGCCCCACCCCAAGCTGGCGCCACCGCACCCGCCTGAACTCTGACCTCCCGCCCCTGGCGCCACCTGTACCCTCGCTCCGGCCCTTGGCGCTCTCTTCCTAGGGTCACAGGACCCGCAAGAGTGGGAGCTCCCTGAGGGCAAGAACCTTTCTTGTTCCACCTGATGCCCGGGGGGCGTGGAGCGGAAGGTGGGGGAGGGCCGAGCCGGGCACCTGCGCTTCCGTCTCCTGCGAGGCCTACATGCAAACGAGATGCAAATGAGCTCCTGAAGCCGCGCGGCCGACCTCTCACCTTCCCGCACACCCGGCCTTGTGCTTGCCCCTCAGACTCGGAGAAGCCGCCGCTGTCCCCGGAGTCCTCGGAGCAGCGCCGGCAGGCCCCGACCAAGAAGCTCCGCAAGCCGAGGACCATCTACTCGAGTCTGCAGCTGCAGCACCTGAACCAGCGTTTCCAGCACACGCAGTACCTGGCGCTGCCCGAGAGGGCCCAGCTGGCCGCGCAGCTCGGCCTCACCCAGACGCAGGTGAGGCCGGGCCCATCCTTCCTGCAGCGAGCCTTCCCCGGAGGTGTTCTCTGCGAACGCACCCCCCTCCCCGGGGGGGAGGGATGCCGCAGGAGTCCCCTAGCCCTGTTGCGGAAGTTCTCCAGGGCGTGTTAAGAGCGGGCCCTCGGTTAAGGGTTGGGGGACTGTGTCAAAAGGTGTGTTTGAGCGGGGAGGCGCAGATGCAGGTAGAAGAGGGCACCCAGACCTGGAGAACTGGCTACTAGCTCAGGGGCGGGACCTCCGGCAACTTCAGGGACTCTGGAGGACTGCAGCGTGTCCCCAGCCTCTGCTCCGCTCCCAGGACTGCACCCTTGAGTCCCTTTCCCTGGCTCACTGCCTCCCACACACACACTCCTCCTCATCTTCCCTTCTTTCCCTTCTCTCCCAAGGTAAAGATCTGGTTTCAGAACAAACGCTCCAAATACAAGAAGCTCCGGAAGCAGAGCTCTGGAGAACAGGAAGGGGGCTTCCCTGGGAGACCCCCCTCCTTGTCTCCCTGCTCCCCGCCCCTTCCATCCCTCTGGGATCTGCCCAAGGCGGGGGCCCTGCCCACCGGTGGCTACCGCAACAGCTTTGGAGCCTGGTATCAGCATCACTCCCCAGATGTCCTGGCTCCATCTCAGATGATGTGAGACCTGAGAAGGGTGGGTCGGGCCCCCCCCCGTGGGTCGGCCCCCCCCCAATCCTCCACAAAGCCCAGGACGCAGCTCACCTGCACCCCTTCTGGTCCCGGAGGAAACCAGCTCCAGATGGGGTTTCTCAAGTGGACAAGGAGTTAGAGGAGAACAAGCATGGGGTGGAGTCCTGTCTCCCTTGCCCTGTAACCCAAACAGCCTAATCAATGACTTTGGTCTTCGCCACTGCCCCCCACCACGACCGTGGACAGAGGCTCTGGAGGGAGAGTCATTGGCTGAAGTTCAGACTCCTCCCAGGACCCCTAGTCTTCCCACCCTTTCCCTGGACTGCAGGCTACCACAGCCTGGCAGCAAAACCAAGAAACACTCGAGTATTTTTTCCTCTCTGTGTGCCTTGGGCCTCGCCCAGCCCTGTTATGAGCAAAAGCGGAAGTGAAGTGGGCATCCCAAGCCTTCAAGATGAGCGCCATGACGCGCTCACCGATTTTTCTGGAGGTCGGCCCGTTGCCCCCGTGACTGACACACCTCGGCACCATCTCGTGAGGTAGAAGAGACGCCAAGAATGTGGAGTTTGTGGACTTGTGGGCAATTCACGCTCTTCTCCTAAAAAAGCCTTGTTCCTCCCGTGTCTGTTCAGTTGTGGTAGATAACACATCCAATGATCCTTATGATTCAATGGGTATTTATTAAGAGTCTATCCCCTCCTTTCCCACCCGTAATACCCAACATCCCCACAGGCACACCCTCTTGGGAACCCGTAGGGTAACATTTTGGGGAGAATGGGGGGCAAATGGACTCTCTGGATGAGTGTAAGTAGAGACACCCCCAAATACGGAGGGTGGGCTGGCAGTTCAGCTCCTCACAGCCGTCTCTGTCCAAAGGAACTGCTCCTATTTATAACCCACCTAGCGTCCCGCACACCCGGAGCTTTCGGAGATTAAATCTGTACAGAAGCCTGGGCCCTGGCTGTGCGTCTGTTTGTTTCCTGACTTCTAGGGCTGGGGGTTGGGTGCTCATATCTGTCTCTGTCTCTGTCTCTGTCTCTGTCTCTGTCTCTGTCTCTGTCTCTCTCTCTCTCTCTCTCTCTCTCTCTCTCTCTCGTCTCCCATCGGATTCTTCAGGCACTGAGCTAGAGGTTTGGATACCAGTTGTGCCTCTACCACGAACTAGCTCCGAAGGGGTAGCTCTGGAATGTTCTAATGACCATTTTCATACGCTCCAGTGCGAAACCGGAAGATGCCAATACTGCAAATGACCAAAGTCTGAGGGGTCCTCACCTGCAAATTCTGTCCTGGCCCAGTTCTGGAGGGAGCCAGGGACTGGAGTCCCCCCGCGCTCCATCTTGCGATGAGTCCCTGCTCACCTGGAAAGGGGAGATGCCCACTGAGCCAGTCCAGTCCTCCCAGTGTGCTCCTTGGGCTGGAGAGGCCCCAGCCCACCTAGGGAAGGGGGAGGAGAAGAAAATCCCAGAAGGTGCTGGACTTCTCCATCCAGCAAACATGGGTGAAGCGTCTGGTCTGTGTTAGATCCTGGAGATTCCGGGTGACTGAGGCATATGGGGGAGCCAGACAGAGCAGCAGCCACTTGTGCGGTAAGGGCCACCTTCCAGGCAGTAATGCTGGGGCTTCAACTCAGCCTGGACCAGCGGTAGATTCAGGGCCTCCACACCCCACCACACACAGCACCCAGTGGCAGAGAGGCCCAGGAACAGGGCTGCGAACAATTTAGGGAATCCAGCCCAGCTTTGGCCCAAGGGATTGGGGGAGGGGCCTCCAATTCCAGGCGCAAAGTTCCCGAGTCATCTTCCCCCTTACTGCCTAAACCTGTTCCCAAGCACTAGGAACTGGGGGGCTGCCTTAGTTGGAAAAGCCCACCCAGGCACTTCAAGCCAACCCCCTGGCCCAAGAGAGGCCCAAGTTGGGGTCTCTGGAGAGTAGAGGGCGGACGAAGTCAGTGGAACGCCCACTGCAGGAGGCCTGCAATCAGCCCCTCCCAGGCCCCTTCTGGGTCAATGGCCACCCCCACTGGCCAAAACACACCTGGAGGGTTATCCTGGGGATGGCAAAAGGCATGGAGTGGGCCAAAGCCGAGATCAGAGCAGTGAGGAATGAGGGTGCCAAGAGCAGAAACACTCCATCTTCCTCCGGGCCTTCCTCTGCCCCTAGCCCACAGCTCCACAGGCCCAGCCCCAGGTCCCAGCCCCACCCCTGGGTCTTCTCGGAGGCCACAGGCCCTCAGGGAGGCTGTTCCTCCCACTGCAGGTTGCACTCCTCTTTCCACAGACCCAAGATAAGATCTACCGCCCCATCTCGGAAAGCCTCCAAAGGCGAGATTAATTGGACAGCCCAACACGAGTCGCATCGTTAAAACAACAGCCCAGGTTGTAAAGTTAAGTAGCAGAAGGAGTGTAATTACTCTCCCAGCCAGAGGCCAGGCCCCCCTTCCCTACCCCCATCCACCTGACCTTTCCAGGGGAAAAGGCAGTCCTTTCCGTTTGGGAGTTGGTCCGACATCCCTGGGCTCCTGGGTGAGGATAGACTTGAAACCCCAGGGGGGGATGTGCCCCGTTCACCTCCCTCAAGCCATCTGAGCTGGAAAAGACGAGCCCGTGGTTCCCCATGAAGACTCCCTTCTGGGAAAATCAACAATGGAGTGGGGACAAAATCGAGTGGTTAAGAAAGGCAGTTTGGGCGTCCAAAGAGTCCAGCTCTGCTGTGTGACTTTTGGCAAGTTCCTTAACCTCTCTCTGAGCCTGGTTTTCCTCCCCACTAAGATGGGAATGCAAATAGGACCTGCTTCCCGGTGTAGCTGTGATGATGGAGTGAGATAGTGCTTGTAACATGCTTGACACGGTGCCTGGAACATAGTACGCGCTTCACAAATGGCATTTATGGCTGCTGGGTGATTATCGGGGAGGAGGGGTCACGGCCAGGGTGAGTTCATACTGCCACCACCATCCATTCACCTCTCACCTCTCTGCCTCCCAAGGGTGGGGAGGAGGATTGGGGCTGGAGGCTGGAGACCTACGCACATTCCTTGTCACCACCATTCCAAAGCAGGGCACAGGCGAGGCCCTCAATGCAGAAGGGCATCTAAAATCAGCCGAGACTGGAGAATGGGAACCAGGAGGCCAGGGCACACTCTTACCTACAAGGGTCTCAGTCACGGGGTGGGGAAGCTGACTTGGGGCTTCCCTCCCCTCTCCCCATATGCTATTTTAAGACAGGCCCCCCATTCTCTCCCCCAACAAAATGAGATTCAATTAATTTAATTAAAGCAATTTTGGGAGCAGCTCCTGAAGGTTTTCAATGTGAGATAATTACAAGTAATTTGCTGCCGTGAAGAGGAAAAGGGTGCACGGGGTCTGGAGGGGAAGGAGGTTAGCGCCTCCCCACCAAATGCACACAGATCTAGAGGGATTCCGCACACAATCTTAACTGCCCTCTCATTGGCCAAATTACTTGCAGGTGGGAAGTGGGAGAAGGTGGTGGTGGGAGGGGGCTAGGAAGACACGGAGTGACAGACCCACCCTCCCCCACCCCCAAATCTGCTGTGCAAGGTGGGGGGAGGGAGCTGGTTGATCCCTGACAAAATGTCTGCACAGCCCTAGCAGCTGATTACTCAGCTCCAAGCCTCATCTGAGTTTGGATGCCTGAACTTGCTTCTGGGATTGGATCCAGAGTCAATGGAATGTTATCCGGGTAGCTGAGGCCCGTGTAGACGGAGTCTTGGAGGTGCAGGACTTCCACAGAAAGTGGAAGGGATGTGGGTACAGAGGGGAAAAGCCAGAGGAGGCTACATTGACTTCTCGCTTCCAAGGACATGATGGTGCACCCATTCTCCCTCCTCCCCTGATCGAGGCTTGCTAGGCCTGCTGGAGTCTCAGCTGGGTTCTCTCCAGTGTTTTGGTGGTGGTGGCAAATCTCTCAGCTCTCAGTCCTCAGGACCACAGAAGCCTCTTCCTCCAGAAAAGCACCCCGCAGGAGTTTCCCACCCCCACGCACCTGGATAACCCTTTCCTTGCCAGGACTCCTGTGGCCTCGGAGGGCGTGGGATGGGGGGACTAGAGGTAGAAGGGAGGAGTGGGGAGCTGAGACAGAGGGGTGATGGTGACTTCAGGCCTCTGCAAAGACCCCTCTGAACCCTGCCCACAGACAGCTGGTGTTCAAGGGACCAGGGTCCCCCCTTTCCCTGGGAGCTCCTGTTCCAGGAGGTGAGTAATGTTCTTGCAGCTATGGTGGAAAAGAAAAATCCCAAAGTATTTCTTTTCCATGCCCTCCCTTCTCTGCCATCTCTTCCCTTGTTTCTCCCATCCCACAGAGGGGTGACGAGGAGGGCCTCCAGCTCTGGTTTCTCTCTACTCCAGCCCTTGCTCCACCCCTGCTCTGAGGAGCCCAGCTGTTAGACCCTGGGGGAGCCATTGAGCCCCTGGGATGACTACTGTCTCTCGCCTTCCAAGATGAAAAAGCCTAGAGAGGGAAAAGTGGCCTCGCCCCCTTTCCTGGCCAGCTCAAATGGGTTCACAAGGGGAAATTAAAGACCTTTCCACCCCCATCCTCAAAATACAAACACCCTGGACAATGCACAGAACTGGGCAGGTATGGGGACCCAGGCACGGGGACTCCACAAGGGCACGCACATTTCCCCTGAGGACGGTGCCTACACAGGCAGGTGGACACACAGCGGCGCACGTGTTAGCAAGCCGCATGCAGACGTAAGCGCGTGCGCACGAAGCCCCACCGTGACTGTACAGGGACACGTGCATTCACAGGTTACACATTCACAGAGAGGAGGACAACACACAGGGATGAGACAGGAGGGGGCAGGGGGCCTTAAACATACGCCGAAGAGAGACAAACATACCCAGAAACCCACAGACTGGGTTCCTGGGGGGGGGGGTGAGGAGTGGGGACAGCGCGCTCGTGCACGCGCTCTCTCTCTCTCTCTCTCCCCCCCTCCCCCCCTCCTCTCACTCTGGCCCTTTGTCCAAGCTCTCTGTCTCCTAGTTTCAGCGAGTATTTCCCTGGTGATCAGCTGGGGAGGGAGACTGGATGGCCGTAGAAACCCAGTAATTTTATTATGACTTTATTTTCTTTGTTTCCTGAAGCCTTGCCTCCTCCTTTCCCTGAGCTCCAGCAAGAGCTCCGGGGCTGCCCTTCCTGGCACATCCCATGGCTCCCAGACATGGCCATCGATTCCAGCCAAGGTGCAGGAACCCAAACACTGTCCTCTCTGAGATCCCCATGGATCACCCCCCCTCTTCCCAGCCCTGAGGGCAACTCCAGGGGCAAGGAGGGAGGAAGGGGACCTGGGATCACAGGGTGAGGAGGGAAGTGTTCTGCCACTACTGGGGGGGGGGGGACTTGGGCAAGTTACATACCCTCTCTGAAGCTCCGATCATTTCTCTTGCCCAAACGTCTGTGTGTGCACGCATGCGTGTAATGGTTGAAATGTGTCCACCACCACTTTCCACTCCAGGCTGGAGATTTGTAAGGCAGAGCCTGTCTCCCATCAGACTGGAGGCCCCTGAATACAGGGCTTTGCTTCCCTCCTCAAAATAGATGGATTCGGCAGCTCTTTCCAACCCCATAGCTTGATGACTCCGAGGTACTCAGCCCCATTGGCATCCTGGGGGACATGTCTGGCCAGCCCAGGAAGGGAAAGGAGTTGGCCCCAAGCTTCCTCCAAACATCAAGGATTCTGATTCAACGCCTCACAGTGCCAGGCCTTCAGCTTCTCTGGCCCCAAAATGGAGAGATTACTTCATTTCCAGGGGAGGGTGCCACTCTCTGTGGAATATATGTGGAATAGAGTCCTCTCTGCTGCGTCTGAACCCTCCCCTTTAGAGTTCAGTTGAATTTGGCATCAGATGGAAGAGAGACCCTTGGGCCAGCATGAGGAATTCCACTCTGGTCTGTGGCCCCCACTCTCTTATCCTCCCCACTTCGAACTAGTGAAGAACATATAGGCTGAATCATGAGGCCAGGAGCAGGGCATCAAATTATCCGACAGAGGTCATGAGGCTAGCTGGGAGGCATCATTCTTTCCCCCTCCGCTCAGGAATCCCCTCAGCCTAGAAGCCCACTCCCAAGATCACCTTCTCCGTCCTCTTTTGCCTGACCCTTCAGGACTCGTACTCCGCCCTCAGACTGAGTTCCCAGAGAACAGGGCACTGGCCTCCCCTCTCAGACCGGGGGCTCCCCCACTCAGTGGTTCCTTCCTCTGCCGGATCACCCCCTCCCAGCCCTGGTGCGCGCATTCTCTTTGGGGTGGAGGCCCGAGGGCTGACTGTACATGAGGGCACATGACTCTTGCCCAGGTCCCACCCCTCCCACTGCCCACCATGCAGGCTGCAGAGCCCTGAGACCACTCCTCTAGGGCTGGACCCAGCAGTTGCTTTCTCTGTCTCTGCAAGCTGGGGCCTGTTGCAAGCTCCTCCTCCCAGCCCTGGAGCCACCGGGAATTCTTTGCTCCAACAGATCCTGGGGGAAGCCAGACTGCAGGAGCCTTCTGACATGCCTCTGCCCGGCTCCTGTCACATTCCCCAAGCCCAGGGGGATCAGCTGGATCTCAATGCAGGCTTCTTCCATCCCTTGTGACCTCCTCAAGCCCTCCCACCTCCCTTTCCAAAGGCTGAATCTGCCCTGGGACTCATCCCTGGTCTTGGATCCCTCCCACTCCCAGCCCCTTGGCAGGCCCATCCACGCAAGAAGACTTATTCCTCCTGGCTCCTTGAAAAATAAAATGTGTCTCCTCTGGGGAGACTTCATGGAGTCTCTGGAATGCAGACACGTAGCTCAAAGGCCTTGGGCGGGTCACTGTACCTTCCCGGGTCTTCATTTCCGCACCGATGCAGTGGGGATAATGATCAAACTATCTCAGAAGGTCATGGAGACAGGGAGAGTGTCTCGGTGTGTTGTGAAATGTATCAATCACGCCAGGGCATATGGTGACTTACGTCTTCATCTTGGCCATGCCGATCTGGTGCCAAAAAGTGTCCCTCTTCCCCCACCCACCTAAATTCTCCTCTGACTCACCAGCTTACCATGCAATGGTGAAGAGGACAGTTCCAACTCCAGGAACACAAAATAATAAAGAACCAATGCCTGGGTTCAAATCCAACTCTGTGACCTTGGGCAAGTTTCCTAACTTCTCTGTACCTCACCTTCGTCAACTGGAAAATTAAGATAATGGTAGTACGGTCTTTACAGAGTTGTGGTGGGGACTACATGAGTGAAAACACAAAAGGTACTATAATAGAGTAAGGATTCAGCAAGGATTAATTATCATTGCTGTCTCTAACCAGAAGAACCTTCTGTGTCCAGAAGAGATCTTGCCCAAGCCCCACTGTTCCTCTGTTGATCTCCACCTGCAAGCGGAACCCTAGTCTAGTTGTCTTCCCCAGAAACCCAGCAATGTGAGTGCTGGGCTACATTTCAAAGCTGCTTTGAGAAGAGGGAAGGAAGTTGTGCAGGAGGCTGGCTACAGGGTGAGGATATCTGATTGTGTTTCTAGGACAGCCCTCTAGGGTCCCCAGGTGAGGAAGGACTTGAAGAGGTGAGACCATCCAGCGGCTGCTTGGCTCAGAGCTAATGCGGAGGCACGTGAAGCCCTGGACTTCTGCTTTCATCAAAGGTCACCCCTCCCATCGCCCCAGAATGCCTTCTACTAAGCTAAGAAGCACAGGTAAAACCATTCCTTTTTACTGATATTTGATTGTATACCTAGAAAACTCAAGAGACTCTAGGGGAAAAAAGCAGAATTAAGAACATTTTGGTAGAGTGGCTGGATACAAGATATATATAAGACATCAGTAGCTGATCTCTAGCAATAAATAAGGGAAATATTCCTGTTATAATGTAACAAAATAATACAGTACTCTAGGTGTACAGGCGGGGAGAGCAGCCCTTTAGCTGATTAGTAACCGAAGAGTATTAACCCTTGCCCTCTTCCCTTCTGTTGGCGCTACGGCCCAGCACATGGCTCTGTCCTTGGTGCGCACCCTTCCATTACGTCTGAAGCATGGCAGACTTAGACTGGAATCGAGAAAGCCATTTCTCAGAAGGAGAAATTCCCAGTATGAGAGCTCTGCCCCAGTCAGAGGAGAAAGGGTCAGCTTTGGGCCCACTGAGGGTGCCTAGAACTCTCTAGGCCAACTGAGGAGGGTCCTACCGGCACACAGGCTGGTTTCATTGAAAACGAAGTGTAGTTTGTTGAGTGCCCATCATGGTGCCAAGCTACTCGCTAAGCCCTTTATACAAACCATCTCATTTCCTTGGCAGCCCCGCAAAAGAGGTACGATTAGCCCCACTTATAGAGGAGGGAAAGGGAGGCCCAGAGAGGGCAAGTGACTCACCTGAGGCTACACAGCTAGTTAAGGGTCCAAACCAGGGTTTGAGCTCAGGAGTGTGCCTACGTATGACTGTTTGGACACGCGTGTCCTAGTCTATGGAATGACAATCCTGGTGTCTCTAAGGGCACAGGGCAAGTCTGAGAACAAAGGGAAAGGTCGAGCCTGGCGCCCTGCACTCCTTCTCTCCATTTCACTCTCGGAGGCCATGGGGTGGTAAGACGCCCACAGACCAGGGATTCAGAAGCCTGGACTCTGCGGGACTTTAGGGGAAGCTACTGAACCTCTCTGAGCCTCAGTGATCTCACCTGTGAAATAGAATAAAAAGTGCACTGACTTTCACGCAGTTGAGAAGATCGAATGAGACGGTGCCCGTGAAAGCTCCCGGCATAGGGCTGGTACACAGTAGGTGCTCGGCAGCTTCCCCGCCCAGATCTTGGGAGGATCTGAGTCTGTGCTTGGAAGCAATGCTCTCTTGCTTTCCTTCCTTACCAGCCAACCTCCTACTCCCCCTGGCCTCCTGTTTTCCTCAGCTTCCTCCCTAACCTCCCTTAGCCAAGGGTACGTCTCTCCCCCCACCTCCCCCATGGGTGATTCCTGAGCTCAGGGCAGGCCTGCCTGGCCCCAGGGGTGGGTGTGGGACGGTGCCACACGCATTGCATGACGTGGCCAGGCACTCTCCGTGCACAGGGAAGGGCACACTGCTGCCTTTTGCCAGGTTCAAGGTGAACTGCCCGGGGTGGGGGGATACCCCCTTCCCCATACCAGCTCATCTTCCAGGGTGTGGAGTCTCCTTGCCCTGCTTACTCAGCAGACATCTCTAATCCTGCTCCAAGTTGCCCCAAGAGACAACCAAGAAGTTTGAGCCTCTGGGTTCCACCCCCCATCGGCCCCCTCCCCAGGTCGGCTTCCTCCTAGGGGGCTTATCCTGCTGCCTTGCACCCCTCAGCCCCTCCTCTCTCAGACTGCCGACCTGGGGCAGAGCAGCCAGCAGACTCCAGACCCTTCCCAAGTGCTTCCAGGGCCTCTGAGATTTCCAGGACTCCAAGGGGCCCAACAGGCCAATTCCATACTCCCCCCATTCCCACCCCCAGCAGAGCCTCCAAAATTCTCCAGCCCCTGGGATGGGGTTGCTCAGATCGTTAGGTCTGACCCACTTGTC
The DNA here is from genome assembly GCF_002007445.2 of Ailuropoda melanoleuca. NCBI lineage: Eukaryota > Metazoa > Chordata > Mammalia > Carnivora > Ursidae > Ailuropoda > Ailuropoda melanoleuca. The sequence goes on along the minus strand of NC_048230.1, from coordinate 21,111,883 downwards.
CTGCAGAGAACATTCTCAGTTCTGCAGCCTGGGGGCCAGGGTTTCAGAGCCCACTTAGTAGTGCCTGTCCAGCTATGGCCTGCTGATAGGCAGAGGAGCCCCAACAGGCATGCCATAGCGCTGCCCCGCATTTGCTGTGTGACCTTGGGCAAGTCACAAAGTCTCTCTGGGGCTGACTCCCAACAATTAGATGAGATGATGCGCAGGGAGGGTGCAGCCCTGTCAGGCCCTGTGCTGGCTCGGGAGCAGCAACTCGGTGTTGGGCTTTCCTCTCATTGAACCCCCAAGACCCAAAAGACAGGGGCAGGTATCATTCCCCGTCAGGCTCACCCTCATCTGATGGGAGCAGGGACTGAAGCCAAGAGGGTTTGCGTGAGGGGCCCAAGAGGTCTGTCGCTTCCTTTACTCGTTCAGGTACTCCGTGCTCACTGGGCATCCCGCTACGGCAGCCTGTGCTGGGCGTGGGGGGGTACATCCCATCCTGGGGAAGATGCCCAAGTCCCTGCCCTCACCCCCCGGGCCCCCCTCACCCCGCTTCAGATCATCTCCCAGCTCTGTCCCCGGGGACCTTGGTATTAAGATGTCCACTTGCCCTGCAGCCCAGGGTGGACAAAATAGTCATGGGGTCCATGCCGCGTGTTGTGAGCTGGGGACAAGGCAGTCAAGATGGCCAGATGCCTCTACAGAACTGGGAACTGGGGCCTGGGAAGTCACTCTGTTGGTCATGCTGCATGGGCCTGAGGGACAAAGGAGAAAGGGGGCGTGCTGTGGACCCAGGCTGGATGTCAGAGAAGGTTAGCCCAAGGAGTTGACTCCAGGGCTTCTGTGGAAGGGGGCTGGGCCTCTTCGAAGAGCAGGAGGCTGGCCTTCTGCACTTTCTTGACCCCAGCCTTCTCCACCAGCCCCCACCTGTCCCCTCTGCCCCAAGCCTCCTCCCCCAGGGTCCCCCAGTCAGCACTGCCTCCCCTTCCCTGGGGCTGCCGGGAAACTCATCTCCAAGCACTTTCTGGCTGCTAAGTCTCCCAGTCTCAGGCTGCTGGGTGGCTGGTAAACAGCTTATTAAGGTGATTAACGCTGCAATTAAGGCTGGAAAAACAGAGGCCAGGGTGCTGGCAGCAGGCGCCCCCTTCTCCTCCCCCCTCGGTTCTCCTCCCCTCTCTGCTCTCCCCTCTGTCTCCCCTCCCTTCCTCTTCCATCCCCTCCGGGCTGGGTTGATGTAACTCAATCAGCCTGCCTTAGCCAACCAGAGCCCTCCCCTAGGGGCTGGGAGGCTGCACACCAGGGGTCCTATCTCAGCTGCCCAGAACCCCCCTCCGCACTGAGGTCTGGGGGCTTCCCTAGACTGGGGAGTAAGTTGTAGTGATGGTGTGTTGCCAAGGCGAATGGTGTATGCAGGCTGAACTGGGGTGAGAGCTCTAGGATCCCTTGCCCAGGATCCCGTAAAGTGAGGGGACTCAGAGACAGGGGTAGAGAAGGGCCAGGGCTGTCTCCTCTCAGAAGGGGGGCAGGGAGCTTCCTTTCCCCAAATTCAGGATGTGAGGGCCGATGCCAGCACAATTGAGGGGCTGGGAACTGCCAGACCCTGCCCTTCTCTGAGCCTGGCATCTGGAGAAAGACTTAGGAACCTTCTGCATCCAGTCTGCCCCTTCCTTCAGCAGCCCTCTAGCTAGCCTGGAGCTCTCCCCTGGGCCTCCTTCCTCTCCACCTGAGTCCTGGAAGGGGAGTTATTCCATAGCTGGCACTCTAGGGAGTACGTCTCCAGGCCCCAGCACTGCCTGTCATGCTGTCATCCTTCTTTCAGGGCATAATTCAAATGCTACCTCTTCCATGGAGCCTCCCCCAGGACTCCTTCCCACCCACTGCCCCTGCCCTTTCCCTGACAGCCCCTCCGCGGTCCTCCCAGGCTGTGTCGGGTCTGCCCAGCTGGGGGCATCTCCACGGCTGGCCCCGCTTCTGGCCCGAAGCACCTGGTACAGGTGTGTGCCTCCCTTCCCCAGGCTCCAGGCAGCTGTGTGCCAGCCCCTGCAGTGCCGGGCTTGGAGCAGGTGCTCGCTAAATACTGGCTGATGGACTCCTTTTGGGAGAGCACCGACTCCTCTTCAAGAGGGCTGGATCAAGGGCAGCCAGTGGCTTGGGTCTGAATTGAAGGTATGGAAGGACGAGAGGGGGCAGGAAGCAAGGTGGGGAGTCAGCCCCTTCTCGCCCCCCCCATCACCATCGTCACCGTCGTCACCATCCACCGTCGTCAACACCAACTCTCATGAACCGAGCAGTACTCGCCCTGTGCTGGGTACCTCGTTAAGCATTTACTCACATTATCCTATTTAATCCTCTCAACAACCCTAGTAGGCAGGTAGCATTATCCCCACAGTGCAGATGGGGAAACTGAGGCTTGGAAGGTTAAAGTGACTTGTCCAAGATCACCCAGCCCGGGCAGTGGTGGAGGCAGGATTCCGCTCAGGTCAGCTGACTCCAGCGCACACATTCCTGACCGCAGCATTAAGCTTTTCTTCGGACCAGCCCCTCCCCCCTCCACTTCTCCTCCAGGGAAGAGCCCCGGGGAGGAGGGCTGGCGGGCTGGGGTGGGTGGAGCGGCGGCGGCGGGTTGTGGCGGCGGCGGGTTCCTGCTCTCTGACGCTCTGCCCTGGGGCGCCTTAGTAAACTGAGAGGCAGAAAAGCCCATTAAGAGCACCCAATCTCCAGACAGACCTGGGTGCAAATCCCAGCATCGCCACATATTAGTTATGTGACCTTGACAGAGACTGAACCTCTCTGAGCCTCCATTTCCCCATCTGAAGAATGGGTACTATATCACCCACCTCCCTGCCCCTGGTGAGGGTCCCACGCCCAATGCCTGGCACAGAGTAGGACTGTAGCGATCGTCAGCTGTTAGGTTCGGAGAACAGCGACCCCCAGGGCAGACTGGGGTTCCCCAGCCCCCTTCCCCTTCCCCAAAGCTTGTCACGAGGCAACCTGTGTCGTCAAGAAGCACCTGGCAAAAGATGGGCTCAGCGGCCCCACCCTGGCACCCTGCCAGGTCCCCCACCCCAGCCCTTTCTTTGTGCCCCCTGCCCAGGACCAGTGAGGGGGACGAGCTGAGTGGCCCCGAGGTGAGGCGAGGAGGAAGGGGAGGTCAGGGGTGGGGCTGACCCCCGCGGGAGGTCACCGGGGCAGTTAATCCAGCCTGACAGAGCAGGAATGAGCAGGGAGGAATTAGGGAGCTTACAACATCCTTTCATCCCGCAGCAGCCCGCCCGCCAGCCTGCCTGCCCAGCCTCCTCCTTCCTTCCTCTCTCTTTCTGCCCTTTTTTTCCCTCTCCCTCCCTTTGCTGGCAGCCCAGCCCTAATAAAACGCAGTGTCTCCAGCAAGTCTGCCCGGCTGCCGCCTCGCCGCTCCTGCCTGCACGCAGCCCTCAAACCAAACTGCTCAGCGCAGCCCCGCCTGGCAGCTGCCGCTTAACCCTTGCCAGCGCGGCTGGCGTCCGTGGGCGGAAGGCCCTCCTCCCTTCCGCCTCCCTCGGGCCTGAGGGGAGGCAAGGCCAGCCTCCAGAGAGGGAGAGGGGTACAGTGGGGCTGGGGGGGGCTCCCCACCGTTTGGGAGCCCAGCCCGGAGCACCCCCAGGCCAGGTGCCCGGGACTGCTGTCTACCCAGGTCCTGGGGGGGGAGGAGCCTGAGAGACCCTTCCTTCTGACCTCTCAGTTGTGTTCTGCTTCATGCCTCCCAACAGCCCCGGGAGGCCAACAGGGCGGGGCTTGTTGTCCCCATTTGACAGATGAGGAAACTGAGGGCCCCGCAGGGAGGTTTCAGGTTGAGCTGGGTCACCTTGGCTGCTGGGTGGTGTTGCTGATTTTCAGTCCAAGACTTTTTCCAGGACGGGGAGCCTCGGTCTCGTGTGCGCGGGCTCGTACCTGCGTGTCACTCTGGGGTGATGCAAGGGACGCGTGTTTGCGCACCTGCATGTTGGGGGCCCCCCGTCTCTGGGAGTGTTATGGCTTTGTACGTTTGTGTGACGCCAAGGGGTCTTAGGTGTGTGTGTGTGTCTGTCTCAAGTGGGAGTCCATGCAGGGGTGAGGAGGGAGAGATGGCACCGCGAGTCTCGGTACATGTGTGTAAGAGAGAAAGGGAGCTCACAGGCGTGTGCACGCATTTACACTGTCTCCCACCTGCACCAGCATGTGTCACCCACACACCTCCCTTCATTCCAGAACCTCTAGCTCCCTGTCTCCAGTCTTGGAGGTGAGCAGCTAGGAGGGGAGGGTGGGAGCAATGCTGGCCCAGGCGGTCTGTGTGGGGGGGCAGTAGCAAGAAGGCTCTGAGTCAGGGACTCAGCCTGAGAAGGGAAACACAGAAGCCCCTCGGTCTGTTTGCCTCCCTCATCCCGCTTGGATCCCCAGCATGGGCTGGGGTCCCTGTCAGCTTCGGGAGCAGTGGTGTTCCCCCTGCCTGAGACCCCGCCCTCACGCCAAGCTGGAAGGGACAGACCAGAGAGTGAGGGACCGGGGAGTGCCTGGGCGTGGAGGCAGGGGGTTTACACGCGTGTGCAAGCATGTCTGTGTGTGAGCCCAAGATCAAAGAGCAGCCCTGAGGTGACCTGGCTGCGGCGGCAGTGGCGGAAGGCAGCTGGCTGGCAGGCAAGGAACGCCAAGCCGCCAAGCACAGTGGAGTCAGGGAGGCCACGGCTGGGAGCCTCCCACCCACCCAGACCTGCCCAAGACAGGGGCAGCCACAGGGTCAGGGGCACCTGCCACCAGGGGCCAGGCCCAGGCCAGCCCTTGAGCCCAGAGTCCCAGCAGTGGATCCTCAGGGCTCTGAGTCCCCCAGGAACCCCTGGAGGCTCAGCAGTCTCTCTGTGTCCAACACCTTCCCCAACTCCCAGGCCCTACCCAAGAGCTGTCTGCCTCCAGCCTCCAGCCTCCAGTTCAAAGAGCTCAGTGGTTATTTTCTTCTTTTTTATTAACGTTATATATAAAGATGGATCCAGTAAGAAAGCAGAAATGAGAAGGCTGAGAGGGAGTGGGAGTTGGCTTCGTTCCTGCCCCCCCTCGGGTGGGACTCTGGGATCTACCTCGTCTCTGCTTGCTCCCGCACCTCCCACCAAAGCCAAATCCAGCCGGAGCCCACATCCCTGTTTCTCTCAGCTCACGACGCACAGGCAGGTACGTCCAGGAGGAAAGGACCACATGAATAGGAAACCACAGTAGGGAGGAGGCCGCTTCTCTCTGTTGCTCTTTAAAAAAAAAATACATACTATATATAGTCAGTCTCTACCTCCCCTTTTCTTCGATGTTTGACCACATCAGGGTGGAGGAAGGTTAGCTCTGGGGGGATGTCTGGGCGAAGGAGGGGCGGCGCTGCCAGCCCTCCAGACAGCCACCCCCTCACCCCTAAAGGCACGGAGCTGTCGCCCTCCCCTCTCTCCCGGTGCACCTCACCCCCCATTCTCCATCTGCGGGAGCAATCTGTTTCCAAAGTCACCGGAAAGGGGATGTTTTGGGGTTTGTCTTGCCTGGCATGTTTCCTTGGAGATTTGGGGTTTGGCGCCCAAACTGCCAACTTACTGGAGGAGAGGAAGAGGTGGGTGGGGGTGGGGCAGAGCAGAGGTGCCCATGCAGGGGAGACTGGTCCTATCTGGTAACAATGCCCTTTGTTTTCCTAGTTTTCAACAGCTTTTAAAACCAAAGTTGTGCAAAGTCCTGTACACGGAAGAAGAAATGGGTCCTTAGGAAAGACACCTGAGACCCACCGCCCCTCTCCGACCAGAGGGGGAGAGAGGAGAGAGATGGCTCCTTGAGTTCTTCCCTCTAAAGCCACAGATATTAAAAGATTCCCTCACTTGGGGAGGGGGGGCGTTCTTTGGTTTAGCCCTCAAATCTGAAATGAGGGCTAGAAGTGCGGGCTGGGGGCTGCCTGACGTCCCCACCCTGAGTCCTGGTCACGATATCCAATGTCTTTTTGGCAGAAGGGATGCTCGGAAAGTGGGGAGCCACAGGTGGCTTGGGAAGGACCAGGCCTAGCAGGTCCCCAGCCCAGGCCTGACCTGCAAACGCTCCGCAGTCTCCCTGGTCCCCAAGGTCTCCAGTCTGCGGAATGAGCACTAAGTTTTAGAAGCTGGAAGGCGATGGGCCATTGAAAGCCAATCCAGGCTCCTGGAGCAGAAGGGGAACGGCTGTCCCAGCTGGAATGGAGTGCCCCAACATCTGGAGGGGGACCCCAGTGCCTAGGCAGGGGGAGGGAGGTTCAGGGGACATCCTTGGTCCATGCATATTTCATCTGGAAGCTCTCGGGTCCCTGGAGAAAGGGGCAAGGGAAGGGGGAAAGGGGTGCCTTTTCCCCTGTGCTCCTCGATGATTCCTGAGTGTCGGCTAGGACGGAGGCGCCTTCTGCCTGGTCCCGGGTCCTTCGCGGGAGGTTCAGGCCAGGTGGGTGCTCAGTACACAGCCCCAGGGTTGGGCGGGGGCCCGGGGGAGGCGTGGTGCAGGGCGGCCGGCTGAGGCGGCTGCTGCTGTAAGTGGGGTCCACTCAGGTTCTGTGCATGGTACCAGGAGTTGGTGGGGTCGTCCAGATAGCTTGGGGAGGCACTGTATGGGAGCGGCGGTGGCAGCTGACTCCGGGCGGGGGCGGGAGTGGCATGGGAGGCAGTGTCCCAGAGGGCGGGGGACGGCGGTGAGTTGCAGGCCATGGAATCACTGTTGTTGGGGCTGTGCTCTAGGGGCACCTCCCCGTTCTTGTACAGCTTCTTGAATTTGGAGCGGCGGTTCTGGAACCAAATTTTCACCTGTGCGGGAGGGCGTATAGAAAAGGGGGAGCAAGTTAGCCTCTCAGGATGCTTAGGGAAAACCTCAAGAGGACCCCGCCTAGAGAAGGCAAGTCCAGTACCCCATGTTACACACAAGATCCAGGCAAAACCCAGGTGTCCTGACCCAGGGCCAGCCTCTTTCTTCTACCTGGGATAGAAGGCAATTGGAAACAGGCCACTGCCTGGCTCCAAAGTCCATTCTGCCTGCTTACTAAGTGTGTGACCTTGGGCAAGTTACTTAACCTCTCAGGTTCTCGTCTTCCCCATCTGCAAAATGGGGATGCTGAGAGCCCCTACTTCGTAGGGTCATCATGAAGCTCAAATAAGTTCGGACAGATAAAGAACTTAGGACCGCCTGGTATATAGTAAGCACTCGGTAAAAGGCAGCCCATGAGGTGGGGGATGGGCAGTTCGTGGTATTTCGTTCACATTAGAAACCCAGACGAAGAGGCACACAGATCCACAGAGACAAACACACACCCACGGAAGCATCTCCATGTGCAGGAGTGTGCCCACTCACAGCATCACACTCAGACCCCAGGTTATGAAGATACGAGCAGGCACGGAGGCACCCAGGTACATGCCCCACGGACGGGAGCACCAGGAGTGCTGGGGGCTGGCTCATGGGGGTCACCTGGGGACTCAGGAGCAGGTGAGCCATGATTCCCCAAATTTCCGTTGGGGTGTCTCCCCCTCCCCCTGCTGCTCCCCACCCCATGACTGGTACAAACAATGAATCAGCTCCTCACTGGGTGACCCAGATTCCCAGAGGACCGGGCCCCACGCAGCAACCCAGGCCCGCCTGTCAACACCTGTAGGGAGCCAGGCATCCACCAGCCACTCCTCCCCTGAGCTGGCACAGGCTGCTGGGGGCTCTAGGAACAGGCTGGGGGGCGGGGGGGAGCTCACCTTTGAGTTCCTATCTCCCTTTGGGGGGAATCTCCCTTCCTGGCTTGGGAAGGGCTGAAGCATCTGGGTGCTAAGCATGTATGCGGTGTTTTGGTAGAAGCATCCGTTTTTGTACATGCGCTCACCACTGTGCACAGCCATGTACACAGCTGCGTACACGTGTCCCTCCATCTATCAACACGATGACCCTGGAAAGGTCGCACTCCTTATGCGACCATTCCGACCCATTAGCATGTGTGCAAATATCCACGCATACACGCATGTAGGTACAAGGCTGCACACACATGCCTGGCCTAGTGGGGGGGACACGGTATGCAGACTCCTGGGAACCGCGGGACAAGCACTGCTGAGAAGCCTGGGAGCTAGGGAGTCTGGAGTAAGGGGACGATACCTCTCCTTGTGACGGACACACACAGTTGCACAGGTTCACAAATATGCACGCCTGTACACGTTTTAATGCAGACACTTCCGACAGCATTTGAGACTTGGCATGGGGGAGGGGTGACCTTCCCTCTATCGGCAAGGGTTTCAAGGGCCTGCCGGGGATTCCAAAGGCCAGCCGGCTTCGGCGGCGCCTGGGGAGCCCCCGGGTCCCGCGCGGCCCCACCGAGCCCCGGCGGCCCTCGCCGGCCCCGCACTGACCTGTGTCTGCGTGAGGCCCAGCTGCGCGGCCAGCTCAGCGCGCTCGGGCAGCGCCAGATACTGGGCCTTCTGGAATCGGCGCTGCAGGGCGGCCAGCTGGTAGCTGGAGTAGATGGTGCGCGGCTTTCGGACCTTCTTGGGCTTCCCGTTCACCATGCGCACCTCGGCTTCCGGCTCCTCCTTCACGGAAACTATGGGCAACGCACCGGGCGGGGGGCGGCTCAGCTTGGGCCTGCGCCCCCTGCGCCCCGCCGGCCACCGGGCGGGGACCGCCGAGGCTTCGCTCCGACGCGTTCCCGGCTCGCCTCCCAGCCTCGCGTTTCCTCGCCACCCGCCTGCCGACCACCCCCTTCTCGCCCCACCTTGCCCTCGGTCACCTCTCTCGCTCTTTCCCTCCGTTCTCCCTTCCTTCCTTTTTCTTTTTTTAAACTTTTTAAATTTTGGAATAGTTTTAGATTCGCAGAAAAGTTGCATAGTACAGGCTCCCTCTTCCTTCCTTCCTTTCTCCTTCTCTTTTTTTCTTGGCCTTTCCTCTGTTCCTTTCTCTCACTTTGTCGCTCCACATTTCTCTTTTGCTCTTTCTCCACCTTTCTTTTTTTCATTTTTCCACTTCACAGTCTCTGCTTTTCTCTCTCTCTCTCTCTCTCTCTCTCTGTGTGTGTGTGTGTCTGTCTGTCTTTCTCCATGTCCCCCTCACCATTCCCCCCTCTCCCCCGCCCACAGCCAGAGGGTCCCTGGAGCTTCCAGTTCCCACTGCGTAACCCCAAGCCCTTCCCACCCGATGGAAGAGTTGATGTGCCCGCGAAAACACCTCGATTCAGAGGTCCCCTGACACCCCACTTCTTCCTCCCCTAGCTGGCCCCATCCTCACCGAGACACGGATGCCCAGCCTCGGGACTGAAAGGTCGTCTGTCCCCTCTCGGGGTCATCTAGCCCACTCTGTCTAACTTGAGACAGCACTTTTCTCCCCCCACTCCGACGCTTCCCCAGATTTGGGCTTCCGTTCCCCGCCTTTCTCTGTCTATCAAGCTCTCACCTGGGTCCTGGGCTGGCAGCGGCTGCTCCCGGTACGCCCCGTATTGCCGGTAGGAGGCTCCATAAGTATATTCCGACTTGGGCGAGTAAGCGCCCGTGCCCGCAAGCCCGTTGAGATTGAACTGGTGGTGGTAGGTGTAGGGGTTCACGGTCTGGCCGTAGGGCTGGCCCGAGTAGTAGTCGTGCTGGGGAGCGCTGTAGTAGCCCAGATCGGTGACCGAAGACTCGGGCAGGGTGGGCGAGTCCTTGGAGCCCGCATGGCAGCTCAGCGAGCTCGAGATGTCCGTGAGGATGCTGCTGAGCTTGCGATCGAAGGAGCCACTCATCCTGGCGGGCGCCGCGCGTCCCGGGGCGGGCCTGGGCCGCCGAGCCGAAGCGGGCAGGAGCTCCGAGGAGGCGCAGGAGACGCGGCGGGGGTGTGGGTCGGGAGGCCGAGGGGAGGGCCCGCGGGGTCTCGGGGGAGGGGAAGCCGAGGGGCGCCTAGACCATCGCCGGCCTTCGGGCGATCGCTGCGCGCCTCTCGTCGCGTCCCAAGCCACAGTCAAATGCTGCCAGCACCGCCCGGCCAGCCGGTTATAGACTCAATAGTGGAGCCGCGGAGGGAGGCTCCAGCGCTCTGATTGGCTGCAAGTCTTGCCTTGGAGGCAAAACATGTTCTTGAGCTCTTTCGTTCTCTCTCTCTCTTTCTCTTCTCTCTCTCCCCCATTCTTTGTTGTTACCCAAAACACACACACACACACACACACACACGCAGGCACACACGCCCCTCGTTACTCCTCTTGTGGCTCCCTCCCCCAGTTCAGACCCCCCTCCGTGTCTCCCAAGGAAGGAGTGGGGGGAGGGTGTCTCCGCCGGGGGGCCCCCAGGATTTGTCAGTCTGTCTGTCTCCCTGGCTGAGGCTGGGAGATGGGGAAGCAGGGGAATTTGCCCATTGGGTGTTTGAGGAGGGAGGTAGTCCAAGGTGGTGCGTGTGCCGACGCTCTGCAAATGACAGGCGGACAGATGTGCCCAGACTGGGAAGGACCCAGGGCTCGTGAAAATATTGTAATTTCTTTTGCAATCAGACGAAAAGGGAAAGACATTTTAGGTTGAAGGAAATGTTTAACTATATATTGATATATTTACAGCAATGCAGTCATAAAATGTAATCTTGGATGCCTTTACAGAGAAAGGGGCCCATCAGGGCAAAGTGCTTTGGGACTGTGAAAGTCATAATGGGGCTGAGAGGGTCCTGTTGAAGAGGCAGCCCCCCCGGGGGGGGCAGGTGTGTGTGGATTTAGGGGCTAATGCAGAGGGTGGAAGGCCATGACCTGTCTGGTGATGCAGTTTCAGAGATTGCCCATGCTTGCCGGAGGGAGCAGGGGACCTAGGGTCCCCATGAGGCTGGGAGGGGGGGAGACACAGGCTGCCTCTCTGTGTGTCTCAGTAAGTTTGGGGGCAGATTCTGTGCATTGGGGACAATACTGGGGGAATGCAGGCATTTGGAGAGATCAGGTATATGGCACGGGTGTATTGGGGTATGTGGTGTAAAGGTTTCACGTGTTCCACAGTATACAGAGATGCACAAAAGTGCACGGTGTGTGTGTGTGTGTGTGTGTCTGTGTGTGTGTGTGTGTGTGTGTACGCTCGCGCAGGCATGGTGGGGGGAGTATAAGCAGTGTGAGTGGAAGGCCATGGGAGGGGGTGTCTGTGTTGTGCATGTGTAGTTGTATGCAGATGTGTATAAAACTCTTAGCAACGTCCCAGTCTCCAGTAACTGGGCACCGTGATGCTCCATTGAGTCCTGTCCCTCCGAGAAGGCCCTGAAGAAGCTCCCCTTCCTGCAACTGGCGGCTCCAAAGTCCTATCTGGCCTGTAAAGTCATCCAAGTTGTTCCCATCGCCTACAGCATTTCTCCATTCCACCCCCAATTCTGCTCTCCGCCTTCTTCTGAGGGGAGGGGGAGCTCCTCCAAATCTCAGTTCCTGGCCGCGTAGGACCTTCGCACAGGGCAGCCCCGTCAACTCTGCTGTCCCCTTCGACTGCCGGGCCAGGCTAAGGCGACCCAGGACACGCAGTGCCAGCGCGCCACCTTGTGGTCATTTCTGGGCTCTGCAGCCTCCCCAAGTCTCGCCAAACCCGGGGGAAGGGTTTCCCTGGTAGACTCTTCCGCCAGGCAGGGAAGTGTGCTGGGGGCTCTGTGCCTCTTTCCAAAGTTAGACTCCGCGGACAGGCTGTCAGGGGCTCCCAGGGCTTTGGGAGCTGCGGTGGGCGGAGGCAGAGGGGCAGGAGTGCCCGCCAGATCTGAGCCGCTCCGGGGAGGCCGCAGCGTGGGAAAGGTGGGGGCGGGGGCCGGGCGAGGGGAGCGCTATCTGTCTGTCTATCTCCGCGTCCCCCCAGCGCCTATCGCCCGCCGCTCTGAGCCCGTGGCGGGGCGAGTTGCCACCCGCTCGGGATGCCCTCTGTTCTGTTGCCAAGAGGGCGCCTAGAAAGCTCGAGGCGTTGGGGGCAGCGAGGGCACTGGCCCGGCCGGCTCCCCTCCCAGGATGCGAGCGGGGGAGGCGGGCAGGGCCTGCTTTGGAGCCCCCAGCTCCCCACAGAAAAGGGACAGCATATGGCAAGCCCCCTTCTCAGCAGTTCATTCATTCATTCACCACCGAGGCAAGGAGGGCCAGGTGATTCAAGATGGCAGGGAGTCAGTCTACCTTCCTCATGAGGTCCTCGCAGAAGCCTCACTCCTTTCTCTCCTCACCACCCCGCCAACCTGTAGCTCTTAACTTCAGTAAGTGAGCACTGGACCAGGAGTCCGGAATCCTGGAATCCTGAAAGGGTGGTGGATTACATTAGCATAGTTTCTGTGCTCTCCGTTCTGCTCTGAAAGTCTGAAAGAAATGGACAAAAATGCACACTGAAGACTTAAGTGAACAATTCAACAATTGTTGGGTAATGTGAGATTAGCATCTGGTCGTCCATTGCACGCTGGGCTCCAAGCCTCCGGGACTGTATCTTGCAGTTCACCTTTCAGGTACCTAGAGCAGGTCCTGACACACACAACCTCAGTCCTCAATAGATGTTTGTTGAATGGCTAACTGAGACTCTCTAGTCCTGGAGAGGGACTGAATCATCTAGGCTGAGTGTGCTTGCAGAATGAGAAAAGGGGGAGGCATGGAGCCCACACTGGCATCAAGAGAGCTCACTCCAAGGTAGGAGCAGCTTCCCAGATAGGGCCGTGTGTGGCTTCACAGGGACCCGCAGGCCAGCAGAACTGGAGCCCCCAGCCCTTGCACAGACACCTGCAGGCTCAGGAGTGGCCAGGTTGTCAGCGATGTAATGGGACCAGCGCCACCAACTGCACCTCATCCGGGCCAGCAAGATGTGCAGGTGTCAGTCAGGCCAGAGTCCCGCCCCTGGTGGAAGGATGCTGCGGGGCAGTCTGTTAGGGGTCTCTGGGAGGCTGGCAGGATGGAGATGCTGTGCTGGCCAATAACCAGGTCCAAGTCCATTGTCCACCCTCTCCCTGGGCATGAGAAAAGGTAGACTGTTGAAGCAAGCTGTTTCCTGGAACCCAAGTTTCATGCTATCTGGGCATGGCCACCGCCGCTGGGCTCGCAGAGTGCCAGGACCAAGCAGAGGAACTCAGGAAGGAGGTTGGAGACGGGGTGAGCTGGCCAGCCCTTGCTCTCTCCTTTGCCTGGGGAGCTGACGCCATCTAGTGGTCGATATTAGGAGGCCAGAGTCTGGCTCCGCTGGAGAGCGTAGAAATGAGCTCCATGCAAAACCCCCACCATCATACTCAGAAAGAATATTCTCTTCACTGATTTTAGGAGCCCTATATCAGCACGAAAAATTCACTTTTCATCATCACCTTGCCTTACTCCACAGCTGCCTCCTCCCTCACCCCACCCATCCTTGTCCAGCCAGTGGCTCCTTCTCTTAGGTTTGTCATTTGTAAAACAAAAAGTGGATTATTGTGGGGCACCTGGGTGGCTCAGTTGGTTGAGGGTCCGACTCTTGAATTTGGCACAGGTCATGATCCTGGAGTCATGAGACGGAACTCCATGTCCAGCTCCAAACTCAGCGGGGAGTCGGCTTCCTCTCTCTCTCTCCCTCTGTCCCTCCCCCTGCCCCTGTACTCTCTCTCTCATATAAATAAATAATTCTCTTTTTTTAATGGATTATTAGATGGTTTCTGAGGTCCCTTCAAACTCTGATTCTAAATTCTAAATTCTCTGACTCTTGTCACTCAAGGGAGAACTCGCCTTTACCTTCTCACCAACTCCCTTGGCCATATACCCCAGACCTCCTGCCCTTGGCAACCCAGATGTCTCCTGGAGTCCTTCATCCATTCAGTAAATCCCTCCTGAGCCTCTGCTTGACTTGGTGCTGGGGGTGGAGGAAGAACAAGGTAGACACAATGCCCTCTCCATGGAGCCCACGGTCCAGCAGGGGGAGTAGACACAAAAGCCACCAGTTTTACTACCATGTGACATGTACTGGGACAGGTGTGGCACATGCTGCTGTGACATGGTGACATGGAGGCAGATGGATATCTGGACTGAGACCTGGAGGATGTGTGAGACTCGGCCAGTAAAAGCAAGGATGAGGGGAAGGAGGGAGTTCTGGAAAAAATTTTTTGCAAAGGCTCATGGGACTGCCTGGGGCACAGCATTGGGGGAGAATTGGTTAAAGGTAAAGGTGGAGTGGAGCCGGAGACCCAGAGCACAGAGCCCTTAGAACCCCAGAGCAGGGGCGCCTGGGTGGCTGTCATTAGGCATCTGCCTTTGGCTCAGGGCCGTGATCCCAGGGTCCTGGGATAGAGCCTGGCATCGGGCTCCCTGCTCCACTGGGAGCCTGCTTCTTCCTCTCCCACCCCCCCACCCCGCTTGTGTTCCCTCTCTCGCTGGCTGTCTCTCTGTCAGATAAATAAATAAAATCTTAAAAAAAAAAAAAAAGAACCCCAGAGCAGAAGAATGGGCTTTATTTAGCGGCTACACAGAACCACTGGAAGATATTAATCTAGGGAGAGACATGATTGGATGTTGGTTCTAGAAGCGTCCCTCTGGCTGCCGTTTGGAGATGAATCAGAGGGAACAAGTTTAGAGGCTGGGGAACAGCCAGGAGGCTACTGAAGGAGTCCAAGCAAGAGGGCAATTGGGTCCAACATAAGGAGGAGGCAGTGAGGATGGAGGAAAGCAGATGGGTTTGAGAGACAGCAAGGAGGCCGAGCAGTAGTGCTTGGGAATGGACTGGAGCTGAGTGACCAGGAGAGGGGACCGTGGGGAATAGCCCCCACGCTTCTGACTTGGGCAACTAAGTGGAAAGTTGAGACCATTCTCAGAGAGAGAGAGAACACCAAGGAAAGGGGCTGCTTGACGAGCAAGAGGATGCCCCTGTTTCATTTTGCTTTTTGAAACTTTCACGCATGAAAGTGCGCAAATCAGGGGCACCTGGGTGGCTCAGTCGTTAAGTGTCTGCCTTGTCTGCCTTCAGCCCAGGGTGTGATCCCAGGGTCCTGGGATCAAGTCCTGCATAGGCTCCTCCGCTAGGAGCCTGCTTCTTCCTCTCCCACTCCCCCTGCTTGTGTTCCCTATCGCTGGGCTGTCTCTCTCTGTCAAATAAATAAATAAAATCTTAAAAAAAAAGAAAGTGCGCAAATCATTAATAACGAATTTGTGCAAACCAAACATGGCTGTGTAACTGGCAGCCAGGGCAGGAAGCGAGAGCACTAGCTCTCAGAAGCCCCCTCAGGCTTCTTTCCCCTTACGACTCCCCACGGGTGAAGTCTCAGCTCCTAGTACTACAGGTCAGTTTTGCAGATTTTTGACTTTTGTGTGTGTGTGTGTGATTTTTGTTTATTATTTATTTATTTTTAAAGATTTTATTTATTTATTTGACAGAGATAGAGACAGCCAGCGAGAGAGGGAACACAAGCAGGGGGAGTGGGAGAGGAAGAAGCAGGCTCCCAGTGGAGGAGCCCGATGCAGGGCTCGATCCCAGGACCCTGGGATCACGGCCCTGAGCCGAAGGCAGATGCTCAACGACTGAGCCACCCAGGCGCCCCAGATTTTTGACTTTTAAATACATGGAAGTGTATCGCATATACTCTCTGATGTCTGTCTTCTTCTGTTCAACATTACGTTTGTGTGGGTTTGGTATTATTGGATGCATTTGTTGAGCATTCATTTTCACTGTTGTATGCAGGGTTCTAGCATGTGAATATAGCACCATTTCTTTATCTGTTCTGTTGGTGGGCATTTGGGTAGTTTCCTGTTCGGGGCCATCATGAGCAGTGCTTGGAGCTTTCTCGCTCATATCTTTTGGTGCACATATGTACACGCTGTTGGGTGCCTGAGAGCGGACTTGTGAGCCACAGGGTGAATGTTTGGCTTTCAGAGATACTGCTGGGGGTGCAGGGGGGCTCCTGGGTGGCTCAGTTGGTGAAGCGGCTGACTTCAGCTCAGATCATGAGCCCAGGATCCTGGGATCGAGTCCCGCATCAGGCTCCTTGCTGAGGAGGGAACTTTCTTCTCCCTCTCCTCCCAGCTCGCTAGCTCTGTCTCGCTCTCAAAAACTAAATAACATCTTTAAAAAAAGAGAGAGAGAGAGAGAAGATACTGCAGGGCCCCTGGATGGCTCAGTCAGTTCGGTGTCCAACTCTTGATTTCAGCTCAGGTCATGATCTCAGGGTTCAGGGTCGAGCCCTGAGTCAGGCTCTGTGCTCAGTGCCAAGTCTGCTTGAGATTCTTTCTCTCCCTCTCCTGTCCCTCCCCTGGCTTGCTCTCTCTCTCTCTCTCTCTCTGAAATAAATAAATAAAATCTCAAAAACAAAGAAAGAAGATACTGCCAAGTCATTCTCCCAAGTGGTTAGGCGCTTAGCTCAGTCTGGCCATGTTGAGTCTGACCGGCTTTGCTGGAGCTGTCCAGCAGGCAGTTGGCTCCATGGGTCTGAAAAATCAATAATGAGTCTGGGATGGGAGATGCAAATTGGGGGTTTGGGGCATCTTGTGGTAAGTGAAGCCACAGGCATGGGTGAGATGGTTCTGGAAGGGAGGGAGAGAAGAGAGCCAAGGAGGGTTCTAGGGCACCTCCTGGGAGAGAGTGACAAGATTGGTGCGAGGCAATGCAGAGGGAAGTGGCCCTGAGTGTGTGGGTGGTGGTGGTGGTGGTGGTGAGTGTTTCAAGGAGGAGGGAGCGGTCAGCAAGCTCAAATCCTGCTGGGGACATGCGGTTCAGGCAGGATGAGGACTGAGACGTGCCCTTTGGATGACATTTCAAGGGGGCAATCAGTGATATCAGGAAGAGCGGGTTCAGTGGAGGGGAAGCGGGAAGGCTGTTTACAGCTGGTTGAGGGGCAAGTAGGAGGGGAGGAAATGGAGAGAACAAGTGCAGGCAACTCTGTCATGAAGCTTGGCTATGAAAGGCAGGAGGGAGTGGAAAGCGCGGTAGCCAGAGGGTATTTGGCCTCTTGCGGGGGAGGGGGCGCGTGTGTGTGTGTGTGTGGGTGTGTGTGTGTGTGTTTCAAATGGAAGCAAGCTTGTTTAGATGTCAATTATAGCAGCCAGTAGAGAAGGGTTAATCAAGAGATCCAACCCTGAGTAGGTGGGAGGGGAAGGATCTGGAGCCCCACCCAAGGGGTTAGACTCCGTTGAGTCAAGAGGGAAGATGCAATGATAAGGGCTGGCTTTCACGGAGCACTCACTGTGTGACAGGCACTATTCAAACATTCTATACCTGAGTTCATTCACTGCCCCACCACTCTGTGAGGGGGGCACTCTCATTTCCACCTTTTGACAGAGAGGGAAACTGAGGCACAGAGAGGCTAAGTAAGTAGCACATTCAAGATTTGAACCCAGGCAGTCTGACTTTTAATCTCTATGGGTTGGAGGTATGTTTTCAGGTTAGGAGTCAGAAGTAAATGAAAACAAAAAATGTCCAGTAATTTCTACACCCAGTGTTGGACTCAAACAATCCCGAGATCAAAAGTCAGATGCTCTACTGAGCCAGCCAGGCGCCCCTCAGAAGATAACTGGATAACATTGGGTACAGGACACATGGATGTTTGTGATGTATTCTCTGTATTTTTCTGGATATTTGAGACATTTCAGAGTAAAAAGAATGGTTCAAGGTATTTGGGGGTTCCTGTATGGGTGTGTATGCAAGGTTTGTGTGAAGTTAACAGCTGAGGAGAGGGAAGGAATCAGAGGCTTAAAGAAAGTGCAGAAAGGTGAGAAAGTCTGAAGTGTAGCATTTGCCATGGGGACCAGGAAAGGACTGATTACAGACATAGAAGAACTTTGGGTTGTCACAGCCCTCTCTGTGGTGGGACACTCTAAGGTTGTAGTGACCCAGGGTTCATCGTGGGGTCCATCCCAGGTGGCGGGCTGCTCTCCAGGGGCCTCTGTGGCTGGCTGTGAGCAGACAGTTGGGTTGACATGGGTGGAGGTTTGTTGGATAGGCAAGGGAGAAGCAGGTATTAGAAAAGTGGTGGCCGAAGTGGTTTCTAGCGGAGTCCAGGGTGAGCAAAGAAGGAAATGAGGAATAGGGTGATTGGTGGAGAAGCAGAAGAAAGGTCCAGGCTGGAAGTCTCCACGTGATCAGAGGGAGGCAGCAAGGGCTTCATGGAGGGAGAACTCTTGGGGTCAGAGAGTGGGAGGTTGGAATTTGTTCAAACTGCAGAAAACAAAAGAAGAGAAAATCTTGAGTGAAGCCAAGGGGAAAATACCACCTTATTTATAGAAGAACACATATATGAATTATAGGGGCACCTGGCTCGCTTAGTCAGTAGAGCATGCAACTCTCGATCTCAAGGTCATGAGTTCAAGCCCTGTGTTGGGTGTAGAGATTACTTTAAAAAATAAATGAAATTTAAAATAAAGTTAAATATATATATATATATATGAATTATATTGGATATCTCAGAAACCATGCAAGCAAGAAGAGAGTGGAGTGACATCTTTAGTGTTGAAAGAAAAAAAAAACCCATAGAATTCTTTATCCAGTGAAAATATCATTAAAAAATGAACATAAATAAATATTTTCTCAGTCAAACAAAAACTGAAGGAATTTCTTGCCAGCAGACCTGCTTTGGAAGAAATGTTAAAGGAAGTTCTTCAGGGAGAAGGAAAATGGTAAAAGTAAAAACCTCAGTTCTGTGTAAAGAAAGGAAGAGCATAAGAGAAGGAATAAATGAAGATAAAATAAAATATTTTATTTTTAGGGGTGCCTGGGCGTCTGCCTTCAGCTCAGGGCATGATCCCGGCATTCTGGGATTGAGCCCTGCATCAGGCTCCTCTGCTATGAGCCTGCTTCTTCCTCTCCCACTCCCCCTGCTTGTGTTCGCTCTCTCACTGGCTGTCTCTCTGTCTGTCAAATAAATAAATAAAATCTTTAAAATTTTTTATTTTTATTATCCTTAAGTTATCTAAGAGAAACATGTTTATATAATAATAGCAACAACATATTGGGTAATTACAGCTTATGGATAAGTGAAATGAATCACAGAAAAGTCACAAGGGACAGGAGGGACAAATGCAGAATATTCTGTTATAAGATACCTGTACTGGCCATGAAGCAGCAGAGTATTATTTGAAAATGGACTTAGATCAGGTAAGGTGTATATCACAAACTCGAGGACAACAACTAAAAAGATTTTTTAAAAAGTATAATTGGTATTTTAGAGAGAAGAGAAAAAGGAATAATACAGAATGCTCAACCGAAGCCAGAGAAGGTACAACAAGAGGGGACAGATTTCAAAAAGAAAGAAATGGAGGCAAGTGCAATAAATAGAAAACAGCCACTGAGATGGCAGATATTAATCCTACTATATCAATAATCATTTAATTGTGAATGATATAAACCATCTATTAAAAGACAGAGACTCACAGAGTGGATAAAAAACAAAACAGAACAAAACCTAGCCATATGTTGCTTATAAGAAACCCACTTTAAATATAAAGATACAGCTGATTAAACATATAAGAATCAAGAAAGACACACCACGCTAACGCTAACAAAAAGAAAGCTGGGGTAGCTCTATTAGTTTCAGAAAAAGCAAACTTCAGAACAAGGAAAATAATCAGGGATAAGAGGGGCACTATATTATGATAAAGGGGTTAATCCTCCAAGAAGACATAACAATCCTTGACGTATATGCACCTAACAGGAGTGTCACAATACATGAGGCAGAAAAAAAATAATTGAACGACAAGAAGAAAAAGATAAATTGCTATTATAGTTGGAGACTCCAACACACCTTCATTAGTGATTGAGTTCAAATTATGAACTGGGTTGAAGAACAGCGAGGAGTTCAGTGAGGTTGGAGAGAGAGTGAGCAAGAGTACCGGAAGATGAAGGCAGAGAGGTGATGTGACAGGTGTGGAGGGATTATGTCGGGCCTCACAGATGCGGTAAGGACTTCAAATTTTACTCTGAGTGAAATGAGGTGTCATTGCAGAATTGTGAGCAGACAAGTGATGTAGTCTGACTTGTTATTTTATTGTCATGTGTCTCCATGTGGATCTTTTCAAATTTATCCTACTTGGAATTCTTTGAGATTCTTGGATGTGTGGATTCATGTCTTCCATCAGATTTGGGTCAGTTTTGGCCATTGTTTCTTCTAATAGCCTTTCTGTCCCCCTTCTTCAGCTGGGACTTCCATAATACATATGTTGGTATACTTGATGGTGTCCCACAGTTCTCTTAGGCTCTGTACTTTTTTTTCTTTCTTTTTTTTTCTTTCTGTCCCTCAGGCTGGATGATTTCAATTGAATTTCTTTCCATCACTGACTCTTCTCCTTGGTCAAATCTACTGTTGAATCCCTCTAGGGAATTTTTCATTTCAGGTATTGTACTTTCAAGCTCCAGAATTTCTATTTGGTTTCATTTTATAATGTCTATCTCTTCATTGATATTCTATATTTGTTCAGAAACCATTCTCTCAATTTCCTTTTGTTATATATCCATGCTTTTCTTTAGCTCTTTGGGCATATTTTAAAAACCATTGAAGTCTTTGTCTAGTAAGTTCAATGTCTTTGTTTGTTTCTTTGTTTGTTTGCTTGTTTTTGTTTTTGTTTTTAGTAAGCCTATTGCCTGTGCTTCCTTTCTGTTAGTGTCTTTTCCTGGGAATGGACCCTATTTCTGTTTCTTTATAGGCCTTGTAATTTTGTTGTTGAAACTAGGCACTTTGATTTTATAATGTGGGACCTCTGGAAATCAGATTTTTCTTTCTCTCCAGGATTTGTTGCTGTTGTTTGCTGTGGGACGCTGTCATCCATTTGTTTAGTGACTTTTCCAGACCACTTTTGCAAGGACTATATTCCTTGTCATGTGTGGTCAATGAAATGTTTGCTCTGCTATTTTAGCAAATGCCATTCAGTCTATAAATTTCTTACCAAAAAATAGAAAAGATCTCACTTGCAAAATGTCCTGCACATCCTGTGCACAAGGCTGCTAAAAGGCCAATGATATATGTAGTTGAAATACTGAAGCTTTTGGGGTGCCTGGGTGGCTCAGTCGTTGGGCATCTGCCTTCAGCTCAGGGCGTGATCCCAGGGTCCTGGGATCGAGCCCCACATTGGGCTCCTCCACTGGGAGCCTGCTTCTTCCTC
Source organism: Ailuropoda melanoleuca (assembly GCF_002007445.2). Classification (NCBI taxonomy): domain Eukaryota; kingdom Metazoa; phylum Chordata; class Mammalia; order Carnivora; family Ursidae; genus Ailuropoda; species Ailuropoda melanoleuca. The sequence goes on along the minus strand of NC_048230.1, from coordinate 21,090,915 downwards.
TCCCACTCCCCCTGCTTGTGTTCCCTTTCTCGCTGGCTGTCTCTCTCTCTGTCAAATAAATAAATAAAATCTTTAAAAAAAAGAAATACTGAAGCTCTCATAACATTTTTATTTTTTATTATTTTTAAAGATTTTATTTATTTATTTATTTACTTAACACACGGGGAGAGAGAGAGAGAGAGAGCACCCACAAGCAGGTGGAGTGGCAGGCAGGGAGAGGGAGAAACAGGCTCCCCACTGAGCAGAGAGCCAGATGTGGGGCTCAATCCCAGGACTGTGGGATCATGACCCAAGCCAAAGGCAGATGCTTGACTGACTGAGCTACCCAGGCTCCCCCATAACAATCATTTTTAGTCCTGTTTCAGTTTCTTTGAAATGTGCAGAAGCATTTAGTGAGATTACTGACCTTATACACCTGGAAGGAGATCATCCTTAGACACATGCCTACTAGATGACTATCAGTATCGCTGTCTGGGGCAGAGATGTTAGAATGTTGACCTGTGAAGTCATTTTTAAAGGGTGAGAGAAGAGGAATGCCCTTCTCTAATTTGGAAGCATATGAAAGGCAAAAATGAAGAAAGGAGGGGCGCCTGGGTGGCTCAGTTGGTTAAGCATTTGACTTCGGTTCAGGTCATGATCTCAGGGTCCTGGGATCGGGTCTGGAGCTGGCTCCACACTCAGTGGGGAGTCTGCTTCTCTCTCTCCCTCTGTCCCTCCCCACATCTCTCTCTCTCTCTCTCAAATAAATAAATAAAATCTTTTAAAAAATGAAAGGGATCCCAGTAAAATGGAAATTTATACGCTATTTTTTCCAAAACTGATGATTTTGGAGAGGCCATAAGGAGCCTACGGAAGGATGAACCGACTGCATTTGAGTTGTTCAATATCATGTGTAGGCTGTGACAAAACTCATCAAGGAAAAAAACAGACTCACATTCAGGAAATAAGACTGCTTCAACACTCAAAAAAAAATCAACCTAAGATTTTCTTAATTTTTTTAAGATAAGAACTGTAGCTTATTTAAAATCTGCATTGTCTGGGTTCTCCAGAGAACAGAACCAACGTGATATCTGTCTATCTGTCATCTATCATCTAACTGTTGTAAGGCATTGGCTCGTGTAGTTATGGAGGGTGGAATCTCAAGATCTCTCTTACTCAGCCTTTTATTCTATGCAGGACTTCAACAGATTAGATGCGGTGGGGGGGGGACTCGCCTTCCCCCCTCCCCTTTCCCCCTCCACAAACCACCACAGAGGGGAGGGTAATCTGCTTGACTCAGTCTACTGATTCAAATGTTAATCTCATTCAGAAATACCCTCAGGGACACACCAGAATAATGTTTAACCAAACACCTGGGCACCCCATCACCCAATTCAGCTGACATAAAACTAACCATCACACAATCCAACCTGGATCGCACAGTTCAGATCACCTCTGGGGGGTTTTTAAGATTTATTGATTTGAGAGAGAGAGAAGGTGCGCAAGAGAGAGTGGGGGGAGGGGCAGAGGGAAAGAACTTCAAGCAGACTCCCCACAGAGTGTGAGCCCCATGGTGTGGGAAGGGGGGATCAATCTCTTGACCATGAGATCATGACCTCAGCCCAAATCAAGTCAGATGCTTAACTGACTGGCCCACCCAGGTGCCCCCAGATCACCTCTATGTTTTAAAACCATTTTCCCTAAGAACGAAGTCAACTTTCTGATGACATCTGAATATTTAAAGATGCTGGGATGTTTTAGATGTGGCTAGTCTACATGATAAATTCATAGACACAAAGGACCAATTGATAAACAGCTGGTCTACCAAAATAAGCCTGTAGATACAAAGTAGATGGTCATTTTTGAGGACCCACAAGTCTAAAAGCCTGCTCTTGCAAGTAAGTAAAATCCCAAGCAGTCCATGCTCATGTGTTTTTGTTGAGGGTGGATTTATGTGGAAATTATCACACTGGACGGACACAAGGAATCAATATGATGTGGGCTCGATAATGACAGAGCTGCGGGTCCAAGTGAATTTTACACTTGACGTGTGACGTTTCCGCGCTACATGAAAGAAAAGGAGGCTGTCCTAAATAAAGACTGCAGGAAGTTCAGAGAAGTGTTATTGGAATAGAAAACTGAGAGTCACATTATCCTACCATGTCATGGGCCAGACAGAAACATGCCATTGTGTTTTTATTATTATTATGAAATATGAGCAATATCTGCTTGATTTGTCCTATTACACTGATGTTCTCCTTTTTAAAGTCTTACATTTACATATATTTTTAAAATATTTTATTTATTTATTCGACAGAGATAGAGACAGCCAGCGAGAGAGGGAACACAAGNCCTATTACACTGATGTTCTCCTTTTTAAAGTCTTACATTTACATATATTTTTAAAATATTTTATTTATTTATTCGACAGAGATAGAGACAGCCAGCGAGAGAGGGAACACAAGCAGGGGGAGTGGGAGAGGAAGAAGCAGGCTCATAGTGGAGGAGCCTGATGTGGGGCTCGATCCCGTAATGCCGGGATCACGCCCTGAGCCGAAGGCAGACGCTTAACCGCTGTGCCACCCAGGCGCCCCTACATTTACATATTTTAAGAATATGCAATCCACGGTGCCTAGCTGGCTCAGTTGGAAGAGTGTGCAACTCTTGATTATGAGTTATGAGTTCGAGCCCTACACTGGGCGTAGAGATTGCTTAAATGAATAAACCTAATTTAAAAAAAAAAGAACTCACGATCATATAGCCCACAGAATTTAAAATGCCCAGCAAAGAGTTCTTTTTTTTTTTTAAGATTTATTTATTTATTTATTTGACACAGAGAGAGACAGGCAGCAGAGAGGGAACACAAGCAGGGGGAGAGAGGAAGAAGCAGGCTCCCAGCAGAGGAGCCCGATGCGGGGCTCGATTCCAGAACGCCAGGATCACGCCCTGAGCCGAAGGCAGACGCTTAACGACTGAGCCACCCAGGCTCCCCCCAGCAAAGAGTTCTAAAGAGTTCAAATAAATTAGTCTATATCAGATATAAAGAGTTATCCTAAAAATATTGTTATATTTTTCTCACACATATTATTTAATTGGTCCTATTATCATTCGGCACTAACTGCCTCTTTTAACTAGTCCTATTATTTCATTTAAGTAACGGCATTTATGGACCAGGAAAGAAAATAATAAAAGAATAACACAATTTCAAATAAATAAATAACTATTTTCATACTTTTATGTTAGAGTCATAAAACATGCTTAGATCATATATTGTCAAGTTTTCTTTTTTGTTTCTGGTATGGCTGCATCCCTCTTAAAAGACTGGCCCTCTAAAGAGGTAGTCACTGTGGCTGAGGGACTTCACTGCCTTCCAGAAGCCCGGAGCTTCACAGAGCTCAAATGAGGTCTACTTGTCTCTCCATCTGCTTTCTGTGTGGCTACCCCCTCCCAGCCTTCTTCACAGAACAGTCCTCGCCAGGAAAGTGCTTCCCCAGACACAGTCCTGGGATTGGGTCTCCGCGGATGCCCTGAGTTCACACGCCTGTCCCTGAACCACGCACCGAGTAGTGGCAGAGCCTGGGCGATCAGCTCTCCCCAGAGCGGGAGGGGGCTGGAGGGAGCCAGCGCCCTCCAAGACAGCTTGAGGGTGGAGAAGTAGCCAGGGGAAACCTGGGACTCTTCCCAGAAGAGGGAGAGATGCTGCGCAGGCAAAACATCCTTAGCCATCCATTACCCTGTCAGTGGCCAGCCAAAGTGCTTTCTGCTCAATCGCTCTGGGCCAGCTCCCTGGGGCCAGACAAACATGCATCCATTTTATCATTTACCATATTCTATTGAGATGATCCGTCACTGTGGCTCTTACTGATTGGACAGCGCGTTTGTCAAGGACAGGGGCCGCATCTGATTCCCGCTCTGTCCCCCACACCTTGCCCCCAGCCAGGCACGGAATGGATGCCCTGGGATCCCTGTTCTTGCCTCTGTTCTCAGCCCTCCGTTCACTTGTTCCTTGCACAATCTCTTCCGCTCCTATGGCCTTCGATGGCAGCTCCCACACAGGTCTTCCCCTTGGGTCCAGAGCTGGGTTTCCTACTGCCTTCTGGACGCTCTAACTTGGACATCCCACCGGCAGTTCGAACTATGTTGGAAATGGAACCTCCCGTCTTTATCCCTAAACACTAAACGTTCTCCTCCATGGCTCCCTTTCTCAGGGACCATTGGTCATCAATTTACTTTTCTCTCACCTGCCACCATCACTCTACTCCCACGTGTTTGCTTTGTTTTTGTTTTCTAAAGATTTTATTTATTTATTTGTCAGAGAGAGAGAGAGCACAAGCAGGGGGAGCAGCAGGCAGAGGGAGAAGCAGGCTCCCCGCTGAGCAAGGAGCCCGATGCAGGCTGGATCCCAAGACCCTGGGATCATGACCTGAGCTGAAGGCAGACGCTTAACCGACTGAGCCATCCTGGACTCACCCCCCCACACACACACATACACAACGTGTTTTTGATCCTGCCTCCCAGATACCTCTCAATGTCCCTGCTCTCCTCATCCCACTGCCCAGCCTCAGCACCCCTCCCCCGATGGTACAATAGGCATCCTGCTCCAGGCTTCCTTCAGCAGTCCCTCGGTGCTTCCTGTCACCTGTCACCTTCACCTTCTGGCCACACCGGCAGCACCTGCAGGCTCTGACCCAGCTGCTCTGCTGATTCTCCGCGGCTCCAGCCCCACCAAGGGCCTTTGTTGGTGTCTGCCCTCCTTCTTCAGGTGGCTAACTCCTTCTTGTCCTGGGAGATCAGCTTCTCTCCAAGAAGCCCTCTATGAGGGCTCAGCCCCCAGCCGAGAGTCCCGTGCCTTGTCTTCCCTGCTTCCCATCCCCCTTGTTCATTCAGTCCTCTTTTCAGCGGTGCATTTGATTGTGTGGCCACTGGTGGACTTGACAGCAATTTGACTTCCTGTGGTAAAGCCTCTGGTTAGACAGGTGGTCCCTTTACTTGCCGGTTTCTCCCTGTAGACTGTGGGTGCCAAGGGAGCAGGCGCGATGTCCCTTGTCTCTGTAACTCTAGCTGGGGTTTATCCCGGGACTGGTGTAGAGTAAGTGCTTAGCAATTGTTCAACGAGTGAATCAGCAAAGCAGTTACTGTAGAGTTCAGCAAACTTTGGAAAGGGCCAGGTGGAGAGTAGTTTAGCCTTTGTAGAGAGTGTGTTCTCCATTGCAACAAGAAAGCACCCACAGACAATATGCAAATAACACTACATTTACAAAATCAGGTGGCCCCTTCTCAGGCTGACCTTCCAGTCTGGGTGAGGGGAGGGGAGCCCTCCGATTCTTTCTCTGCCCTGAAGACAAGAGGGAGAGGAGGAAAACATGAAGGTCAGACCACAGGTAGGACTTCCTAAGGAGCAAAGGTTAGGGAGGAATCTCTTTCCTTGGAGCTTTTATTTGTTTTTTTTAAAGGCTTCATTTCTTTATTTGAGAGAGAGAGCGAGTGCAGGGGAGCAGAGAGAGAGGGAGAAGCAGACTCCCCCCTGAGCGGGGAGCCAGATACAGAGCCGGATTCCAGGACCCTGAGATCATGACATGAGCCCAAGGCAGACGCTTAACCAACTGAGCCACCCAGGCGGCCTGGAGGTTTTAAAAATAAGAAAACTGCCCGAGTATGCTGAAAAACAAGGTGGTGTGGCCTGGAGGCCGGAGGAGGTGCGAGGACATTGTTATAACCCAGGGGTCTGCCTTTGGGCGAGGGGCGCTGCGCCCTGACCATGGGCTGCAATGAGCGCAATCGCCACCAGGTGGCGGGCCTGCCCATTTCTAAATGCTGAGGCCTCTGGATGCTGGGAACTCCATTTGGTTGTTACATTTATTTATCCATCATTTATTCATTCATGATTTGTATTCCCCAAGCACTTTGGACTCATCATAAGTGCCATCAGGCATTGTGCTAAGTGTGGGGGGAAGCAAGCGGCCAAGACTAAGTCTGTATTCCAGGCACCTGCATAATTCCTCCCTACCCAGCAGCAGGTGAAATGCCCAGATGAACGTCCGTAGTGATGGTTAGGCGTCTGTGGGGCAGGCCTGCTGCCTGGGTCTGTTCCCACTGAAGCCTTGTGGAATGGCGCCCCTTGCCCTCCGTTCTCATTCAGCCAGAGCCAACGGGCAGCAGGCCCTGAGCAAGGTTTGGATTGCCTCCCACCCCAATCTCAGGTCGCCCACAACGGGTCTCAGGTGCAGCCACACACTGGTCCCTGGGGCTGAGGTTTTCTCCATCTCTGTTCCTCTTCCAACCAGGGCCAACCTCAAACCACCAGTTCCTCCCCTCCCCCGTTCCTCCCTTCCCTTTGCTCCGTTCTGGCAGCTTTCTCAGAAGTGTCCATGCAGAGAACAAGAGACGGGCACCTGGAGCTGGCCCAAGGCCTGAGGATCTCGGGGTCACTGTACCCCTTCTGCCAGAGGGAGGCCCCACGGATCCACAGAAAGGAAGGGTGGGTGGGGGTAAGCTTGGAGGCTAAGAACACACCTGAGAGTAACGGCCTTGAATTGAATCAGAGGCTCTCTGCACCGGCTTCAGTGAGGACCGCAGGGACCCCAGGCTGCTCCTTATGCCCTGGGACTCCCGACCCAGCAGGGTGGGGTAGCACCTACCGGGGTCACTTTCTGGACAGGGTCCCCAGATGGCTTCCTCGGCCATCCACCATGGAGCCCCGTCCTCTGGAGGAGTGCCAGCCACTGTTCTGCCTTATTTCCTTCTCCCCTCTCCCCCTGCCCCAGCTTCCCTGGCAACTGGGAACCCCCTCCCTCAACCCAGGCCCCATGCCTTCTGACTCACTGTGCAGCTCAGCTGGAAAGCATCTGGCCATGCCCATGGCCCTGGCATCTGGCCCGCTGGCCCTGCATGAGAGGCACCCCTTCCTCAGAACTTCCACCAAGTGCTTCCATGAAGATTATGTCCGTTGAAAACATCCCCACCCCATCCCCAAGAAGAAAATCCCCCTGCTAAGTGGGGGTGACAAAGCACCCCACCCTCAGTACCCTGTGCCAGGTGGAGTGGGAGTCCCAATCTTATCAGCTCATCACATTCCGAACATTCCTCGTGGGCGGGGGGAGGGGAGGCCAGAAGAGGAGAATGCTGCTTGACCTCAATATCCCAGGTCTCGGATACTCCAGCTTCTCCCCCCACCTCCTACCCCCCACCCAGCACTCAGGAGCCTCCCAGCCCCTGGCCTCTTGGTCTCTGTGTCTAGCTCCTCATCCTCTTCTGGGCTGTTCTTCCTTTCCCTCCATTTTCTCTTCCCTCTCTCAGTCCTGTCATCCCAGGAATTTGCAGTAGAAAGTGAAGGGACCAGACTGGGGTTCTCTGCAGGGCCTTTGTCCCTGTTCTAGGCAATCAAAAACTCAGGGTTTGGTCTGGCCCCAGCTCAGCACCACTTCTCTGCGGGCCTTGGGTCCAGAACTTGCCCTCTCTGGTCATGGGCTCATTCCATCCCTTGAGTGCTGGGGTTCAGGGGTCTGAGTCTTTGATCTCTAAGGCCTTCTCAGAGTGATGGTCCAGGGTCGCCCTGGAGAGAGTTCCCCAAAGCTTCCTTCCAAACTGCACAGGACCAGAAGTGAGGGCCAGTTCCTCCATAGCCTCCCACCTCCACGCAGCCCAGGCCCCCTTCCTCTCTTGCTGCCTGCCCACCTTCTTTACACAGCATCTGTGGGTATGGGTCCAGTACTTGGGCAAAGTTGTTCTATTCCTAAAACACATGCACATCCCTCTACCTTCTGGCCACCTCCCAACTCCTGACCAGAGTGGTGGTTGAAGGGGGGGCTGGAATCTAGGACCTTGAGTTCTAATTTCTGTGTCTGCGACCAACTTACTAGGTGATCTGAGGCTAGTCACTACCCTACCCTGGGCTTTAGTTACCTGAGAAATGATGGGAGTGGACTGGTCATCTCATGTTCCAGAGCCAACGAGGATCCCCCAGAGACCTAGACTAGATGGAAGTTTAGATGGAGGTTATGAGGGGAGTCATCTCTTTTGGAGGCAACTCCTTTTTGTTTTTTAAGTGCAGAGCAGACTACTCTTAGGGGCTCCACTCCCAGGCATTGTTCCCTACCCCAAGCCTCTAGACCATTCTCTTATCAGAAAAATGTCCAAAAGAGTAGTACTATGAAGAGTATCTCCAGACACAGATAGCCAACATCAAGCTTAAGGGCAAAATATTGAAAGCTTTTCTACTGAGATCAGAAACCAGATGAGGGGGGCGCCTGGGTGGCACAGCGGTTAAGCGTCTGCCTTTGGCTCAGGGTGTGATCCCAGCATTATGGGATCAAGCCCCACGTCAGGCTCCTCTGCTATGAGCCTGCTTCTTCCTCTCCCACTCCCCCTGCTTGTGTTCCCTCTCTCGCTGGCTGTCTCTATCTCTGTCAAATAAATAAATAAAATCTTTAAAAAAAAAAAAAAGAAAGAAAGAAACCAGACGAGGATCTCCCTATCCCCACTTCTGCCCAGCACTACACTTAGAAGTCCCAGACAGGGCAATATGTCAAGAGAAAGAAGTTATGAGAATTGTAAAGGAAAAAATAAAACAGCCAATATTTAGATGACATAATGGTACACAGAGAAAATCCAAAAAATGTACAAACTCTTAGAATAAATAAGTGAATTTAGCAAGGTCACTGCATACAAGTTCAGCATAAGAAATCAAGTGTTTTTCAATATACTAGAGAAATTAGAGAAAGGAATTCAAAAGGCAACATCATTTACACACCATTAAAATATCAAATTCTTTTTTTTTTAAGATTTTATTTATTTATTCGACAGAGATAGAGACAGCCAGCGAGAGAGGGAACACAAGCAGGGGGAGTGGGAGAGGAAGAAGCAGGTTCATAGCGGAGGAGCCTGATGTGGGGCTCGATCCTGTAATGCCGGGATCACGCCCTGAGCCAAAGGCAGATGCTTAACCGCTGTGCCACCCAGGCGCCCCTAAAATATCAAATTCTTATTGAGAAATAAATCTAACCAGAAAAGTAAAATATCACTCAATACACAGAAAACCATAAAACATCATTGAGAAATATTGCAAAATATCTACATTAACAGAGAGGTATACCATGTTCATGGATTGGAAGACTCAATATTGTAAAGGTATTGATTCTTCACAAATCAATCTATAGATTCAATGCAATCTCAATCAAAATCCTAGCAGAAATGTGTGTGTGTTTGTATCAACAAGTTGATCCTAAACTTTATATAGAAATACAAAAGACCAAGAATAGCCAAGACAAGCTTTTTTTTTAGAGAGGGGAGGGAGAGGGGCGAGAGAGAGAATCTTAAGCAGGCTCCATGCCCAGTGTGGAAGGGTTCACAACCCTGAGATCATGACCTGAGCCTAAATCAAGAGTTGGATGCTTAATCAACTGAGCCATCTAGGTGCCCCAAGATGGTCTTGAAGAAGAGAACATTTGGAGGACTCCTAGCAACAGATATTAAGACAGTGTGGTGTTAGTGTGAGGCTAAACAAGTAGAACGAAATAGAGAGCCCTGAAACAGATCCACACAAAAATGATGACTTGATTTTTGACACAGATATTGTTGCTTCACTATATGGAGAAAAGCATGTTCATCTCAATAAATGGTGTTGGGTTGATTGGACATTCATATGGAAAAAAGCTATCTTGATACCTACTTCACATCACACACAGAAATAAACTTCAGATAGAATACAGATCTAAATATAAAAAGGTAAGGGGCGCCTGGGTGGCACAGCGGTTAAGCATCTGCCTTCAGCTCAGGACGTGATCCCGGCGTTATGGGATCGAGCCCCACATCAGGCTCCTCCGGTATAAGCCTGCTTCTTCCTCTCCCACTCCCCCTGCTTGTGTTCCCCCTCTCGCTGGCTGTCTCTATCTCCGTTGAATAAATAAATAAAATCTTAAAAAAAAAAAGAAAGAAATTCAAATTCCATTTAAAAAAAATAAATAAATATAAAAAGGTAAAATAACTAGAAGAAAACATTAAAATATCTTCATAAGTTTGGGGTAGGCAAAGTTTTCTTAAATAGGACACAAAAATCACTAACCATAATGGGAAAAACTTGATAAATTATTCTCCATTAAAATGAAGAACTTCTGTTTATCAAAAGCCACCATTAAGAAGGTGAAAAGGAAAGCTACAGAGTTGGAGAAGATATTTGCAACACATAAGGATTGTATCCAGAATATATAAAGAACTCTTACAGATCAATAAAAGTAAAATGGACAACCCAATAGAAAATGGGCAAGAGACTTGAACAGGCACTTTGCAAATTAGGCTTTTCAAATGGCCTGTGAACAGAAGGGAAGGTGCTCCACATCATGTCACTAGGAAAATGCAAAAACCACAATGAGCTAAAATGAAAAGACCAACGAAATATGGCAGGGAAATGAAGCGTATAGCACTTTCGTACCCGGCCAAGGGAGTGTAAGTTGGCAGCGCCACTTTGGAAAATTTTATGACAGCATCAATTAAAGCTGAACATACTCAGCCTCTATGGCCTAGCATTTCCACCTCTGGGCACGTATCCAACATGAAAAGCATACATTATGTTCCAAAAGAAACACACAAGGATGTTCACCACAGCACTATGGCCAGCGGCCCTGAACTAAAATACCCAGATGTCCATCTGCAGTAGACTAGATCAATAATGGGTGGTCTATTCATATGGCAGCATACTATACAATGCAAAGGAACAAACTATAACTGGAAGAAACAGCACAGATGAATCTTGGGCAGTGTGGGTGGAAGGAAACAGAGACAGACAAAACAGAGGACAGAGAACCAACAAAATCACAAGATGATGGGCAGACAGGGTGAGATGGAGCATGGCCATGGGAGGAGAGGCAGCTGGGTGCTTGGACACCAGTGGTATCTGGTAGTCAGTGGTGGGTGGAAACATAGGCCACCTCCCTCCTCCCTCAGGAATGACACCCTCCCTCAATGTTCCATGGACAATATTTAAGGAGGAATTAAAGAGGGAGGGCCTGACCAAGTGTGGAGCCGACAGCCCATGGGAGAAGGGCTGTAAGGACACGGAAAATCTGGCAATCGGTGGAAATCAGAGGGAGAGGGGAGCACTCAGGCCCCTCGGGGTGAGGGTTGATGCTTAAAACCCCAGCATGGATTTTCACATGGGAGGGGCAGACTGAGTCTGGAAGTCTAGAGAGCTCATGAACCTGGGTGAACCTGGGGTTTCATGTGAGGTGAGCAGGGGAGATTAGATGTGGTGTGGGACCATCTGCTCCATGAACTTCCCCCTTCCCCCTTCCTGCACTGGTGCAGGGCTGCAGAAGGTCAGCCCCTCTCTGTAGGACATGACGCAGACACGTGGACAATGTCAGTGGCCAAAGGCCTAGATGGCTGGAGGAGGCCAAGGAGATTCACCTCAGTGATATCGGGAAAGACATGCAGGAGAGATCACCCTCCCCAACCCACCTCCCAAGTCTTTGGGTGGAAGGACTCGGACCCCCAAAAAGCCAAGCAGAATCAGCAAGCCCTGGGGAGCTGGGAACAATGACCTGCTGCCTTGCAAGTCAGGGGCCAGTCTGGGGAAGCTGAGGCTAAGGGACCGGGGCCTTCTGCTCCCCCCAGGGCCAGTGGAGGAGAAGGACGACAATGGTCTCGTTTGTCTCTCACAGTTTGGAGATCCCAGTCCTCTGCAGCCTTTGCTTAAGCTGCTTCCCTATGGGTCTGGTCTGTCCGGACCCTGACAAGCCCTCACCTTCATGGACCAGCATGACCCCAGCTGATCAGCAGGAAAACCAGGGGAGGCAATGTCTTACTATCTCTATTGTACAAATGAGGTCCCATCATGGGCCCAAAGTGCACAGCTGGGAAGCCATGGGGCTGGGGGTCCTTGGGAGGTGGGAGGCTGTAGAGAAGAGGCAGCACCCTGGGTGAGTTGGCGGGAAGACAGGGAGCACGCTCTGCTCCTGTGGTTAGGGGGGCTCCAGTTCGGTGTAGAGGTGAGGGGGTGGCAGGGCTGGACATAGCCCCCAAGAGGAATAGGACCCTTCTCATTTGAGGCCCATCTCCAAACGCCACCTCCTCCAGCAAGCCTTCCTCGATGCCTTCAGGGAGGCTGTCCCTATTCTCATCCCCACCCCCCAACCTCCCAAAATGTAGAGCACGCCAGCCCCTCCAGCCGAGTGGGGCACTCGCTCTGCCTGTCTCCCCACGTAACTCACAGACATCTGTGCTGCAGGGCCAGGGGCTCCCGGGGGCAGGCCCAGGGTAGGCCTCACCAGCACTTCCTGAGTCAGCTCCACCTGGAAGACTTCCTGAGGGAGGGAGCTCTGGAGCTTGGGAGAGGCCAGAGGACCTTTCAGATGCTGGGGGGAATGAGAAGAGAGAAGAAGGGACATGAGTGCTGGGAAGGAGTGCTCACATCTGCTGTGACGGCCACATTTCCCACCAAACGCCCCAAGTATAGGGTGGGCCTGCTCTTGCTGCCCTGGCTGGGAACCCCCAAAAGGTGTGGAAGAACCGGCCTACTCCCCTGACCAGTCCCAGCCAGGGAAGCCCGGGTCTGGGGAAGGAGAGGCCATGGAGAGGCAGAGGGCCTGTCCTTTACCAGTGCCCTGGACCCCAGGGGACCCGAGTTTCTCAGGACTGCAGGCTGACAGCCCCTCCCAGCACTGACCATGAACAGATGGGGGCTCCTCTGGGGGCAGATGGGCGGCTCCTCCCATTGTCCTCAGGGGTGTTTGTGGGGAAAGGGTGGCCTTGTGGGAAAGGAGAGCAGGTGTTTACCCGGTCAGGAGAGACTTGGCTGAAGTTCAGATTTAGCTCCTTCAAGCACACCCCAAGGGAGAGAGATGCCGCCCCAAACCACCCAGGCATAGGCAGGGATGGGCAGACACAGAGAAGGCCGAGGGTCTGGGCCCTCAACACTTCCGGAGAATCCACAACCACTTTTCCGGGCCTAGGCCCACTCCTTCCCCCAAGGCTTTCAGGTGGGCAACACCTGGGTTCCTGTCTCAGCCTGTCTGTGCAGAGATGAGAGATGAGGACTGGGGGGACAGGGACACGGAGGGAACCGGGACAAGAGGGCGGAAGTAGGGTGATGGAGCCGAAGGAGGGGGCGAGGGAGAAGGCTCCAGAAGGGACATGGGCAGGGGCCCTGGGAGTGGGGCAGGGCTGCCCCTTCATCCTGGCCGAGGTGGAGAGCTGCACAGGGCCGGCCCCTCGCCACTGCCCACAACCTGGGTCTTCACTTTCCGGGGGCCCGCCCCCCACTTGCAGGTGGTTCCGGGTATGTGTCCAGGGGCTGTCGTGGGTGATGTGACTGTACTCTGGGAGGTGGCTGCTTGCCGGCCCAGGGCAGCGCCCCCCACTCCTGTCAAGCTCCTTGATTATCTTTTCCCGTCAGCTCTGCCTCGAGGGACAGCCTCCCGCCCGGGATGGAAGGCAGGCAGCAGCTTATCTGACCCAGCCTGGCCCTGGGGGAGCCCCCGCTCTTGGGGGCCTGGAGAATGTGAACCAGAGAGACCAGAGAGACTGCTCCCACCCCCATCCTGGGAGCCTGGGAGGCCCTCTTCCTGCCCCCAGTTTCCCAGTCTCTCCTCTGAGAGCAGGCCTGAGGCTTCTGGGCGGCAGCCAGATTCCTAGCGGGAGGGTGGGCTGTGGGAGGGATCTGTGGGTAGCAGCTACTGTTCTTCTATGGGTCCCATCTCCCACGTGGGGTGAGCCAGGCTCCTGCCTCCTCCGGCTTCCCCGCCCTGTGTCCAGAGTCTGCTTGCCCGCCCGTGTGAGACGAGAGTAATGGACGCAGCCAGGGCCTGACCCAAGAGTCTTGGCTCCGGGCCCAGCACTAGGAACACTGTCCGTAAATATTTGGGGAGTGAATCGTGCCCGCCCCTCTGCACACAGCCGACTCTTTCCTACAGCCACAGAAGGCTTGCGGGAGCAGGAGGCCGCAGTGTGCATCCCTCTGCCTCCGAGCTGGGATCAGCATCAAGGATCAGCGGGGCCCTCTGCCAGATCCGGCCTCAGACAGGAACAATCTTCTTCACCACCCACCATGGTACCACATCAGCCATCCCCCTGCCTCGAGGCTGGACAGGGTCTGCTCCAGCTGGGAGACCCCCCGAGCCTTCTCTCTCGTTTGCTGATGGGCGTTCTTTCTGAACTCTAGCTTCTGCCCTCCTGGGAGCCCTTGGCTTGGTATTGGGGTGGAAATGAACCCTGTCTGGCCTTTGGAAAGTAAACTATGGTCCTCACCCAGCTCTACCGTGCCCCTTTCTGGAGAGCTGTCTGCCCGCTGTCACCCTGGAAGGAAGGGCTGATCCCTGGTCAGAAGCCTTGAAACTCCTTGGGGGTCCCCTTCCTTGCCCCACCAGGAGCCTGAAGGGGAACACACAAGGGGACCTTTCCACTTTCCTGCAGTGTCAGATTGAGACAACGAGGATGTCTTTTGAAGGACACCTCTGGACAACTCCCACCCCAGGCAGCTGAGAATTCACTTGCTGCAGGGGGAAGGCTGAAGTGTTCTCAGGGTGCTCCCTGCCCACGCTCCTAGGGATCCAGGAGCAGCTGCGGATGCAGGGCAGCCCTGGGCTGGGCTGTGGGACAGGAACGCTGGTCAGGGCTGGGAAGAAGGCAGCTGCGTGCACTTTTCCAACATCGTGCCCTTGTCTAGAGCTCGGTATCTAACCTCATTTCATGAGGCTGCCTCGGCCCACTGTCTCATTGTGTAATATCAGGCAAGTTATTGCAATGCTCTAGAGCTCAGTTTCCTCATCTGTAAAATGGGCGTAATAATAGTACCTGCTTCATAGGATTGTTTTAAGGAGCAGATGAGGGGCATTTAGCACGGGATAGAGTATACACTAAGTATGCAATAAATGTTAACCATTATGACTGAGGCTTTCAAGACTTAAAAGCCAAGTTTCCCAAGTTCTCTCGGCCCTGAGCTGTGGGTGTGCTTCTCATGGCCTGGGGGAGGGGGGCTATGCAGGAAATAAGGTACTCTGGGACCAGACAGGCTCTGATCAGGTCAACCTGGACCTACCCACTTTTGCCCCCCACCACCCCGGCTCCCCTAGGTCTCCAGACCTGGTGCCTTCTCCCAACCCCCTCCAGCCTTTCCGGGCTGGTGCCCATCCCACTTCCAGGAAAAGGGACATAAACACAGCCAGGATGAATGAAAGCCCCCAGCATCCTCTCCGGAAGCGCCAGGGTGGTGGGGAGCTCCTGTCTGGGTCAGGGAGGGTCTGGGGATTCCTAGGGCTTGAGTGGGGGAACCCAGGGAGGAGGGAAGCACCCTTTTCAGGAGCCAAAGAGAGGTGAGGCAGGATGGTGTCCCCCCTCCCGCCAACAAAGGTCATGTTCAGACCCCTGCCACCCTGCCTGCACACCCAGGGGATGCGAAGTGCTTTCACACTGTGGTTTTGATTTGCATTTCCCTGATGACTAATAATGTCGAAACTCTTCCTAAGTGCTTATTGGTCATTTGTGTATCTTCTTTGGAGAAAAGTCTATTCAGATGCTTTTAAACCACCTCGCGGGCACCAAGTCGCTCGGCTGTCCTTCCTCCTTCCATTCTCCCCACTGCCGCCTGTCCTCCCTCGAAGGAAGCCCAGCTCTAGCGAGACCCACCCCCCACTGCTTGAACCTTCAATGGCTCCGCATTGCTTGTGGCCAAACTTGCCAAACCGTGTTCTGTGAAACATGTTTTGGAAACAGCAAAGAGAAGTTCCTCTGAAAATGGTGCCACGGTAAACTACAGTCATCATCATGGGAAACGTTGCAAACTCAAACACACTCCAAGTTTGCCAGCTCATGTCGGCTCAAAGCATTCCCAAAGCAAACACTCCCCTCCTGGACCCAGAACTTCCTAAATGAACATGACAATAGATCCACACCCTGCCTTGTATGTTCTTTTTTACAGCTTTATTGAGATACAATTCACATGTCACACAACTCGCTCAAAGCATACAATTCCGTGGTTTTTAGTCTATTCTCAGTCATGCAACCCTCACTACAATCAATTTTGGAACATCTTCATCACCCCAAAAAGAAACCCCATACATGCCCTTCAGCCTTCATCCCCAACCTGCTCTCCCATCCCTCCCACTGGACCCAAGGCGACTACCAATGTGCTCTGTGTCTCCGTATTTGCCGATTCTGTACATTTCATATAAATGGAATCGTACCACAGACAGCCTTTCGCGACTGGCTCCTTTCACTCGGCAAAATGTCTTCGGCCATACCGTCATGTGGATCAGCCCTTGATTCCTCTTTAGGGCCAAACAACAGTCCGGTGTGTGGACGTGATACGTTTTGCTTGTCCATTCATCAGTTGCTGGACATTCGGGTGAGTTTTACTTTGGGGCTACTATGAGCAATGCTGCTAGAAACATCTGCGTGCAAGCTTTTGTGGACACGTATGTGCTCGTTTCTCTTGGGTGTACCCCAGGGAGTGGAATTGCTGGACCGAAAGGTCACTCTACATTTAACTCTTTGAGGAAACGCCAGACTGTGTTTTGAAGCAATGACATCATTTAACATCCCCACCAATGGTGTGTGAGGGTTCCGAGTTCTCGGAGTCTTTACCGACGCTGATCTGCCTTTTCGGTTCTAGTCATCCTTGTGAGCGTGGAGTGGTATCTCATTGTGGCTTTGACTTGCATTTCCCCAATGCCTAGCATCTTCTTCTAGGCTTGTTGGCCGTCTCCGTGCCTTGTTTGGAGAAATACCTATTCAGATCCTTTGCCTGTTTTTAAGCTGAATCACTCGTCTCTTTACTATTGAGTTGTAAGAGTTCCTTATATGTTCTACTACGAATCTCTTATCCAATACATATTTAGAACTATTTTATTCCATCCTATGGGCTATCTTTTTGCTTTCGTGAAGGTGTCCTCTGAAGCACTTTGACGTTTTAAAGCGTGAAGAACAGTGTCTTAGTCCGTTCGGGCTGCTGGGGCAAAATGCCACAGACTGGGGAGATTCTGAACAGCAGACATTTACGGCTCACAGTCCTGGAGGCTGGAAGTGGAAGGTCAGGGCAAGGGGGGGGGGGGGGGGGGGGGGGGGGGGGGTGTGTGAGGGCCCTCTTGCAGGTGCAGATTTCGACCTATATCCTCGCATGAGCCTAGGAAGCTGTGAAGCCTTTTAAAAGGGCATTAATCCCAATCATGAAGCTCTGTGCTCTCGACCTAATCACCTCCCAAAGGCCCCTCCTCCTAATACCACCATGTTGGGGATTAGCTTTTTAGCATGTGAATGTCAGGGTGGGCCGCAAACATTCAGAGCACCCCCTCCATTCTGTTTCCCTATATTTTCTTCTGTTGCTTGTGCTTGTGGGGTCGCATCTGAGATTCCATTGCCAGATGCAAGATGACAAAGATTTACCCCAGTGTTTTCTCCTAAGAGTTTTATAGGTTTAGCTCCTGCATTTAGATCTTTGATGCATTTTGACTTCATTTTTGCATGTGATCTGAAGTGGGGGTCCAGCTTCATTCTTTTGCATGTGGACATCTAGTCCTCTCCACCATTCCCCCTTGTTTGTGTGTGTGTGTGTATATATATATTTTAAGAGCTAGAGAGAGAGAGAGAGAGAGCACACAAAGGGAGAGGGAGAAAGATAAGCAGACTCCCCTCTGAGCAGGGAGCCTGATGCCGATGACAATGCCGGGCTCGATCCCAGGACCCTGAGATCATGACCTGAGCCGAAGGCAGATGCTTAACCCACTGAGCCACCCAGGCTACACTGCCCCCCCCCATATATTTATAAAACATCCAGTAGCAGCTCATGGAACTCTGGGGGAGCACTAGCTGGGAAATGCCAATCTACAAGATCGGATCCAAGTTTCTTAGCCTGACCAAAGCCCCTGGCCATGTGCACCCAACTTAACCTCTTTCCACCTTGTCTGCACTGGCCTCATGCTGCTCCTTAGACTCCTACTGGTTTTCCTGCCTCTGTATCCAAGGGCACGCTGTTCTGATGCTTCCCCTGCCAACCCCAGCCCTGCACACACGCACACGCCACCCATCTTTGCCTGCGGAAATTCACTCATCTCCAAGGAATAATAATAGCTAACATTTATTGGGCACTTGCTACGTACCATTTCCCTAAGCAATTTATTTGCATTATCTCATTTAATTTTTGCAATAATCCCATGAGGTATATTCTCCTGTTATCTCCCTCTTACAGATGAGGAAGCTGAGGTTCAACGTGAGGAAGGAACTTGCCCAAGGTTACTCAGTCAGCAGGTGATGGAGGGAGAATTTGAACCCAGGCCATCTGACTCCAGAGTCCCTTGCTCTTAACAAATCACCACCCTCTCCCAACCTTTGCTTATTACTGCCACTCTGCCCACCACGTCATTAGTACCAAAATATATTTACTGAGCTTTACTATGTGTTTCACTGAAATAACAAATTAGTGAGTGAGTAGAAGAATGACTAAGACTGCATTGTCACAGCTGGAAGGGGCCCAAGCCGTGATGGGCATTCCAGGACAACGCTCTGATCTGATGGACACGGAGGTTCCGACACTCGTCCAGAGTCGCTAGGAGGGGGGCAGAAACTGTCAGGACCAAGTCTCTTCCCCTCCAGCCTGGCAGTTTTGACACCACACCTGCCGTCCTTCCTTTCAACACACATCTATCGAGTGCCTTCTCTGCGCCCCGCCTCAGTCCGAGCTCCATCTGAGGCAAACAGGACAAGACCCCTAGGATCCTCCTCTGTCTCTTCTCCTGGGACAGGGGTGGGGTAGGGTGGGGGCTTAGGTCTGGTAGGGCTCCCCCTGGGCTTCAAGACCCTCCCGGCCATCCCTGGGCTCCGGCCCAGGTTTCTCTGTTCTCTTGTAGAGAACGCCGGGAATGGGAGGCGGCAGTTGGCCAGGGGCACAGGGCGGGCCGGGAGGAAGGACCCTGGGTCCGGTTCATTTCCTGGCACCCTTGTTTGCCGCGTGCCCCTGGCTTCTGGTGGCTGTTTCCACCCCTCCCACCGCCTCCCTGGATGCGTGGGCAGCTGGCCCAAGGCTGGAATTCTCCCACCACACTCAGTTTGGGCTGCCTCTCAGCTAGGCCCTCCCCTCAGAGCCCAGCAGGTCGGGATTAGAATCCTGCCCCCCTCACCAGCGCTGTGACCTTGGGCCTGTCAGTTTGCCAGTCTGGGCCTTTGTTTTCTTCTGGAAAAGGGGATAATAGGACTGACCTCACAGGCTTGTCATGAAGAATAAAGGTCGTGATCTACATAAAGGGCTTGGCCCAGTGAAACCCTTTTCTCAGCCCAGTTCTCCACATTTTCCTCCTCCAGGAAGTCTTCCAGGATGCCCACTCTCCACTGTCTCCTTATCCTTGTGTTGGAGTCCCACTCTGAGCCCTGGGGAAGGTCAACCAGGCTCCTCTGTGATGAGGGTGTTGTGAGGGGGTTCTCCAGGTGCCGATACCTCCACCAGCTCTCAGGGGTCCACTTCCTGGACAGAGAAACGTCCATGCCCCACGTGAATGGAGCCAAGGGGAACCTATAAGAAGCACTATGAGTTGTTTGATGGACCAGAGAAGATTCAGTTTGATGCATATTATTGACCCGCACTCCAAGCAGAGCACCGTAGTAGGAGCTATTGGCAGGGTGGAGAGAGAGAGAAGGTCTGAGCTTGCTTTTCCTGGGAGTCAGGACTGTTGGGAGACAGACAGCCACTGTCACCCCCACCTCCATCTCAATAAAAAATAACATTTATTGACCTATTTACTATGTGGCAGGCACTGTGCAATTCTCATTTACTCTCCACAGTGACTCTACGGTTGCGTGCAGCTACTCACTCCAGTTTGCAGATGGAGAGACTGAGTCACAGCGCTCTTAAGCAACTTTGCCCAAGCTAATAAGTGACATATGGCTCAACGTGACACGTGCTCTTATCCGAGAGAAAAACAGGGTTATCCTGGAGCAGAAAGCATCTGTGGAGGCCCAGGGAGCCAGGAAGACGGTGGACCTCAACTGGCCTTGACGGAAGGGGAGCTGTCTATGGGCAGAAAGATGCTGGGGTGCTGCTTGCAGGTGGAGGGAACACCCTGGGCAAAGGTCTTGAGAAAGGGGTGAGCAGGATTTGGAGGGTAAAGATCTTCCCCCCAAGGCTGGGACCATGGGGAAAGGATGGGAGTGTGGAGTGCGAGGACCAAAGGCAAGCAGGGGGTCATGGAGGACCACAAGCCCCAGGCTGAGCTGAGCAGCTGGGTTTTTTAGGCTTGGTTCTGAAAAGTTGTCCAAGGTTTTCTTGTTTTGTTTTTTAAGATTTTATTTATTTATTTGAGAGAGTGAGATCAAGAGCATGAGCGGGGGGGAAAGGGGCAGAGGGAGACACAGACTCCCCGCTGAGCAGGAAGCCCAACTCAGGGCTTGATCCCAAGACCTCGAGGTCATGACCTGAGCCAAAAGCAGACACTTAACTGACTGGACCACCCAGGTGCCCCCAAGGTTGGTTTTGAATAGGGTCAGGGTAGGAGGGCCTCGGTGGCCAGATCAAGATTGTCTAAGGGAAGAGAGGGTAAGGGCACAGTGTGTGCCCCCATGCCGGGTGCTCCCCAGGTATGACCTCAGTCAGTCTGCCAGCTGTCCCCAGGGTTGGGCACGATCATCACCACTTTGCAAAGAAATGGAGGCTTGGAGGTGACCAAAAGTGAGTTTGAGGCTGATACGCGTTGGGGTAGCAGATCCCACTGCCTGGCACCCTGGCAGCGAGCATGGGGGTGCAGTGTTATGAAGCCTAAGGCTGTCTATGGGAGCAAAGAGCAGGGTAGGCATGGAATAAATGAAGTGGGAGCCCCTGGGTTTGTAACTGGGGTCACCAAGAGAGCAAGAACAAGAGGGCTAGACAGAAAGAAGGACAGGGCTGGTGGGCCTGGAGTCCCAAGTCCAGGTGGTGAGTTGCCGGTGGGGGTTGGGGCTCTGGGGACCATCTCAGGGGAGCTTGCTGTGACCCCAGCCTGACCGCAAGGAGCCAGGATGCCACGGCCCGGTTGATGTCCAGGCTGAGGCTAGTGCTTCTAGGGAAAGGCCTCTGAGAACTTCCCTCTGCTGGTAGGTTTGGGGTACACCACTTTGGGGCCCATCCTGGGCTCTGGCCTCCTTGTCTCTCTCCACCTCTGTCCTGGGGCCTCTGGCAGATGGCTGGGCGGACCTGCACCTGCACCTAGGAGGCCCTAGACGTCCCACAGACTCACAAGCCATCCCTACCACTGACCTCTCCCCGTGTCCCCTGCACCCACCGGCCACCAGCTCTTGCTCCCGCCCTCACCCAAATACCTCTCAAGCCCATGTCCATCTCTGTAAGAGGCCAGCTCCTCATCCTCTCTCATATCCCTCCCTCCATCAGCCCCAGATGGGTCTTTTGAATCCCCAAATGCTCCCACTGCCAGGTGGGAACCCATCCGCTCCCTTCAGTTCCAAGGCCAGCAAGCTGAAGCCTGCGCGTGTCCCTTCCAGCCTCTGTGCTTGCGATCGCTGCCCTACTGCCTGGTCCAAGGCACCTCACTGGGCCCGTGCCCATGTGTATGCCTGCTCGTCCTCCCGCACGCCGTACCCCTGGGTTCTGTCTGGCTCCACAGTCCAGCCTCCCAGCTACCATCAGGAGGGCTGCCCAGAGCAGTTCTGCCACTGAGGGAGTGGCCTTGTCATCCCTCAAGCACCATGCGACTGACTCTTCCCTTCAGAGGAGCCCAGGACAAGGTGGGGAAGGGGATCTCCAGAGGGAAAAGGCCAGGACTCTGGGCATTGTTTTGCAGGAAAGTGAAATCCCTTCCTCATTGTCCGATCACGCTAACAGTTAACCAGGGAGGGCAGTGCCAGGGGCCTGTCTGGAACCCCTGCCCGCCCCTCCCACCCCCATGAAATCATTCTTTGTCCCAGCTCTGACCTTTTCCCTCCCTTCCTCTACCTTCATGCTGCCTGAATCATTTATCCCCAGGGCCCTGGTTTCTGTGGTCGATGCTGTAACATCCTGCCCTGTCCCTGCCAGGGAGCCCACATGCTACCCCGCCAGGTAGAGCTCCCCGCCTTTTAATAGGAACCTTCAGGAGACAAGGCCTTAGGCCACAGGAAGGTTGCCTAATGGTGAGAATTTTTGTGATCCTGGCAGGAAAGGAGAGGGCCCTTAATGAAGAGGGGAATTTCTGCTACCACCCAGATCGAACTCCAGAGGGTGTCCTGCCTCGCACATCAGACTCAGGGCACCTAAAAGCAGGGCTTGTGCCCTCCCCCTGCCACCCGCCCCCTTGCCCTGTAGTCTGCTCCTTAGCTCACTGAATCTTGTAAGCGGATTGCAAATCAGGCGTAGCTGGCTTCAGGGCCCCCGCTGCAGCGGTCCCCGCAGGGGTGGGGGCCACAGTGAGGCCCCAGGGGGGTAGGGTGTTGGGAGGAGGAGCAAGGTTGGGGAGGAGGCTCCAACCTGTTACTCAGGGCCCAGCTGGGTCTGGAGTGGGTGGGGAGGAGGAAGTGAGTCAGTGGGCACAGCGATTCATGCCTCAGAATTCCGACTTTCCTTTTCAACCCACTGAGCCAAGACATTTGTCCCAACAGGATCCCAGGCTTGGGGAGGGGACAGGGGCAAGAGGATATGTATGAGACAAAGCTGGCCTCCCACTCACCTCTCCTGGGTTCTCTGCTTTAGGGCCATGAGGAGTACGCGGCCAATTGCATTCGGCTGGACATGCGGTGGGTTGAAGGGACTGTGTCTGAGGGACTGTCGGGGCTGCTGGAAATGCAGGTGTGGTGAGAACAACTACCAAGTGCTGAGCGACTTCTGGGCCCCAGTTCTGCTCTTTTCCCACAGACCTGCGAGTCAGGTATCTATAATCACACTGCAAGTCCAGACTAGAAGTCATGGTAAGGGCTGGAAGATTTGAGAGTGACTGTGTGTCACCCCCCCACTGCCCTTCCCCCCATTGTCCCATAAGCACGAGCCCTAAAATATCATGCAGTACAGGTTTAGACTTTCCATGTGAGAGCTCTCCGCATGCGGGGTCACGATGAAAGCTCGGGCTCCCCCAAAGTTGCCCCACTTTATCTTTGACACTCCTGGAGGTTCTCAGCTCTGTGCCAGTACATAGTAGGGTGTCCGTGAAGGTTTGAGGCTGACACATTCCGAGCCAGTGAAGGGCGCCTGCCTGAAAGTATCTAGGTCACCGGAGAAAGGAAATCTGATAAACCCATTCATGCTTCGTTGCTCCTCCCTCCCTCCTCAGTAATTTGCATTTTCAACTCAGATCTGAGATAGAGACCTGAGTCTTAATTCAATAGAAAAGATTTGGTCCACTTAGTTCAACAAATCTTAGGAGCCTTGGGACACACGGGATGCTGGCTGGGGAATAATGAGACATTTCCTCCAGCCCCTTCATTGCACCGATGGGGAAATCGAGGCTTGGAGGAGGAAAGGACCTTGCCCAAGGTGAGAGGGCCAAAGAGAGTCCCCACTCAACCCACAAGGCGCCTCAATTCTGCTCCATTTCTCTCTCCTCCAGCTGCCCGTGCACAGCCTGTCTGTGCTTGGACCTTCCTGTGAGGAGTGAGCGAGCAAGTGGTGTGGTCCAGGGCCCTGGGAGAGCGAGGTGGGGGGTGGGCAGAGGAAGGCTAATGCAAACCCAGCAAGAGCTGAATAAACCAAGGCACCTTTATAGAATCTCGACATTGTCATCGTTATGACAGAGAAAACTTCACCCCAAACCAGGCCCCAGTAACTCTTCTGCTTTCTTCTCTCCCGAGCCTCTGCCCTGCTAGTCCTTCCCTTCTCTCTTGTCCAGATACTCCTCCTCCCTGCCTCCACAGCACAACCCATAGTCGACTTGTTGTCACCATTCCTCGCAGAAGCAGACGGACCCCACCCAAGGTTTTGCTTGATATCAAGACTGATGACGCCACACACAGGCCAAGAGGGTATTAAAAAGTTTATTATTTACATAACTGAGGTCTCTGGGGAGAGCAGGGCTGGCCTGCTGAGCAAGGTCCGAAATGGCCTGAGAGAGCAAGGAGAGGAGGTGGCCTTCTTGTGGTTAGGGACTGAGATCAAGGTGAGCATTTGTGTGGGAAAGAGGTTCGAATCCCCCATGGCCGCCAAAGAAGGGAACAGGGCCCCTGGGCTTTGTTATCAGCTTGTCCGGGTGTGAGGCAAAGGGGGAGAGGTGGGCTTACAAGCTGTCAGCGCTCAAACATCAAAAAAAAAGGACTCTGATTCCTCCTCACATGTTATTCATGTGCCCTTGTTTCTTTCTGTCTACCTTTCTAGGTGGGGCCTTTCTCCATGGAGAAGCATTGACGTGACCAAGTCAACTGAGGGATGAGATCAGGCTGTGGAATGATATGTCGCCGGAACCAGGGGACTTCAGACCATCGTCATGAACTTGACGTTTCTCTTTCTGCAACTCTCCGGCTCAGAGCCCCTTCCAACGTCCACATCTTCCTCCATCCCCACTCTGTCTCCCCCAGATCTCTCTGACACTCCCTCACATTCCTTAGCTTGAGCCCTCCCCCTCTCCCAGGCGCCCTGCTCCCACTCCCACATTCCCTCAGGATACTCCCCTGGAGTGGAAAAACCATCCCTCATCCCTTTCCTGCTCCCAGTCCTGGGATCGGACATGC
Source organism: Ailuropoda melanoleuca (assembly GCF_002007445.2). Lineage (NCBI taxonomy): Eukaryota > Metazoa > Chordata > Mammalia > Carnivora > Ursidae > Ailuropoda > Ailuropoda melanoleuca. The sequence goes on along the minus strand of NC_048230.1, from coordinate 21,066,342 downwards.
TGGTCATTCCTGTTTGGGATGGCCAAAGAGATAACGCCTGGCATAGAGCCCATCTGTCATCACAGATTCTCAAAGCTGTTTCAGGTGGGACTCCTCGCCCACATGGAGCATCCACCCTGGCCCCTGCCCTCCTGGCCCCAGCCATCTCCTCTTCTCCAGGAATAAGGTGGAGGACCCGGCAGCCCGTCCAAAGGAGAACAAGCTAACTGGTCAACTTCCATCCAGGTCAGCTTTCTGGTCCTTGCCCCCAGATGTCTCCTAATCCCTTGTAGGCCATGGGGACAGACCCCGGGGAGAGGCTGGGTGTCTCTGGGAGTCACAGCTCAGGAACCAGTGCTGTCCTAAGGGCAGACAGGGATGAGCACCATAGAGAAAGCTGTTATTGCAGTGGCTTTCATTCAGATGCGTCTGGTTGTCTGGCCAACATCTGTCTGGGACTCCTCTCTTCCAGATGCAGCTGTGGTGAGTAGTTTCCAGTCCTAGCTCTGACCCCCTCGAGCTGTCTGACCTTGGACATCCAGGTTTCCTCCTAAGTCAGATGAGGATGATAACCCTGACCTCACGGGGGGATGGGAGGATGAAATAAGAGTCTGCACGTGAAATGATTCATCAACTCTAACGTTCAAGTCCCCTTCCAGGAGCTCAATCTAATTTTGTACTCCAACTCCTTCCTTTCCTTAGGGTGGGTGCCAAATTGTACAAGCTTCAGCCCCCCCCAACCTAGACCTGCCCTGAGTATTGTACAAATGTTAATGATTAGCATAAGGGGTCAAGAAGGACTCCTAGAGGTCAGATAATACAGGACTAAATCCAAGCTGTGTGGTCTTCACCAAGTTGTTTAACCTCTCTGAACCTTGGATTTCTCATCTTAAAGCAGATAACCCTCAAAGATTGTTGTGAAGATTTACTCTAATAATCTTCTTTATAAAGCACTTAGCATAGTTCCTATTGCATGAGCACTTTCTTTTTTTTTCTTTTCTTTCTTTCTTTCTTTTTTTTTTTTTGGAGCACTTTCTACATAGTAGTTTTCTTTTTATTATTATAAACTTTCAGAGACAGGGACTCTAAATAAAACTAAACTAAACTAAATCAAGAGAGTGAGGGCTGAAGGCTGAACTTCTGAGCCAAAAGAAGAAAGTTCCTTCAGCCTGGAGGGAAAAAAAAAATGTGCAGGGGAAGTGGGTCTTTGTGCTGCGATACGAGAGATCTGAGTCTGATTCAAGAAAGTACATAGTGACCTCTCGAAGTCCTGTTTCAGTCAGATTCTTCTGAGGATGACCGGACCTTTGGGCCCCGCCCACCTACCTCCACCTGGCACCACCCACTACACACCTGTGGAGGCTGCCGTCCCCGCCCAGTCTCCAAACACTTAGGCTGAGCCTGAGTAGGAGGAGGAGACCTTTGGGAATCTGCTGGGCTGGTCCCTGAAGGCAGGAGTGAATGAGATGTGAGGACAGTCTGGGCCCAGCTCCCTGGCCACACGGTGCATTCTAAGGAGAAGGGACTCGTTTCCACCCCCGAAGGGTTTATAAGGGATAGCAGAAGGCGGAGCCCTTTGGGGGAAGCGCTGTCTTGTTGCTTATCACAATTAGCAATGCTTGGTTAGTACCACTGCGAAACATGTCTGGCTTTGCTGAGGTACCGTATCCAGCCCGGATCGGGGTGGGTGGGGGCGGGTGGGCAAGAGAAACACATCTCGACAAGGACAGCGAAGGGCCTGGGTGACAGGAAGAACGTCCAGAGACCGCCAACCGCCTCCCGGCGCTGCGGAGGCGAAGCCAGCGTTCTACCCAGCGGCGCGCGGACGTCGCCTCCCAGATGCGCCAACGCCGGGGCTCTCCAGCGGGCCCGCAGAGGTGGCCGCGCTTGGAACGGCCTTTCCAGCAGCAGTAGCAGCCGGAGCAAAGCAGCCGGACAAATCCCACCCCCGGCCCCGCCCGTCCAATCCATCTTGCTGGGGAGGTGACGCTTCCTGGGAGAAGCAAGGGGCGGAGAGGGGAAATCCAAGTCTTTGGGGGCTCCCGACAGGTGTTTGGGGGAGAGGGCGGAGCCTGATTAGGGAGGATGAGGAGGGAGGGGCGGTGCTGCCCCTTTAAGAGGCGGTGGCGGAGCCGGGACCTTTTCTCTTTCCCCGGAAGGAAAGCGGAGCCTCGGCTGGGCGCGCAAGGTGGGGAGGTGCGGGGTTGGGCGTGGGGAGGCGGGGCGCGCGCGGAGGGGACCGCTCCCTCCAGTCTTCATTGCGGTCTCCCGGTCTGCGTTTCCAGATTCGCCGCCAAGCCGTGATCGCAGGCTACCGTGCGGCCGAGGGGGCGCGGCCGGGACCAGCTCTGGGCAGGGTGGCCGGGGCGGGGGGCGGTGACTCGCCGGCCGGGAGGGCAGGAGAGTAGACCCGCGAACCTCGGAGAGGAATCTGAGAGCGCAGAGCCTGAGCGGACGTGAAACTGCCCGGGGCTGGGGGCCAGAAACTTCTCAGCGCTGCCGGGCTCAGCGACGCAGCCCGCCCTAGTGTTCTCCGGTGGCACGGGGAGCAGGTGAACGGGTCCTCGCTCCCAGTTCCACGCCTTCACGCGCTCTCGCCCCGGCCCCCGCCCCGCAGCCATGGGCCCCGGCCCCCGCCGCGCCGCCTGCGTCCCGCGCCCGCTGCTCTGCGCGCTCGCCCTGATGGTGGCCGCCGGCGGCCGCGTCGCCTCCGCCTTCAACCTGGACACCCGATTCCTGGTGGTGAAGGAGGCCAGGAACCCGGGCAGCCTCTTCGGCTACTCGGTCGCCCTCCACCGGCAGACGGAGCGTCAGCAGCGCTACCTGTAAGTGAGGCTGGCGGGGGTGGGGGGAGAGTGTGTGTGCAGGGTGCAGATCCAGAGCGGAGTTGCAGCCTGGCTTCCAGGCCCGCGATGCGTGGGCTCTAGTGAACCGGGATTAAGGGGGCGGAGACCTGGGCAGCCCTTCCCTGCCCAGGTCTGGCGGGAAGTGGAGGGATTGGGTGTGGGATGGGTCAGCAATCACCGGCAAGTGCTGACCCCGCCGGAACCTGTCTAAACTCAGCCCCTCAGCCCTTTAAACCACCCTTGAAAGTAGAAGTGGGATCCCCGTTTCCTGAGCCTCCACCCACTCTGTCGACCGGGTACCTAATATACGAATACTTCTCTCCAGGGCTGGGACCTGGGGAAAACTGCCAGGTAAACACCCAGTGGATCCCTCTTTCCCCCTTTCTGGGGAAGAACCTGTGGGCATATGTGTTTAACCGCCCGGGGCCTTTACACCTCGCGTTTAGTCAGCGGGCCCTGCCAGCCACACCCTCTGCAGAGCCAGGCTGGAGGGCCTGTGCCGCCGCCGGGTGCTGGGTGCTTGGTGCTTGGCGCTTGGCGGTTGCAGGTCGAGGTGATGGGCGAGTCTGGGCTTTTGGAACTGTCCAGGAGCTCCCTCTGACCCCTTGACGATGGGGAGGTAGAGGGAGCTGTCCCAACTCCTGCTTGGTCTCCTGCCCCCCACCCCACCCCCAGCAGGGACGCCCTCCCACCAGACATCTTCCCTGCATTCCACAGATTCATGTTGAATCTTCAACCCTGAGTGTGTTTGTTTTGGTTTGAAGAGGGAAATGGTGTTTTTCTCTTCTGTTCGCCTTCCCCGACAGCTGTAAGGAGAGGGAGGGGGAAGAGCTATCCACAGGGGAGAGCAGCAAAGGAGATTGCATCCAGCTGTTTCTGTTTCCTATCCGCTCCCCCCCCCCTTCCCTGCTGCCACCGACACACTCCTGCCTAGAGGGGCAAGTCTAGGTTTCAGAAGTTTCTCTGCCCTGGGCTCAGGTGCTGAGGTTGGCAGCTGCAGGGAGAAGGCGGCTGGGGGAGGGGAGGCTACCCCAGGAGGGAAGGAGTTAGGATGGGTCAGGCAGGTCCCACCTACCTCTTTGGGCTGGGGGACCTACCAGATAATCTACCCCTACCTGGTGTCTAACTCGGCTGAGCAAGAGGACGTGGTCTGATACAGGGTGTACTGAAACCTCTCCCAGCTCTGGCTGGGGCCTGCAGAAACTTGAGGAAGCTTAGAATGTCTAAAGTCCAAAATCTGCCCCAGCCTTGGCCTCTGCCCTGCTGGCCCAGCCCCTGCCCAGTCTACCTACCTACTGGGCCTACTAGCTTCTGGCAGAGGCTAAGGCCACCACACCCTTCCCAGCACAGCGCCAGCAACTGTGGGCTGCCCCCAGCCAGCCCTTCGTCATCGGGAGACCCTAAAAGTGAGCTCAGCACAAGTTTCTATGTTGGTGCTCTTCCTGCCCCAGCCCAGAAAAAGATTTTTAGAATTTCTTTTTTTTTTTAAGGTTTTATTTATCGATTTGAGAGAGAGAACAAGTGAGCACGACCAGGGAGAGGGGCAGAGGGAGAAGCAGACTCCCCACTGAACAGGCAGCTGAAAGGTGGGCTCCATCCTAGGACCCTGAGATCATGACCTGAGCTGAAGGCAGCCGGTTAAACGACTAAGCCACCCAGGCGCCCCAGATTTTTAGACTTTCAATACTTAATCTGCATGATATAAGGCAACACTGGGTAAAAAGAATATCAGGAATCCAGAGTAAATAATGAAAAGCTGGAGTAGATAATGGACTCTGTAAACCCCACCCCCCACCCCCCTACCCGCTATGTGACCTTGAGCAAGATATTTCCCTTCTCTGGGCCCAGTTTTCTCCAAAGAGGGGTTGGACCTGGATCTGTATCCTCCTTCCTGCCTCTGTTGGCCTAGAAGAGGCAGCTTGGCACTGGGGAGGGAGGAGAGGCGCCAGAGTCCCCCTGCCAGTTTCCAGTCTTGGATCTGTCACTAATACCTGAGTCTTAATGTGGGGGGGGGGACAACATGCCTCCTTCATGAGGTGCCAGGGGGGCTCTGGTGAGACGCTGTGTGTAAAACGCTCTGTACGTGCACATATCTCCGGGGAACAGCTTAGGGCTGTTGTGCTGAAGCCAGGCCCTTACTACCCACGGGCCTCCCCCAAGATGGCTGAGCAGAGGCTTTTCTTCCTGGGTGGCTAGAGATGGCATAAGGCCTGCTAGGAGCCCAGAAGGTTCTAAAACTAATGAACCATGGAGAGGCAGGTAGTTCTAGATAGAGTTCTGGGCCATTCTCTCGGGTATCCTGTCTTTCCCCGGAGGTGGTTCAGTATCATGGCCCATCTTCTCCTCTCACTGAATTCTGCCCCTTGGCCCTTCAGGAGGGCCAGCTGGGCCAGCTGGGCTTAGCTGCAGCCAGCTGTGTAGCCAGATGTGAACAGCTGCCTGAGTGCGCAGCTTAGGGGAACCAAGTCAGGTCTTACGTTCTGTTAGCCTACGAGCCCTTTTGGAAAAGGGGAGAGGTTTCCTGGTCCTGAACAAACTCTGAGCCTGGGGTTCACAGAAGGTCTGCAGGAGGTTTGCGGAAGGCTCCTGCGAATACACGTGAATTCTTGCGTCTGTGCATTGTTCTGGGGGCAGAGGGAGGGGGAGAACACGGCTTTTATTATATTCTCAAGAAGACCTTATTCCAGAAATGGTTAAAAACCCAAGTGTGGACCCTCTTTGTTCCCCACCGCCTTGAACTCTGGACCGGAGTTCCCTGCCCACAACATCGGAGTTCACCCCAACCCAGGCCCCAGCTTCCCAGGTGCCGGAAGGGAGGGGTGACGAGCAGGGCCGAGGACCAAGGTGCTTCTTCGGGCTTCTGGGTGAGATGCGTGTCGAGGCCTGGGGAAGCAGAGGGACTGTTCCTCTGGGAGTTGGTCCCTGCCCCCCAGGCCCCAGCACCTGCTCTGTCGTTCCCTCCGGGGAATTCAGTTGTCCTGGTCTGGCCTGACGTTGTGGGCTATGGAAGATACCTCTGGGGCTCTCTCTCCCCTTTGCCCTCGTGTGGAATTGAGGGTGTCTGTGGAGCCTGGGGCGGGAGGCGGTGGCCGTGGCTCCTGGCCGATGAGGTCATAGCTGAGGTAGGTAGGAACCGGGCTTACTTGCCGCACTCTCCTGAAACATGTTTCCCTGGGCAGGGCAGGCGCCTGGCAGCCTCCAAGGCTCGTGCCAGAGGAAATGGGCAGAACAGCTGTGGCTGCAGGCAGAAGGCCTGCCCGCGGGGCGCCCCGTTCCTCGGGCACTCTCCAGTGACCAGCCCAGGCCAAGGAGCTTTGCATGGGGTAGGAGGCAGGGGAAGCCTGATCTAGTAGAAAAAGAAGTGGAAGGAGGTTGGCCGGAGCCCGAACAAAGGAGGAAGAAGATATCTGTTGCAGCACGAGGGATGGAGGGTAGACCACACGAAGAACGCCCTGAGGGATCAGATATGGAAAAGATACTAAAGAGGCAGCCAGAGGGAGAAGAAATGGGAAAAACAGCCTTGTCTGGGGCCAAGGCCTCCTTCTGTCCTCTCTCATTCTCTCGCTTCCTCCAGCCTGTTGCTCTGTTTCTAGGGCTGAGTCACCAGAGGGGAGAGGGGGCTGGGTGGGCCGCGTCAGAACGATGTAGGGGGAGGACGGAGAGGGCTGCGGTTCAGCTGCCACAGGAGCAGCCTCTGGGGAGATGGCTAATTCAGGCAGCAGGGTGGGCACGGAGCTGGCAGCTAGCATCTGAGAGCGGCCCCCACCCGCGCCCCGGTCTCGGAGCTGGAGCGGCGCCCTGTGCCATCGGCCTCCCGGCCTGAGGTGGCAGGGAGCCCTGAGGTCTGAGGCATGGGGCTGTGGTCTCAGGGCTGCCCCTGGTACCCTCCAGTTTAACCGAAAGCCTCCCAGGCGCCTCCCTGAGGTGAGGCCTGTAGAGTCTTACAGGCGCTGTCTCTGAGCATCACCCCACCCCAGGGCCCCCCAGGGAGCCTTCTTCTCTTCGGGGCGAGCCAACCTGGTGCCTGGAATGCTCCTGGGCCCCATTCCCCAGCCTCCTCCGAGTCTGCTGTTTTCAGCTTGGCTGTTGCATTAGCTGTGAAATCCCCCCCCTCCCCCAGGAAGAATGATGGAATGGGGGTGAGGAAGTGCTTTTATGGAACTTGGAGTTCAAGGGCTCCCCAGAGGCCAGGAGGGGCTGGCTGGCTGGAGCCAAAGAAGAGGCTGAGGAGCTGTTCAAAAGCCCTTGAGAGGTCATTTCATCCATCCCCCTAGCTCCCGGAGGGGCCCAGCCCAGCCCCGGAGAGGGCAAGTCAGATCTCCTTTCTTCCGTGCCCCAAGAGCTAGGCAAAGCCTCCTGTTAGCCTCCCCTTCTGACTGCTGCCTGGAGGTTGGGCACAGTGGTGGTCTGGGAGGGGTCAGCTTTTGGACTCACTGACCTGGACCAGACCCAAGGGCAGGCCGCAGAGGTGCTCATTTGCATGCTGTTTTACATTTCATTTGCATGCCAGGAAGGCATCTCCCACACCTGGCTGTGGCTCGAGGGAGCTGGACCTGACCCTCTGCACATGCCTTTCCCCATCCAACTCCCAGTCCTCTGGCTAGAGACCCATCGGATCCCGGGCTGGGAGCCAGAGGGCCTTAAAGGGCCTCTGAGCAGGCCAAGTAGGAGCTAAAAATACTCCAGGGGGGTTGGAGGGGGGCTCCTTGTGGAATCTCTGGGGAGGGAGGGGCCTGGGATGTGGGGCTAGAATGAGGGTACCCGCCCTGCCCCACTGCCCATCAGTGGGCCCAAGGCTGGTACAGGGTGAGGGCTGAGCGGGTGTAGATGGTAAAGGGATTTATTTCAATCCCAAATGCCGTTCATGCCCAGCTTTGCCTGCTCGGTACCCCAGGAGGCTAAGAGGAGGGGTCCCTCATCCCACTCCCTCTGAGATGAGCAAAGCTGGGAGGTCATGGCCACCCCGCTCCCCGGCCACTTCATGTCCCCCCAGCTTGTCAGGGCTGCAGCAGGGGGACAGTAACACTTCCGCTGCATTTCACACCCTGGAAGGCAGCCTGGGCTCTCCAGGGACGCCTCGCCCCCTGAGGCCTGGATCTACCCCTTCAAGTTCACCAGAGCCAACCCTCAGCCTCTACCTTCAGCCACATCTGGGCAACCTCGCCAGTGCGACTCTGCCAGTGCCCCACCCCCACCTCGGCGACTCCACCGCGCTGGAAGGACTACTAGGTCCCATCCTCGGCTCACTCTAAACAGCTGAACCGGTCTGCTCATTGCCCTCCGTTTCCAGACTCCCTACCCAGGTGGGGCAAAAATTCCTGGGTGCTTGGAGGAACACCTGGGGCTGAGCAAAGGCCAGACCCTGATGCCGCCAGAAGTCAGACTTGAGTGTTCACATTGGCCATGACTTCATAGTCGGAAAGCCCTTTAGAAGAATGAACCCATTTGTTCCCCTCAACAACCCTGGAGGTTGGTGGGACAGCTGCTGTCCCCATTTCACAGACGAGGCACTCACAGCTCAGAGAGGGAAAAGAAATTGCCCTCGTGCGGCGGAACAAACCCGAGAACCAGGCCCTTTGGTTCTTTTCCCACGGGCTGAGATGTCCCTTTCCCACGGGCTTTTCCTTCACTCTCTCACCTGGCAGTCGCGCCGGGCGCAGAGGTCCACGGGTGGGCAGGCAGCGGACTCGCGAGGCACCCTCTCCAGCCCAGACAGAGGGTGACTAACCAGGCCTGGCTGCCACCCTGGCGCCCTGCCAGCCTTCCTGCCCGCACCTCCTAGCCCTGCCGCGCTGGGAGAAGCTGCATCCCTGCCCCCAGGGACGCTGCCCTGCTCGAGGAGGTCGGAGCTGAGAAGTGAGGCGCAGGCAGAGGTCCCGCCCCCTTCCCAGCACCCCCGGGCGGTGCATTCCTGACAGCCAGTGGGCGGGGGCACCCCAAGTCCCGGCATGCCCAGGCCCTGCCCTGCCCTGCCCACTCCCTGCAGCCCTCTCTCACAGGTTCCAGGCAGGAGCCCCAGGCGGGGCCGTTGCTGTGTACCTCCAGACGCTGGCGGGAAGCCCAGAGCCCGGGTTCTGATCTGGGAGCCTCAGGGTGATAGTGTTGCTGGGCCAGATGGAGGGGTACCTGGGAGGTACCTGCCACCCAGGAGGCTGTGTCCGTCAGGATCCAGGAGGCGGTCCTGGCAGAATGTCCGGAGGCTGCAGGGAGATGATGCCCGGGGAGCAAAGGGTGGTAGAACTGAGGTGCACAGTATTTGGGGCACTTGTTCAATAGGCAGGTTCCAGGGGTCCACCCCCAGATTGAAGTCAGATGGTCTGTGGTAGGCTGAGGAGTTGGCCGGTTTTTAACAAATAGGCCAGGGATTTTCTGAGGCTGGTGGGCCAGGGACCGTCTTCTGAGATACTGCTCCCAGGCTGATCTGCCTTCCTCGCCTCTAGCCACCTGTCTGGGATGGGATGGGTGGCCAGGGCCTTAAGCACACTTCTAGGAACTTGCAGTAGGTGTCCCCAAAGGTGGGTTCTGGGCAGGCTGGGGGCGATCCCCACTCTCGGGCCCACCTGCCAAGAATTTGGCCCTGTGGCCCCATTGTCTGAAGTGTTAGGCACCCAGGCCCCCATACCTCGTATGCCTGTCTCACGGTAGTGGTGGTGCCGTGCGGCGGGGGGGGGCGGGAGAGTAGACATCACTCAGGTCACCTAAGGGCCCTGCTGACCCCAGCTCACCCCGCTCCGGTTTCGGGGACACTCCCTGCGTCCAGTGTCACCTCCTGCTCCCATTCTTCAGTGCTAGCTAGCCCCTAGACCTGAGTCCTCATATAATTTAGAGGAAGGACCCAGGCCTCCAGCATCATCTCCCCCAGGCCCCCCAGAAGTTGAACCCTGTGCCAGGATTCCCCCAGTCATTCTCTCTTCTGGTTTACCTTCACCTCAGAGGCCAAAGCATCCTTTCCAAAACCCAGATCTGATCATGTCACCCCCTTGTTTAAAACTCCCTCCCTACCCTGCCCTCCTCTGTCCCCCCTCTCGCCCCCCCATGTTCCCAGCTCCCACCGTACAAAGGGCCGTGCGGATCCTGAGTCACCCTGCTTGCTCATGCTTCCTGGCCCTCGTGCCGGTCATACCTCTGCCTACAGTGCCCTTCCTCCCTTTCCCCTGGTGAGCCCTGGTCATCATCCTCAGACTGGGTTCCCCCTTCTGTGAGCCTCCGGGACTACTCCCCACTCTGCCTCTGGGCAGGTTTTCTCCCTGCTTTCCTCTCCGGAGGCGCATACTGCAGACGTCTGTTTTGTCTGTTTTCTCGCCCGCCTTTCCTGCATTGGCCACTCCCAGAGGACCGGGGCCAGGATCCATTCATCTCCTGACCCCAGAGCCTGGCACCGGGGACACAGCAGGTGCTGAGCAAACATGTTGAACAGAAAGTTGGTTGAAGCGGGCTTTGCGGAGTCTGAGCCCGGGAGCACCAACCTCATTGCATTCCCGCCCCCCCTCCCCCCAGGCTCCTGGCTGGTGCTCCCCGGGACCTCGCCGTGCCTGATGGCTACACTAACCGGACTGGTGCTGTGTACCTGTGTCCACTCACTGCCCACAAGAACGACTGTGAGCGGATGGACATCTCAGAGAAAAGTGAGGGGAAGGCGCTGGGGATTAGCACTGGGTCAGGAGTCTGCTGGGGGGGCGGTTAGCACAGAGGGTGACCTGGAGGAGCTATCAGGCTTACCTGGGCAGTTTCCCGTCCCTTCTTGTCCAGCTGGGAGGAGGGAGCGCTAGAGGAAAGTGGGACCACATGGGATCTGTGGAACTGAGATTGATGGCGGCTGGAGAAGGCCATAGGGAGGGTGGCCTGCAGGAGTAGAGGGCCAGGAAGACCAGCCCCTGTCCTCTGGAGGCTCCGAGCACTGGGAGGACGGGTGCCCCAGCTCATGATCCCTCCCATGCCCACAGGTGACCCTGACCATCACATTATTGAGGACATGTGGCTCGGGGTGACGGTGGCCAGTCAGGGCCCTGCAGGCAGAGTCCTGGTAAGTGGGCCCTCACTGTCAGCTCCCCCCACCCCAGCCCTCTCCTTCATTTCCCAGGAGCTGGGGGAGGGAAGCAGAGGGCAGGAGAGGGGTCTTCGGTGAGTGAGCTGAGACCTTGCAGATGTCCATTTCTGTGGCTGGCTGTCTCCACCGGCCTGAGTGTCCCCTCGATCCTGCACTTATGGCGTGCTGCCAGGGCCTGGCACGGCCTGGGTCCTGTCTGAATCACCCACTTCCTCTCCCCCCCCACCGCCAACCCTCCCGGGGTGCTCACCCTGCGTGGGAATGAGCTGAGGGAACTGTGAGAAGGAAAGGGCAGAGAGAGCCCGGGGCAGTGCGGCCTGGGCTTGCTCCTTCCTGACAGGCTAGCCGGCGGAAGAGGCACAGCCCTGCTGACCCCAGCTCACCAGCTAGGGTTTGGGGGCCACTCCCTGCTGTAACTTGTCACTTCCTGGATGCCTTCCTCTGTGTCAGCCCCTGGGGTCTCAATTTCTGAATCCCAGATATGCATTTCTTTTTTTTTCCTTTTTAAAAAAATCGATGTGAAATTTACAGACAGCGAAATGTACAGATTTTAAGTTTTAATGAGGTCTGACCAATGAAACACCTGTGTAACCCACACCCATTAAAGAAATATTTACATCACTCCAGAAAGTATGCCCCCGTCCAGTCAATCACCACCCCCATACTCATCTCTGTTGCAGTTTCTGTCACCTTTGAACACAGTTTTAAGCTCCGGGTTTGCATCAGTTCACTGAAATGCCATTTTAGAACCATGTTCCGGAAGGCATGTGGTCTAGCATTCCATTTAGGGCAGTTCTAGATCCTGGGCCCTTCCGAAGTTGCCTGCTTACCCGCTCAACAGATGGTCACCGAGCACCTACTGCGTGCCCCACACCTGCTAACACTAGCAGCAGAGTGACCCAGGCCCGCTGCTGGTGGAGCTCCCAGCTGGAAGGAGACACGGAAAGCAAGCAGGCAAGGCCCAGGCCCAGGTCTGGATTTCGCCTGGCCCCTGGCTGCTTTACGAACACCCTGTTCTGATTGGTTTGTCCCACAACTGTTTGTCGAGCCCCTCCAGTGTGCGGGGAGAACCTATGACAGAGACAGGAGCAGCCCAGCGCTTAGGAGCTCAGACTCAGGAGCTGACAGCCTTGGTTTGAGGATTCTCTGTGTCTCTCTAGATGGGAGATCTTAGAGACTCGGTTCTCTGTGCCCTGATCTAAAATGGGGGGCAGTGGAAATTGTCCCTACTCTGCAGGGGTGTTGGGAGGCATCCTGGAGTTAATATGTGAGGAGCTTAGACTTCTGTCCGGCATATAATAAGCACTCAGTAGGTGTTAGGGGCTATTATTACTGGTGTCATTACCATTATTATTTTAATAATGGCCCATCCATTAAGAGGGCAGAGCAGAGAAGTAAGTTCATTCGTCTGCTCTGTACCTAGCTCCTTTTGGACCCAAGAGCCGGGACCCCACACCCCCTCCTCCTTTCCCCTTTTCCTTTTGCCAAGATCTGTAAGCCACGCTCAAATCCAGGACCTCCTGGCCTTCCCAAAAAGTGTTCCCAACCCTCAGAGCAGATTTCCGAATTCTGGGAAGCAGATGTGGGTCCAGGCATCACTGTGGGAAGACAGAAAAGCTGGGAGACCTCTTTTCAACTCTGCTCCAGCAAAGCCAGAGGTGCCCAGGACCCAGGAGACGGCCGGCCTCTGGTCCCTGCCGCGGGCTCAGGCTGTGTGTGTCCCCAGGTCTGCGCCCACCGCTACACCCAGGTGCTATGGTCAGGGTCGGAGGACCAGCGGCGCATGGTGGGCAAGTGCTATGTGAGGGGCAATGACCTCGAGCTGGACCCCACCGATGACTGGCAGACCTACCACAATGAGATGTGCAACAGCAACACTGACTACCTGGCGACAGGCATGTGCCAGCTGGGCACCAGCGGCGGCTTCACCCACAACACCGTGTACTTCGGCGCTCCCGGGGCCTACAACTGGCAAGGTAGGGGCTGCGGGGACGGCGGGAGGAGCAGAGAGCCCCCCTCCCAGAGGGCAGAGGAGAACTCTTTGCTCCTATCACGCCTCAAGCATTTAGTATGTTAATTAATCTTACATTACGCATAGGAGGCAAGCGTCCTTGCACCCATTTTACAGAAAACTGAGCCTCAGAGAAGCGTAGTCAGTTGCCCAAGTTGCCAACAGTAAGTTATGAAACCTGAACTGGAACGCAGGTCCATCTGGGCATTGAAAACCTTATTTAAAAAATAAAACATGCTCCTGGTACAACTACTAACAGGGACAGTAGGATTTGGTAACACAAAGAGTGAGAGTGCCCCTCCTCCCCCACCCCCTCCCTTGTCCTGTTTCCCCACGCAGACTACCGCGCGTCCTGGGCAGCCTCTGACTTGTTTTAGAATATATAGCTCTCTGAAGCAAACACGCAGAATCACACTAAGCACGCTGTTCTGCTGCTTTCTCTTTCCACTTATCAATGAGCTGGGGGCATTTTTTCCTCATCGATACATAGAGGGCAATCTTTGGGGGGCTCGTGGAGATTTTCTTTGTATCAAGAGCTGTTCTTGTAACTTCAATGGCCGCACTGCCGCTCGGGGGTCTGAGGTTCACGCCCCCTCCATCTCTGCATCTCTCCACCACACAGGTCGTAGCCCCAGTGAGCCTTCTCTCCTTGCAGCACCCTTGTTAATTGCAGAATCAACAGGCAGAGGGAGCCCCGAATCTCCTCCTCTTGACCAACAGGTAGCCCAGGGCGTAGTCGTAGCTCCAGGCTCACCGGAGGCTGAGGCCTCTGCTCAGTCCTCTGGTCCTGCCTCCCCCACCCCCGGGTCCTTTAGAACCTCGGCAGGGTGGCAGGTACCCTCCAGCAGCAGTCCCAGGGAACAGGGGACAGGTAGGTGGCCCGAGTTTGGGGGCAGGACCAGGAGATAATGGTGTGGAGTCTGGCCTCAGTGTCTAGAGTGAGGGAAATGTCATTTAGTATCCAGGAGGCTGGATGACCGGCTTCCAGCCCTGGCTCCACAGCTACTCCCTATCCCTGAGCCTTACTTTTCTCATGTGCAAAATGGGCATCATCATTCTACCTCACAGAATTATTAAAATAGAGCGGACGTGATTTGCCAACGGCAAAGTGCCCACAAATAAAAGGGGTTATTATATTCTCATTGGGTGGGGGTGGCAGGGGAACCTGGATGTGGTGGTTGGAGGAAGTGGTGGTTTAAACTCCTCCCCTTCCCCTCCCCAAAGGAAACAGCTACATGATTCAGCGGAAGGACTGGGATTTATCCGAATATAGTTATAAGGACTCAGAGAAACAAGGAAACCTCTATATTGGTGAGTCGAGCTATAGTGGCTCATGGGGTGGTGGAGGAAAGGAGGGGGCTCAGTTCCTAGCATTCTGGCCTCTCACCTTCGGTGCCTGGTGGAAGAGTGAGGCCACAGTGCAGGTGTGACTAGTGGCATTTTGTTCAACTAGCACACACTTACTGAGCATCACCTGTATGCTGGGCCTGTTCCGAGCACCCAAAATGCACAGTCCTTACCTTCATGGAAGTCATAGTCCAGTGTGCAGGCAGGGCTGGAGGCTGGGCATCCAGGGTCCACTTTCTTGCCCAACTTGGAATAGAGGAATAGAAGATATTTGGGGAGTCTGGGGCGCAGAGTGGAAGGGGACAAAGTTTACTGGGCTTTGACTGACCATCTTCCCCCCATCCCAGGATACACAGTGCAGGTGGGCAGCGCCGTCCTGCACCCCACAAACATCACCATCGTGACAGGTGCCCCCCGGCACCGACATATGGGTGCTGTCTTCTTGCTGAGCCAGGAGGCAGGCGGAGACCTGCGGAAGAGGCAGGTGCTGGAGGGCACGCAGGTGGGCGCCTATTTTGGCAGCGCCATTGCCCTGGCAGACCTGAACAATGATGGGTGAGGATCCAGGGACGTTCTCTGGGGCCAGGAAGAACGGCGAGGGGGGCAGGCTTGCCCAAGCCAGGGCAGAGAAATGGAAGGTTGCGATTGTTCATTTGTTTGCATGCTGTTTACAGGGATTTGCATGTTGATGTGCAATTAGCCTTGAGGAGATTCTGGGTATTTTCATGTCAGTTGCATGACACCCTCATCTCCTTTTGTCCTTTTATGGTTCTCGTGGGTGTGGGTTGTTTGGGTGTGATCTGCGCTCCCTGGCTTCTCCGTGACGTGTGTCTTCTATCAGATGGGTCATGTTGGCGTTTCCATGTCCTTCCCGTGAACCATGGCCAGAGATGCCGTTGGTATAGCCATGCGCCCTGGCACAATCGTGCCCGCTAAGCACGGTTTATGTTGTCTCATCTCTCCCTCCTTCTGTCCCGTGCAGGTGGCAGGACCTCCTGGTGGGCGCCCCATACTACTTTGAGCGGAAGGAAGAGGTAGGGGGTGCTCTCTATGTCTTCATGAACCAGGCAGGCACCTCCTTTCCTGCCCACCCCTCCCTCCTTCTCCACGGCCCCAGTCGCTCCGCCTTTGGCTTCTCCGTGGCCAGCATTGGTGACATCAACCAGGATGGATTCCAGGGTATGAGCCAGCCCTCCTGCCCCAGCACACCCACTGACAGAGTGCCAGTTGCATACCAGGCTTGACAGGGCCCGAAGAGAGGACGGGATGGGGCCCAGGCCCAGGGAGTTCACAGCAGTAATAGAGAGAGGCCATGCAGAGGGAGCCACCAGCAGCAAGCTCGGTGGGTCTCCCGGAGGAGTGGATGTATCACTGGACTGAGTGTGCACAATGGAGGGGGAGAGAATGGGTATCACGTGAGTGTGGGATACTTGCTCAATCTACCCAAATTTAGTGGATGTGGTGTGTTCACATCAGAGATGAATGAGGCTTGGAGAGGCAATGTGGAGATGGGGTAGATGTTTTGAAAGTCAGACAGGGGAACTGGGGCCTTGCCTTTGTGTAATGGTGGAGGGGTGGGTGTCCAGAGAACGTTTTGGGGCAGGGATGTGATATGATAGCTTGGTACCTTGAAAGATGGTTCTGGAGAGTGATATGGGATGGATGGGGGAGAGCAAGGCTGGGGGTATTAAGATCAAGAATGTATCAAGAGTGGGATGCTAAGGGCTGGGACAAAGTGGGAACCCCAGATATAGAGGATGTCTTGTGCTCTGCAGGACTTGGGGATCAATCAGACCTGGGGTATCAAGGAAAGAGATGGAAGAAGCAAGAGCCTGGTTGCCATGAGAGCACCTGGCTTATCTGGAAACCACTTTTTCTGACAACCTCAATTTCCCAGAATATACCTGAGAACCAACAGGAAGGCAGAGGAGTCTCTAAAGAGCCCAAAATAGGTGCTAGAAAGTTCGGTTAGCAAAGCCCAAGCATTTACTGATAGATGAGTCCTCCGGTTTCTACTCAGGACCTACTTACTTTTCCTACATACTTTTCTAACAACCATGGCTTTCCAGTTCCCTAGCCTTATCAGATCAAAAGCCGCAAACTAGAAAGAGTTTAGTAAAGGTTAAGAAGATAATAAAACATGTGGGCTTTATTTGTGGAAATAATGGTTAGAATTTTAAAAGTCTAAAGTCTAAGGAATTTTCACAAGAAAAGCGATAGCGTGATCAAAATTCCAGCCCCCGGTGTTAGACGTGGACTCAACTATCGTCTTTCTACTCAGTAGCTGTGTGACTTTGGGTTTTCTGAGTCTGCCTCCTCATCTGTAAAATGGGACAGCAGAACCTAACCCCAGCGGTCTTGTCAGAATTAAATGAGATCAGTGCTTGAGAACTACCTGGCAAGGTCACCAGCGGGGAAACACTTCCTTTTGTGACCCTGCTGGTATATGTCACTAGAAGAACCGGGTGTCTGAAGGGGAGGTTGGTGGAGGAGATGGAAGGTACCATAGTAAGGGAAAACAAACACTAGGCCGGTGCTCAGGAGTCTTGAGTGTAGGCCTGCCTGTGACATTAACTTGCTGTGTGACTCTAGGTAAGTCCCTTGTCTCTCCTAGACCTACTTTCCCACAATATAAAAGGAGGCAACTGGGCTCACAGTGGTCTCAGTTTTAATCCTGAGCCATAGAGCTCCATTCCCTGATGTTCTGAGCACTGCCCGGCAGTGTGAGGGCTGTTTCCTGCTGGACCCTGTGGCCTGGAGTGCAAGGTGGGGGAGACATGGGGCTCCCAGGACTCAGGGTGACCTGTCCCGCCTCTCCTCTCCAGACGTTGCCGTGGGAGCCCCGTTCGAGGGCTTGGGCAAAGTGTACGTCTACCACAGCAGCTCCCGGGGGCTCCTGGGCCGGCCGCAGCAGGTACAGGTGGACAGGGACAAAGGGGGCTTCCCCTCCTTCCCCTCACCCGCCCTCTCCCTATTCCCCCTGGGCCCCGCTCCCCAGAGCTCACCTTGAGCCTGTCCCCACTGCTCTCCTCTATCCCCAGGTAATCCACGGGGAGGAGCTGGGACTGCCCGGCTTGGCCACCTTTGGCTACTCACTGAGTGGGCAGATGGACGTGGATGAGAACTCCTACCCGGACCTGCTGGTGGGGAGCCTGTCAGACCGCATCGTGCTGCTGCGGTAAGCCAGGGCAATGGTGGATACGACCACCTCCAGCCTTGTCTGCGTGGGGCCCCACTCCGTCCTCCTTTGGCACCAACTCCACGCAAGCCTGAGCCCCGGGCCTGGCCTGGCGAATGCCAGGCAGGAAGCACTGATGTCTGTTTTCTTTGCAGGGCCCGGCCTGTCATCAACATACTCTACAAGACCTTGGTGGCCAGGCCATCCGTGCTGGACCCTGCGCTCTGCACAGCCACCTCCTGGTGAGACTCTCGGCCCCCATGTGTCCACGCACTCCTCCCAAAACCCTCTCCTGGCAACTCCTGATATCCCACCCTTCGAGGGTTGATTCCTGGGGTAAGCGTTGCCCCTCCTACCTAACCTCATTAAAAAGCCACTTCCTTGCAGGAGGTAATGGGCAAATTGGAGGGTTGGGAGATCATGGTGGTTAGGAGTGGGAGCTCTGGACGGCCTTGCTCAAATCCCAGCTATGCCCACTGCAGTGGTAGGGGTGGGCTCTGGGGAGTGAGGTCCCAGAGGAGGAGGGAAGAGGGAGACACTTAGGTGGACAGCAGAGAGAGACACTTTGAACAAACTGTTCTCTCTCCAAGTCTCAGATTCATTGCCTATAAAACAAAGTTCATAATAATAACAAATTTACGGGATTGTTGTGATAATTAAATGAGATAATGTACAAAAAGCCCTTTACATGGCACCTTCTCCACCGGAAGTGCTCAGAATATGTTAGTTGTTAAGATGGTGACAGTAATGGTGGTGATGACCCCAAGGCCTTTGAGTGAATGAGGCCTGGATCAGAAGGCAAAGGGACCCAGAGCAGAAAGCAGGGGTGAGCGGGAGAAGGAGATCCACACTGCGCGTCCTGTACAAAACCGGGCAGGGCACCAACCAACTGATGACTTTGGGCAACTCCTGCTCTGAGGGCCTCAGTTTCCCCATTGGTGACCTCTAACCCTGTTTTCTTTTTTTAAGATTTAATTGATTTATTTTAGAGGGAGGGGAAGCAGCAGAGGGATAGGGTGATCTCAAGCAGACTCCCAGCTAAGTATGAAGCCCAAAGAGGGTATTGATCTCACGACCCTGAGCTCATGACCAGAGGCGAAACTAAGTCAGACACTTAACCAACTGTGCCACCCAGGCACCCCCTAACCCTGTTTTCTATGGCTTTCATGGGAGTGGGGAGGGAAGAGGCCAAGGATACCCCAAACCAGCTCTGTGGGCTCCCCAGATTTGCCCCTGCCTTTCCTCCTAAGAGCCCTGGTTTCCCCTGGCCCAGTACAAGGGTGAAGGCCGGGGCCTGGATAACTGGGTCCCACTGTGACTGCTTCCTCTGTGTCTCCCGCCTCTCAACAGCGTGCAGGTGGAGCTGTGCTTTGCTTACAACCAGAGTGCAGGGAACCCCAACTACAGGCGAAACATCAGTGAGTGTGGGAGTGTGGGGCGGGGAGGGGCATGCTTGCCTGGCCACTTGGTAACACCCCATCTACTCCCAGCCCTGGCCTACACATTGGAGGCCGATCGGGACCGCCGACCCCCTCGGCTTCGGTTTGCACGCAGCCAGTCAGCCGTTTTCCACGGCTTCTTCTCCATGCCTGACATGCGCTGCCAGAAGCTGGAACTGCTCCTGATGGTGAGGGAGGGGCCATGGATGGGACATGGGCTCCAACATCTCTGGAGAAGGTTAGCTAGAGTCCCCCAGGTCAGGGGCATGGGACTGGAGTCTCCCCGGAGACAGAGGTGGGGGGTGGCTGGCCTGGGGGGCCATAGGTCTGCAGCGGGTACAGTGCACAGAATGTAGGAAGGAGATAGAGAGCCTCGCAATGGGGATGGGCACCAAAGGGCTCATCGCCTCTGAGAAAAGTGAGGGGTGTGAGACTCTTGGCTTAGTTGGTGTCTCGGGGTAAAGGGGCCCATGAGTGTGGGACCAGCTCAGCCGGACCAGCTGTAGGATATCACGGTTTAAAGAGCTCATCCTGGGGACCCCGGGGACGAAGGGAGGTTCAACAAACCCCCGACCCCCCAATACGCCCCCCACCCCATCTCTGGGGAGAAGGAGTCCCATCACCTTGCTTGTAGATCAAAGTTGTAGGAAGGGGGTCAATTTGGTGATAGGACCAGAAGGGGTTCAGCTTTACTGGGGTTTTTCAGGGTTGGAGGGGGCCTCAGTTCCTCCTTGAGGGTCCAACTTGCGGAGGGGGGAGGGGAGCGCGGCGCTGGGCTCAGCTCCCCCTCCTTCCCCAGGACAACGTCCGCGACAAACTCCGTCCCATCATCATCTCTATGAACTACTCTTTACCTTTGAGGATGCCCGAGCGCCCCCGGCTGGGGCTGCGGTCCCTAGACCCCTACCCGGTGCTGAACCAGGCGCAGGTTCTGGAAAACCACACCGAGGTGGGTGGGGCCCGGGCCGGAAAGGCGGGGACCGGGAGGCCTGTGGGGCGAGAGGGCGCTGTGGAGGATGGACCCTCACGCCTCCGGCCACCCCCAGGTCCACTTCCAGAAAGAGTGCGGCCAGGACAACAAATGCGACAGCAATTTGCAGATGCGGGCGGCCTTCCTGTCGGAGCTGGGGCAGCCACTGAGCAGGTGCGCTGATTGGCCAAGGGAGGGGTGGGGCGGGGCTTCATGGGCTAAGAGGGGGGTGAGAGGCGGGGCCCTACGGGTCTGGGAGATCCGAGCGACCCTGGAAGATGGGGGCGGTGCTCGGGGAGAGGCTAGTGGAGAGCAGGGATGTTAATGGGCCGGGTGGATGCTTAGGCTGGGTTCTCTGGCCAGGAGAGGGGCTTCCCCAAGAGGCTAGAGGGCCAGGCTGGGCTGTCCCAAGAAGGGACTTTCTTCACTCCGTAGACCTGAGGGGCGGGGCTCTGGGCTCAGTCCTGGGGTCCTTCCCCCCTCAGGCTGCAGTACAGCAGAGATGGCCGGAAACTGCTCCTGAGCATCGACGTGACCAACACCCCGAGCAGGGAGCGCGCTGGGGAGGACGCCCACGAGGCGCTGCTCACCCTGACCGTGCCTCCCGCCCTGCTTCTGTCTTCAGTGCGCCCCGTGAGTGCTTCCCCCCCCCCACCCCCGCGCAGGGCTCAGAGCCCACCCAGAGCTCCACAAGCATTTACATCCTTATATGCATGTCATTGACATGTGTTCTCATTTGTCCTGTGTCCACCCCGCTTCCTCTCGGCTGGGCTTCCTCAGGTGTCTGCAGCGTCTTTAATGCTCGGAGCAGCCGGTGCTCAAGCCTCTAGGGCATCAGACCCAGTGCCACAGGGAAGGGGCGGGAGATGCCCTATTCTGACCACCCAGACCTGATTCCTTTGCTTTCCTCAGGCTGGGACGTGCCAGGCCAATGAGACCATTGTCTGTGAGCTGGGGAACCCCTTCAAACGGAACCAGAGGGTGAGTGCCGGCCACACCTTCCCAGCCCTGTGGGTCCCAGGCTGCTACTCTGATGAGCTCCTTAACCTCGCTTCTGCCTGCCTGCTTCCCAGGCTTCCTTGAAGCAAAGAGTCAGGGTAGGGGACAGGGAGATACAGGAGGGCAAGGGGAGAGACCCAGAGACTGAAAAATGGGGCCACTAGGGAGCTACGCACAAAACTAGAGCAGGTGGGGGTGAGGAACTGGATTTTGCTGAGCACCTACTGTGTACTGGGCCCTGAGTCCAACACTTCACACTTTTTTTATGCTTCAATACTCACAACCTTTTGAGTCGGTAGATGCTACTTAACAGAAAGAAAATACAGGCTTAGAAAGTTATAGTAACTCAGGTGCCTGGGTGGCTCAATTGGTTAAGCTCCTGACTCTTGATTTCGGCTCAGGTCATGATCTCAGGGTCATGAGGTCAAGCTCCTCTTGGGGCTCTGTATTTGACATGGAGTCTGCTTGAGATTCTCTGCCTCTCCCTCCCCCTCTGCCCCTCCCCCTGCACATGCGCGCTCTCTCTCAAATAAATAAATCTTTTTTTAAAAAAGGAAGTTACAGTCACTTGCTCAAGGTCATGTAGTTGAAATTAGCAGAGATGGCAAGGACAGAGAAGGAGGGGAAAGGGAAGCAGGATGAGGCTAACAGGGTAAAAGAGTGCACGCAGGTGGCCAGGCAGAGGCCCCTTGCCCAGAACGGGGTGGGAGGGCAGAGGAGGCCAGAAACCAGGGTTCAGCCCCTCTCTCCCCCATGGCATCACCCCTGCCTGGCCCCAAACGCCCCTCTCTGCCTCCCTGGTCCTCATGGCAGATGGAGCTGCTCATCGCCTTCGAGGTCACCGGAGTGACCCTGCACACACGGGAACTCCAGGCGCAGCTGCAGCTCTCCACGTGAGTGACCTCAAGGAGCCAGTGTGCGGCAGGGGTGAGGCGCCCTGGGACCTCCTCCAGCCCGGGCCTCAGCTGACACCTCTCTCCTACCCCCTGCCTTCCCGCCCCAGGTCAAGTCACCAGGACAACCTGTGGCCCGTGACCTTGACTCTGCTGGTGGACTACACACTCCAGGCCTCACTCAGCATGTGGGTACCATCCCTCCCCCAGCCTGCTGTGCATGTGCCAGGGTCTCCCTGACCTCAGCGTGGCTCCCAAGCTCCTCAGACACACCTCTGTAGGCCTGGTATCCTCTGCCCCTGGGTCACCCCTTCCCTTAATAACAATCATTATCGTTGTTATTATTTCTTCCCTTGTAAGGCAAGTAGCAGTGGTGGAATCAGCCACCCTGGGGCCAAGGTGTTGGTGTGGCCCTACCATTTCATGAGAGTTCATTGGGCTAGGAATTTTACATACAGCAGCTCATTGACTTCCCACAACAGCCCCATGATATAGCAACTGCTGTGAACTCCATTTTACAGATGGGGAAACTGAGGCTCTGGGAGGATACCTAACTTGCTTGGGCAGTAACTAGCACACAGCAAGTAAATGCAAAGCAGGGACTTAGCTCAGGTCTGCCTGATGTCAGAGGAGCTGCAGGTCACCTACCTTGGTGCCCATCTGTTCTGCCAGGGCCCCTCCCATCCACCCCAGACCAGCATCTTTCTTACCCTTAGAGTGAATCACCGGCTACAAAGCTTCTTCGGAGGGACAGTGATGGGCGAGTCTGGCATGAAAACTGTGGAGGATGTGGGAAGCCCCCTCAAGTATGAGTTCCAGGTGAGCGGGCCATGGGGACCCTGGGCAGGGACTCCTGGGAAGGCGGGGATGGGTCTGGGGGCTGAGGGTGTGAGGGTTGGGGATGGGTGAGATGGAGGTGGTTTTCCAGGAGGCAGTGGCCATGACACCCCTTGTGCCCACAGGTGGGCCCAGTGGGGGAAGGGCTGGCAGCCCTGGGGACCCTGGTCCTAGGGCTGGAGTGGCCCTATGAAGTCATCAATGGCAAGTGGCTGCTGTACCCCGCAGAGATCACCATCCACGGCAATGGGTCCTGGCCCTGCCGACCACCTGGAGACCTTGTCAACCCTCTGAACCTCACGCTCTCTGTAAGCACACCACTGGGGGGTCTTTCATTTACATCTCATTTGCATCGTGTCTCCTTTACATGCTGCAGGGCAGAAAGGCCAGTGTCTTGCCCTCCCTCTCCTCGTACACCTTCAGGAGGCTTCCTCGCCCCCCTGCCCTTTCTGCCTCTCCCCTGACTCTGTTCCCACTCCTTCCTCCCAGCCAACATCTCCCTCCCTCCTCAGGTCCCTGGGGACAGGCCGCCATCTCCACAGCGCAGGCGGAGACAGCTGGACCCAGGGGGAGGCCCGGCCCCCCCGCCAGTCACTCTGGCTGCTGCCAAGAAAGCCAAGTCTGAGACAAAGCTGGTGAGTGGCCAGGACAAGGTTGGAAGGGATCGTCCCCACCATCACAGGGCGTGTGGGCACCAGGGGGCACCGAAGCAAGGGAAATTGGGTGCTAGTCACCGGAGACCCCTGTGCCATCAGGCGCCCCTAGTCAGAGGGAGGAAGATTCAGCTCCTACCTCAGTGGGCATCCCTCTGCTCTTGCCCTTGGGGAGCAGCCAATCCAGGGGGCCAAAGGAAGAGACACTGGCTTTATTCCCGTCCTGTTGGGGGTGATACAGCTGCTTGAAGTCTTGGACGTTAGAGCTGGGAATGGGAGAGGGAGGATGGAGGGGAGGCAGGGAGATGGGGGTGGTGCAGGGCACCCTCTGTTGGAAGGGAGAAAGGAACAGGCCTGGGAAGCCAGTTGAGGCCTCGCTGGGTGGAGAGGGAGGAAGTGGTGTCCCAGGTGACGGAAGCTGGTGTGAACAAAGGCTCAGTGTGGGAGGGGGTGAGAAGGGGGCGCTTGGCCCCATTTATATATGAAGGGACCAGATGTCATGTTATCTACGTCCCTGGCATCTATATGTGCTTAGTCTAAAGCATGGGACTTCAGTGGGTAACTGTGGGGGTGGGGTGGTATGCACGAGTGAAGGGGTGAGGTAGGGCCCCTTGGGGTGGGCATGGGTGGGACTAAACGAGGGGAAGAGCCAAAGGGAAGGGGTGAAGCAGGAAGAATGTGGAGCCCCAGACTGTCTCACGTCCTATTTTCCCTGCCCATCTCAGAAGTGTGGCAGTGACCAGGCCCGCTGTGTGTGGCTGGAATGCCCCATTCCCGATACCCCTGTCATCACCAATGTGACAGTGCAGGCACGAGTATGGAACAGCACCTTCATTGAGGTTAGTGCCTGGGTCTGGAGGTCTCTACTGCCCCCTCACCCCGCCAGGGTGGGGAGAGCAACAGGGAGAAGGTGAGGCCAGTGTCAAGCCAGGCCTCGTGTGCGTACATGTGCCATGTGCACGCGCGTGTGTCCATGAGAGCATCGTATTTTACACAGGCGGCGTTGTGCACCTGTCACTGTATGCCTGTCAGCGTTAGTGTGTGTGTCTGTGTGTGGACATGATGTCATGGTCATCTCCAGTCAAAACGACCTTCTCCCATGTGTCCATTATTCCTTCCTGCGCCTGTTCCTTTCCCATGCCCACGTCTTTGAGGGGCCGCTCCCTCCCCCCAGAAGGCCAGCTCCCCTTCTGTTATCTCTGCACGGAAACTCCTCTTCAGCCCTTCAAGCTCTCCCTGCCGCTTCCCCACTAGTGAGGTCTTTTCTGAGGGCTCCGGCTGCAAACGACCTCTCCAGACACCCTCAGAGCTTTCTCAGAAGGTGCGCGTGCCACCCACCACGCGGTGCTCTGGGTTGCACTCACATGCCAGCCGCCTAGACCAAACTGTTCTGCCCATGACGTAATCAGAGATCTTTTCGGCTTTGGTGGGGTGTACGGTTTCTGCCGCACATCTTCAGTCCTGCCGTTGAGCACAAGCTGCCCTAAACAATGTAGAAATGAATGGGCGTGGCTGCGGGCCAAAAACATTTTATTTACAAAAGCATGTGATGAGCCAGATTTAGCCCAGAGACCTGACCCTAGACCGTGACCTTCCTTGTCTCTGCTGTCCCCCGCATCCGGCATAGGACCCGACGCATGAATGATGTGCGTTTGTGTGCACAGATGCCTGGCTCTCGGATGTGCTGCTGAGAGATGCTGTGTGGCGGGAGGCTACCCTGGGGGGAGGCTCAGGGTCAAGAGGGAGGCTCAGAGGGGCTTCGGCGGCTTCTTTGGACCCACCCCTTCCCCCCCATCCAGGATTACAGAGACTTTGACAGAGTCAGTGTATCCGGCTGGGCTACCCTGTTCCTCCGAACCAGCATCCCCACCATCAACATGGAGAACAAGACTGTGTGGGTGAGTGAGCGCGTTCCGGAGCCTCGGTGCCTGGCCAGGGCCCGACAGCGCAGGGCAGGTGATCAGAACACTCACACACGTTAGCTACACGGTTCTCAATCTCGGCAGCGCGTGGGACTCCGCTAGGACTTCCGGTGTCTGGACTATACCCCTAAGCAATGATCTGAGTCCGTGGAGGTGGGACCCCAGGTGGGGTACGTTTACAAGTCCCCCGTGACTCTAAGGAGCAACTGGGGCTGAGAATCTCTGTGTGAGCTTATTCGATCTGCACAGCTTCTCTGTGAAGATGTTCCATCTCCGTGGAAACTTGAAAACAAAGCTCTCAAATTTGATTCTGAGTTACATCGGAGAGGGGGAAAAATGACAATATTGTCAATAATTTTTCGTGACAAGGCTATAGTGGAGATATGGAGGACTTGATACCGGAGACAAAGGGAAGGTTGCTTAAATGTATTGTGGTCTGTCTCCTCAAATAACTTAAGGTAGTGGAGGAAGGGCCAGAAAGACCAATGGGACAGAATAGAAATTTACGTTGTTATACAGATGTCATTCTTAACCAATGGAGAAAGTTGGATTATGAATTGGTGTTGGGAGAACGCATTTGGAAAGTAAAGACAGACCTTTACTTGACATGATAACCAAAACTACAGTGGAGCTAGATTAAATATTTAAATGGAGGAAATAAAACTGAATATACCAGAAGAAAATTCAGAAAATAATTTAATAAGAGTCTTTAATTATGGGGAGAGGGAGTTAGTTGACTAAACCTGGAAGTTGCAAAGGAAACATTTGACCAATTAGATCGTACGACATTTTAAACCTGTACCCAGCAAAAGAGATGATAAAAGGAAACTAGAAGGGCAAACAATAGATTGCTTTTAAAAAATTTCTAGCATATAAGACAAAGGATTGATACATGTTTTTAGTATGTCCGGGTAAAAGGCAGCATAAACACGAACAGGCAGTGTACCCAAGGTGAACTAGAAATGGTCACCGCCGTAGTCAGGACATAAAAATCACAGCCACAGGACTCTTTTCCCTATCAGATTGGAAAAGATTAAAAACACAAAGGTTGTCTGGTGCCGATGAGGTAGAAGGAAATGCTATTGGTTAGAGTATAAATGGATGGATTCTTTTTGGAAATGAATTTGTCAATATCTATTAGAGTTTAAAACGCACACTTCCTTTGATCCAGCCCATGATAATATATCTTAAGGAGCAAAGAGGACGAATATGTGAATATAAATATATGGGGATATTGAAAAGCGTGGTTTATAATGGCGTGGAACTGGAAACACTCTACATGTCTTTCAGTAGGAGATCAGTTCAATAAATTGTGGTACATTTTCTAGAATGACTATGCAGTCGTCAGAGGTCAGGTTTATCTTTCTTAACTGACATCAAGAGATGATGATTATAGCTGAAAGAGGGCGCAGGGCAGGTCGCAGGAGGGGTGTGCAGCACACAGAGACCCCGTTTATGTGGAAGAAGAAAGGACATGTGTTTAACATAGGCATTAAAAACTACGGAAGAAGATTCACCAAAATGCTGAAGAGTTTTTTCTAGGGAATAAAATTACTGGGAACCTTTAATTTTCTTGATATCATCTGTATTTAAACAAAAATAATAATCAAAATAATTTTTAAAGACATAATCATATATAGTCAGAAAAAATTTTCTCTCAATATATATAAAATACATTATATGTAATATAATTCTGTTATAATATATATTATATAGCACTTATATGCTATGTATGTTATAATGTTATTATATACAATATTGCATTATATATGTTATAAAATAATATATATTATATATAACATAACAGTGCAGTTGTATAATACATATATTTTGCATTGTATATAATATATGATTACATATAGTGTATATAATATACTTTTATAGATTAATATAAATAAATATATCTATCTATCTATCTATCTATATATATCCACTGTAAGGGAAGAAAAATAATGGTACTCTATGCTCTGCATTCTTTATTTTTTTGTAAATATTTATGAACTGCTGCTTATGTACCAAGTATTGCTCAAAGCAGTTTACTGATAGTAGACACATTTAATCTTCACCAGTGACCTATGTAGTAGGTATCATTCTCATAATCCCCATTTTTCAGATGAACAACAGAGAATTTAAGTGATTTGCCCAAGGTCACACAGCTAGTGAATAGCACAGCTGGTACTTGAACCCGAGTAGTCTGGCTCCAGAATGCTCTTGACCACTTTGCTATACACCATAAGGTAGGCATTATGATCTCCTTAACAGAGAGCATGAAATGGAGATTCAAAGAGGTGAACTTACTTGTCCAGGGCCACGCAGTTCATCAAGGATGGAGCTGGTACTCAAGCCCGGATGTGTGGGTTATAAACCCAGACTCCAGGCTGCATCCCAGATCTGAAGCTGGTCCTTTGGATCCAGCTCTGCACCTAGGGAGAACCAGAGCAGGGAGGTATCTGCAGCTGTCAGGGGGAAGGCAGGGGCTTTTCCTGGTGCCTGAGTGCCCCCTGCCGGTAGGAGGTCAAACAGCAGGGTCCTGGGCCCAGCTGGGACAGGAGGGGTGAGCTTGTGGCCTTTGGGCCTAAGGGGGTGGACACAGGGCTAAGCCCCTTCTCACCCCTTGCCAGTTCTCCGTGGACATTGACTCTGACCTGGTGGAGGAGCTGCCAGCGGAGATCGAGCTGTGGCTGGTGCTTGTGGCTGTGAGTGCCGGGCTGCTGCTGCTGGGGCTGATCATTCTCCTGCTGTGGAAGGTGAGGACCCCCAGACCAGCACCGGGACTCCCGCTCTGGGACCTCCTGCCCACGGACCCTCACCAGCTCTCCCTTCATCCCATTCCTCACTTCCATCCCACCCCCACCCTTCTCCCATGTTGTCCCCACCTCCTCCCCAGCTTGCAGTCTCACCCCTTGCCCCCCCCAACCCCCATCCTCACCTCACCCACCAGGACATCCCTGCCTGGTTAATGGGGGGATCTTCAGGCTGGAAAGGGGAAGCCAGGAGCTCTGGCTTCTGGCCACACCACCACGCAGGGGCTGGGACCCAGGCATCCAGGCTCCCCAGCCCTAAGCCCCAGCCCATGAGTGCTGCTGGCCAGGACCCCCCAGCGCCCCCTGATGGCCCATCCCCACCTCCTCCCCTCCGCAGTGCGGCTTCTTCAAGCGAGCCCGCACTCGCGCCCTGTATGAAGCTAAGAGGCAGAAGGCGGAGATGAAGAGCCAGCCGTCAGAGACAGAGAGGCTGACGGACGACTACTGAGGGGGGCAGCCCCCTGCCCCCGGCCCACCCGGGTAACGCGGCCTCCGGGCCCTCTTCCCTGAGCCCCGCAGCTGGCCGGGGCCTCTCACTCTGTCCTGTCTGCTCTTCTTCCTCATGGGCCCTCTCTGCACTTCACTCTGCCCCCAGCACCACCCGAAAGGGCAGGCCACGGTCTCCCTCCACTCCCTGGGAGAGCTCGAGATGTCTTCTCACTGCCTCCCCTGAAGATCTGGGGCCCCAAGAGGGAGCCATAAAGCGCTCCCCATGCCCGCTTTACTTTCTGGGGATCAGAAAAGGACCAAGGCCGAGGCTAGGCCCCATCTCTAGGCCACACAGCAAATATCCAGAGTGATTCTGGCCTCCATTTCCATCTCCAGAGAAGGAGGGGACTAGGAGAGTCCTTCACCTAGAACTGGTACCTTTCCTCCTTGGAGCCCCTCCGGGGTGACACACTGGCCCCCCGCCCCCGCAGTGTGATCAGGGTAGACCACCATGCCTCCTAGCCATCCTGTCAGCAACCTCAGTGACTGCCCCTCTGTCTCCAGCTGCCTCCCCCTCTCCTCTCTGCCTTCCTCAGCTCGTCCTTCCTCTGGGGCCGAGGGTGGGCAACCTCGCCCTCCCTGTCACAGTGCAGGGAGATGGCATGTGTTTGGGTCAGGGGTCCTGGGTGGGGCAGAAAGGTGCTAGGCACATCTTCCTGCAACCTCGAGGACTGGATGCTGATGCCCTTACTCTTTTCCTCCCCGCCCCCAGTGTGACTTCTTTAAGCGGACCCGCTATTACCAGATCATGCCCAAGTACCACGCGGTGCGGATCAGGGAGGAGGAGCGCTACCCCCCTCCAGGGAGCACCGTGCCTCCCAAGAAGCACTGGGTGACCAGCTGGCAGACTCGGGACCGATACTACTGATGTCCTCCCTGATCCCACCCCCGCTCCCCCAGACCCCCTTCTATTTATCATAAGTTATGCCCCTGACAGTCCACAGGGGCCACTGCCTTTGGCTGCGCCAGCAGGTTCAGGCACGCCCAGCGCTTCTAGCACAGGCACAAGCTGTCTGGCCATGGGCTTCTCCCCGCAGGAGGGCTGGGCCATGGGCGCTGGACACATGGGGGGGCCCACCGCCTGTGGACTGTGCTGTGCACCACGGATGGTGCGTGGACATGCGTGTCCCTGCCTCTGCCTGTGCCAAAACCAAGCCAAAGGGCCTCCCACCGCCCCAGCCTGGAGGAAAAGGCCCCCACTGTGGTGACACCCCCAGCATTCACACTGGACCCATCTTGAGCCATAATCACTGGACTGACTCTGCTATTGAGACTACAACTACTGACAGGGAACAGCGCACCAGGACCCCCCAGCCGCAGCTCCCAGCGCCCGTGCCAGAGAGCGGGACCCACCTCAGGTTGCCCACAATGGCGTTTCCAGGACCTGGCATGCTTGGACCCAAGAGCAGAGTGGACTAGAAGGAAGGTCCCCAGGATGGCTTTCCTTCACAGAGCTCTGTGAAGCCTCTCTCCTCAGAGGAGATTCCCTTCTGGCAGGAAATGCAGTCTGAAGAAACGAAGACCGACAAGCCCGGCAGACTGCAGAGGGACTGCCCTGGGAGCACGGAGGAATGCTCAGCAGAGGAGGGGACCAGTCCTGGGCCAAGGAGCTGTTGGAAGGAGAAAGGAGATCCCACTGCTCACTGACCACTACCATCCAGGCCTCTGAAGGCCTGGAGAGACGCCCCCCACCCCAAAGATCCCGGAGGGAGCAACACTTGAATGTAGAATGGGGAGGGAGCCCTGTCCCTGCCCCATCGGCTGGAACCTACTCTCCCCTCACTGACCATGGGTAGGGGGCCTAGAAGGGGGGTTCTTGGCTGTCCTTGGCTTTCGGAGCCAACTTAGCTCTGCCTCCTTCTCCCATTGGCTAAGTCCTGAGGCCCATTCTAGAAGGTGAGGCTGGTTCCAGGAAACCTCTCCAGACCCCTGCCTTTTGGCAGTCCCCTTTTCCAGTCCCTACACACTTCCATGGTACTGTAGCAGGAGAGCCCCCTCCCCCTCCTTGTGCCTTCTTTGTACATAGGCTTCTCACGGCAACAATAAACAGCTCCCAGTTTGTATGCTCTGCGTCGGCCTCCATTCCCCATTCCCCACCCCATCCCAACCCCAGTTCAGTCTGTTGGATAGTGATGTCATCTAACTGACCCCTAGGTGGACAAAGCCAGGTGCAGGGATCTTCGAGGTTGGGAGGGTGAAGATGTATGCAGGACATACCAGTCCCTGCTCTCAGGGACAGCCTGATCTAAGAGATGGTCATGGACATATAACAGATCCAGAACGTAAAGTCTGGGAAAGGACCTGAGTAGACTGGATAGAATCCAAAATGGCTTCTTGGCAGACAGTGTGCTGACCCTGGGGAGGGAGGAGGGAGGTAGACGTGGTGGTGTGCAGGGTCCAGAAGAGGCAGAGAGCTACTCTGCCGTAGAAGTAGGTGGTCCTGGATAATGGTGGGGGGAGGCTGGGTGCCAGGGTGGTAAGAGCCTGCTTTTCTGCCTCGATTCCACGCCCACCCCTAGACACCACGATGAGTAGATCAGAGGGTGAACCAGGGACCCAAGACTGGAAAGACTAGAAGGTCATGGTATCCCCCAGTGTCTGGGCAGGAGTACCTGGAGTCCTAGTCTTGTGGCCATTCCTCCAAGGATGCTTCGGTCCCAAACCTCCAGAGCCCACAGCACTGGATCAAGCCCTCTGCTTCGCAAGGTCACCCTTCCACACGGGCCTGGGGGAACGGCAGGGCTGCATTCCCCATGGCTTCTTTGTCCTAAATTGTGGCATAGGTTTTTCTGTGAGTTGTCCTCAAAGCTATGACCTTTGGAAGACTTCACTGAAGGCTGAAAATTACTACTCAGACAAGCCTAGTGGCAGATCCTTGATTCAGCTGCTACGACAGCCCACAGACCCAGGCTGTTCTCCCAGGAGCCCCTCACGATGTCTGCCTCGGCATCCCCCACTGGAGCCCACACCTCCCTGCCCCTCACGTTCTGTGCTGGGACTGCCCTTTCCAGGGTGGATTAACAGTGGAAGGTCCAGTTTCTCCAGGAAAACCCCAGCCCCTACCTGGAGCTCTCAGAACCAGTAACGGGAACCCCTCAGGTCCTTTTCCAAAACCTGGTTATTCACCCGGTCAGGAGTAATACCACATGTGGGTTGGCAAAGCCCAGCTGAGGCTGAGCAGAGCTCAGGCCAGCTCAGTCCTGTCCTTTGCAGACACTTCCTGCTTAAGATAAAGGATCTAGGGATCTACACATCCCTCTGGCCAGCTCCACAGGCTCAGCCCCCAGTCGTGTGTGTGTGTGTGTGTGTGTGTGTGTGTGTGTGTGTGTGTGTGTGACAGACTGTTTATGCTTGGATGAGAACACACAGTCTCTCTCTTTCTCTCTCTTTCACACACACATATGGACACACCCTGCAGTATAAGTAATCATTTTCAGGATTGGTGCTACACTTTTATGAAAGAAACATAATGGCAGGGGCACCTGGGTGGCTCAGTCAGTTAAGTGGCTGCTTTTGGCTCAGGTCATGATCCTGGGGTCCTGGGATCAAGTCCCACACCGGGCTCTCTGCTCATTGGGGAGTCTGCTTCTCCCTCTCCCTCTGCCCCGCCCCTTGCTTGTGTTCTCTTTGCTCTCTGTCAAATAAATAAATATTTAAAAATCTGGAAAGATTTTACGAAAAAAAAAAACATAATGGCAGCGAGGCAGCGATGCCCACTTTCTATAAAAAGGTTCTCAATAACGGCAAGCTTCTGGAACTCCTCAGAGCTGTAGCTCCTCCAAACTGTTCCCAAAGAGGGTCTTGGCTTTCGAGTCACTAAAAGGACCCATAAGCTGATTCTCCCCCTCTGGACACATGGCTGGATTGCACTTCCTGGACCCTCCTGGTCGGATGAGGTCATGTGACTAATTCTAGCCAATCAGTTGTGAGCAGGAGGGACGTGCCTCAATGCTGGGCTGAGACCGTTAATTGCTGGGTGAGAGTCCCCGCAGTTCTGCTTTCTTGATTCAGCTGCTGTAGAGGCCTGCCTTGAGATAAAATGTCTGTCAGTCTGAGTCCCTGAGAGTCCCCCTCCCACCACCAACCTGCCCTGAACATGTCGTGGGAAATTTGGGCACGGTGGGGTGGGGAGGAGTTTAACCTCAGCATCGTCTAACTTAGCCTGACCACACCATGCCACCCCCATTACCACCCTGAGGCGATCTCTGCAGAAGGAATTCTTTTTTATTTATTTATTTATTCAACAGAGAGACAGCCAGCGAGAGAGGGAACACAAGCAGGGGGAGTGGGAGAGGAAGAAGCAGGCTCCCAGCGGAGGAGCCCGACGTGGGGCTCAATCCCACAACGCCGGGATCACGCCCTGAGCC
Source organism: Ailuropoda melanoleuca (assembly GCF_002007445.2). Classification (NCBI taxonomy): domain Eukaryota; kingdom Metazoa; phylum Chordata; class Mammalia; order Carnivora; family Ursidae; genus Ailuropoda; species Ailuropoda melanoleuca. Next base: position 21,033,561 of record NC_048230.1, on the reverse strand, counting down.
GAAGGCAGACGCCCAACCGCTGTGCCACCCAGGCGCCCCTGCAGAAGGAATTCTGATCCATGCACCGAGGCCACAGTATAGAAGTCCAGCACTAAGGAGAAGGTCACGGGAAATCTCGCTCTCCTACACCTAGCCTCAGAGTTTACAGCCTTTTCCTCATTACTTACACTTTTAAAAAGACTTTATTTATTTATTTGAGAGCAGGGAGAGGGGCAGAGGTTGAGAGAGAGAATCCTCAAGCAGATTCCCCACTGAGCCCGGCTTTGGGCTTGATCTCATGACCCTGAGATCATGACCTGAGCCAAAACCAAGAGTCCGACGCTCAACTGACTGAGCCACCCAGGGACCCCTCCTTACTTAAATTTTGACAATAGTAATAGCTGTGGGGTGCCTGGGTGGCTCAGCCCTCAAGCGTCTGCCTTCAGCTCAGGTCATGACCCGAGGGTCCAGGGATCAAGCCCCACATGGGGCTCCCCACTCCGCGGGAAGCCTGCTTCTCCCTCTCACACTCCCCCTGCCTGTGTTCCCTCTCTCGTTGACTCTCTCTGTCAAATAAATAAATAAAATCTTTTAAAAAATAGTAATAGCTGCTATTGGTTGATTATTTACTATGTGGCAGGCACAGGGCCAGCCTTTTTACATAAGTATCTTGTATGCTCTTCTGGGCAACTTGAAGACTGCACTCACCAACATTATCAATGCTTTAACTGGTAGCTGGAAGGATGTTTGGTGGTCCTCCCTGATGACTCTGTGGCATGTCTCCCTGGTGGTCCCAATTCTTTTTTCACACTCGTTTCCCTTCTACGTGCCAGATGCTGTGCCTGGTGCTGGAGACAGAGTGGTGAATGATACGGACACAGACAGCCCTGCCCTCCTGGAGCTTAAAGTCTACTGGAGGAGACAGATGAGTCAGCAGACATTTTCCACTTGGTGTGATAAGAGCCAAATGGTGCTAAGATTGGGGAGGTCTAAGGAGCCCTTAGAGGGAGCCCATAACCCAGCCTGGTAGGGTCGGAGACTTGAAGAATGGATAGGTGGTGAGAAGAAAGGATGATCGTGACAGAAGAGACAGCATTTGCAACAGCTTGGAGACTGGAGGCTGGTTCAAGGCAGTAGGTAAGCATGGCTGGAAGTTGAGCAGGGGAATGTGGAGAGAGGAGGCTGGAGAGTTAAGCCAAAGCAGATCCTGCGAGCGCTGGAAAGTGCCAGTAAGAAGCGGAGAGCCACTGAAAGTCTGTGAGCAAGGGAAGTAACTAGCTCAGATTTGCTTTTGAGAATGATCCCTGAGCCTGTTTCCTCATCTATATAATGGGGATAATAATAGCACAGGAGAGCCGTCTGGAGAATTAAAGGAGATAATGCATGCCAACACTGCCTGGCTCACAGATGATTATTCATCCAGCCAAGAGTCCCTTCCACTGCGAAGCCTTGCGTAGCTCCGTGTTAACTGTAATCACATTCTGTTACACAGTAACTACTTATTTACTTATGCAGCTACCTCCCAAACTAAGAAATGAAATGATCGAGGGAAAAGCCTACGTCCTTACCCTTTCTGTGTTTCCTGTTCCCAGCACAAAGCCCAGCGCAGATTGAGCACTTGGTCAGTGGGGCCCAGGGACTGAACAGTTAAAGAGCGAAAACATCAAAGGGACAAGACGCGGGCCGGAGGAGGGGGGCCGAGGGGGGCGGTCAGGACGTACCGCGTTCCACCACAAGAGCGCGCGCTGCGTTCCTACAAGAGCTCAGGGCAGCTGGGCAAGGGCAGGCTCCCCGGCTCCCGGCACAGATCACCTGCCACGACCTTTCTCTAAGGCAGCCCAGTGCGAAGATGGTGGCTTTCTCAGGTCACAGGAGTAGAGAATAAAGTGTTTTGAAACCTGCCCTCACGGCGCTGATGTGAAGGGCTGTCTCCACCGCTGCCGGTCGTTAGTAAGGGTTTTGACTCTGGGTGCGGTCTTTTCCTGAGCCGCTTGGATCTTTGTGGAAGTAGGTGGGGGCACGTCTGTATGAGGGATTAGCACGGGCTTGCATCCTGATGCCGAAGTTCGCAAACTTTCCCACTCCGAGACACTGTCATCCGGACTGGGAACCCCCTAGATCGTCCCCCCCCCCGAGGGAACGCAAGTGGGGATCAGGACAGGTGAAACAGGTCCCTTTGAGAGGGAAGGGATTCGTTGAAAGCTACCCGGACAATTTCAGGAAGGCGAGTGAAGCAGATTTGGGAGGGCGCGGGAGAGGAAGTGGAAAGGGAGGAGGAATGACGGACCTCTGGGGAGGCAGGGGTTAAGCGGGGCTTGGCCCGCAGGAGGAAAGGGCGGAGCGAACGCCCGGGAGGCGGGCTCTCGGCGCGGCCTCCCGAAAACAACAGGCGGCCCAGGGCCAGGACTGGGTTAAGGGGGTGGGTCCTGGGGGAAAGCCACGTGCCGGAGCGAGAGGCGATTGGCTCTTCCGGGCTTGTTTGTGAGCGGCCATTGGCGACGTCGGGGTGCCGCGACGAGCCGATTGGACAGGGCTTGGAGGACTGCCCGGGCCGGGGTGGGGAGGAGGTGACCGGTCCCGGTCGCTGGGCCGGGCTGGGCCGGGCTGGGCCGAGCTGGGCCGAGCTGGGCCGAGCTGGGCCGAGCTGAGCGCCGGCACAGCCCGCGGGGGAACCGAAGCCCGAGCCCAAGCTGCGGCTGTCGCCGCCGCCGCCGCCGCCGCCATGCGCTGGGTCTGCGCGCTGCTGAAGAATGCGTCCCTGGCAGGGGCGCCCAAGTACATCGAACACTTCAGCAAGTTCTCCCCGTCCCCGCTGTCCATAAAGCAGTTTCTGGACTTTGGTACGGAGTGGGCGGGGGGGCGGCTGGCCGTGGGGGCCCGCGGGGCGCGGGGGGCAGTGAGTGAGGGGGCCCTGGCCATGAAGGGTTAACGCGGAGGAGAAGAGAGGCCCAGCGTGACAGGGAAGGGTTGCTGGGGTACAGGTAGGAAAGGGTTAAGGCGGGGGGAAGGGGCAGGGACTGGCCCTGAAAGGGTTAAGGTATCCTGGGGACGAGCTCTATACTGGGCTGTCAATGGGAAGTGGGGGCACTGAGAAAGGAGGGGTCTAAGGATCTTGCTGGGCTTTGTGAGAGGTCTTGGAGAGTAAGGGACAGCGAGGAGGTGATGTTAGGGTAGAAAGGGAGTGGGGTATATCCAGACAGAAAGGGTTAATGGTGGTTGTCCTAGTGACTCAAAGAGAAGGAGATGGAGAGGAATGGGGCAGGGATGCTGGTGGGAGTAACAAGGTGGGGTTAGGAGGTGCAGACATCTGGAAGGGGACCTGGGCTGGGCTGGGCACCCTGGGGTCAGCTGGGGACCCGGCTTTTTCTGAAAAACGTAAACAGGAGGGAGGTCGCTGATCAGTATACCTCCACCCACTGAAGAAGCTGGCCCCCAGCTGGCCCACTAGGCAAGGACACTTGAAGAGCAAATCTGTTTGGGCTTGGCTCCCTGTTCCCAACCGGGCGGAGGCCTGGAGCACCATGAGGTGGAGTCAGGAGGCTTGCAGCCTTGGCCACCCCTAGGTTCCTGGGCCAGGATCACCCACCAGCAAGGCCCTGGGGGTGCCTCTGGAGCAGAAGCAAGGCTGTGCCACTGTGGCCACTGAAACAGGCATTGTGTGGGCCTTGTCTGTCTACACTGTATTTCCATAGTGCCAGCTGGGGATTAGGAGGGGGTGCCGAGGTCTCTCAGGAGTTGAAGAGACAGTGCCTGGCTCAAGTTACAGCTGCGTCACTGATGGGAGGGGGTGGGGAGGTGGCAGCTAGGACACAGGGCTCCTGTTCCCCAGGACTTGTCTGCCTGCCCCCCTGCCCTATTTGAGCTGTCCCCATGTAGGAAAGCCCCCTGGGCCCATTCCCAGCCACCAGTAGCTGTCCGGTTCAAATTGGACCCCGATTATAGAAATGGGCCAGGTAGGGCTCGCAGTAGAGTTTGGTCCACTTGCTGTGCAGTGGGGGAAACAGATCTTCGGAAGAGTAGTCACATGCCCTAGGCGGCAGACTTGGAAGCAGAACTTAGACTAGCATCTAGCTCTTCTGACTCTAGGCCATGGCCTCAGTCCACCACTCCATCTTCATCTTGAAGCCAGACCAAGGACCAAGATATTTGGGTTCCCATCCTTGGGCCCTGTGTGCCTCACACGTGGGCATTAACACAGGGGCATCTTGACAGTGGTCATCAAGACCAGCCTGGGTGAAGACGGACTGGGCTAGAAATGATGCTGGGGCCCCGCTGCTGCTATGGTCCAGGCGTAGGGCCCCCCAGCCAGCCCCAGACCCGGGAAGGGGTGGTTTTCCCAGGCTCCTCTGCCCACCCAATCCACCCCACCCTACCCCTCCCACCTCTCAGAGCAAGCGTCTGCTAGGGGAGACAGAAGATGAAGTAAGGTAACTGAGGCCAGAGGCAGCCACAGATGGGCCTGGGATTGGCCCTGTCCCCTCTGGTTCAAGGCAAGCTGGCCGGAGGGGTGGGGGGAGGACACAGCTCGGAGAGGGTTAGGCAGGGTGGCATAGAGGTGGTAGCACTGCAGGGGATTAGGAGAGCTGCTTTGTTCGGTACACCTGGCCACTTCTCTGAAGTCTCAGGAAATGAAGGGTTAAATCAACCTGACCCTGAGATGACCTCTGGCTCCAGTGGTTTGCAGCTCTGTGGACTCACTTCTCTCTCTCTCCCTCCAGGGTCCAGCAATGCCTGTGAGAAAACCTCATTCACCTTCCTCAGGCAGGAGCTGCCCGTGCGCCTGGCCAACATCATGAAAGAGATCAACCTGCTTCCCGACCGAGTGCTGAGCACACCCTCAGTGCAGCTGGTCCAGAGCTGGTGAGACCCCTGGCCAGGTCCCTGCAGCTCCCACTCCACTGCCAGATGCCCCTGGGCTCCCAGAATCTCTGTGTTCCCAGCAGCCTTGAGGGAGGTGGGGACAGAGGGGAAGCACAGGGGCTCCAAGAGGCTGAGGAGTTGCCCAAGGTCAAGTGGAGTGCTAGGCCAGAGCAGGGACTGAGATAAAGCTCCTAGCCTCCATGCCTGTGGACCCGCCCTGTACTTACCACTCTCCTTTCTCCAGAAACCCAGGATCCACATGGGGAACTGTTTTCACAGCCAAAACTCAAACCACGCGAATATCAGCATTCACCACCAGCTCTGGTTCCAAAAACCCAGCCCCTGCTGGGTACTGTTCATCTGGGGGCAACACTGTAGGAAAAAAGAAACAGGAAGAAGCGAATTTTCAAATGATGTAATCCAAGCTACAAGTCGGCCTGGTTTGGATGCTGGAAAACACTCAGATGCAGGGATGGCACAGTACCTACCCCCGAGAACTTTGGAGGGCCAAAGACCAAAAGTTACAGCAGTAGCAGAGGGAAATCCTCAGTAGAGGTCGCTCTAGAACTCTGGCCCAGGTTAAGTAACTGGATAACATGACCCAGTGGCCGGTCACATGAAGAACAAATAAGAGTTTGCTGTGTGACTGGCGGGCAAATGGTTAATCCTGGTTGGTCTTTGGTGGCACCTGTGCCTAAAGGCTTTGCCAGTTCTCCTGGCTATGGTGCGGCGTGGCGGTGGTTCCCTGCTGGATTCAGGAGCAGCGTCCACACCTGCCGTGAGCCCAGCGCCACGCTGGGAGCAGGAAAGCAGCAGGAGCAGCTGCTCTCCAGGAGCCCGGGAGCTGGCGGGGAGCAGGAGAGTGGGTCAGCTGAGAGTGACGTAGATCGTAGATCGTGGCAGGAGCAGTGAGCTGCCGAAGAGCTACCTTTACTAAAGAACCAAAATGTTATTTAAAAAGTAACATGAATTGGGGTTCTTTTCCTTCTCATCATGGGAGTATAACATGTCCGCTTGGACATTTGGAAGACACAGGAAAACAGAAGAGAATGCCACCCACTCCCCTCCACACCATAACCAAACACCGTGGTAGGGTTTCAGAAGGTCTTAGCGGTGCCCTTCTAGCATCGTTTCTATGCACAGATATATGCGTAGGCAGGACTTACTCTGATTTAATGAGATACAGTAAGGAAAGTGTTTTGTGCACAAGGCCAGGCTCCCAGCAGGCGCACATGGGATGTTAGTTGAAGCAGAGAGTTGTGGGGAAGTTGAAATGGACGCATAGAGGAGGTGACATATCACTGGGCCTTCCAGGGGGCCAGAGTGAGCCTAGACCTAGAAAGAAGGGAAGGGCATTCCAGGCCTCGGAACTGCTTGTGCCAGGGCGTGGAGGCAGGCAAGGGCCCAGCAAGGGCCCAGCGACCTCACTCTGTGCCTGCAGCGCTTTCAGGGCAAGCTGTCAAGGAGGACGGGGGTAGAGGGCAGAGACTGGAGTTCCTACAGCCCAACCAGGTCACCCCTCACTGGTCCCTGGCCCTCGGAGGTCCAGGACATCTGAGCCAACCAGCATCTCCCACCGCGGGGTGGTGGGGAAGTCGTGGGGAGGAGACAGAAGGTGCCATCTGTTCCTTCTCCAGCTCTGCCCAGCTGACTGGCCTGGCTGCCTCTCCAGCGGGCCCCTGACGCCAGGACAGGCCCTCTCAGGCCCCTCCCTGGATGCTGTGTTCCTAGGCGAGCCGGGGGATGTGTGTAGGGATGCGGGGGAACAGGGCGCTGCCGAACTGCCCAGGATGCCCCCAGGCCCCTGCAGAGGCCATTTCTGAAAATCAGTTACGCATGTGTGGGCTTGGCCTGGCCTTTCTTCCCTCGAAGCTTAGAAGTCATGTCCAGCCAATAGCAGGACAGGGCGAAGTTAGACAAGAGTGAACACTTCCCAGTGGTTGATTCAGCTTGGAGGAGAACATGCTACGGGATTACTAGAATGTCCTGACACACTGACCAGAGCCCACTGAGGTCGTTTCCAGAGAATGGGCATCATCGGCTGCAGCAAGGGAGACTGAGGTCTGAGGGGAGGAGGGACTTCCTGATGGGGCGAGAGGGCCACCTGTAACAGAGTGCAGACCCCCGCTCCAGGAGAACCCACTGCCAGCTTGGACGCAGAGGTGGTGGAGGTGGGCAGAGTTTGCACAAGAGGAGGGGGACAGCATACCAAGAAGCCTGGCAAGAGGGCCTCTACCCTCAGAGTCTGACGTGTAAGGAGCAAATGCTGCCATTTGGAAAATGGAAAAGTCTGGTGCAAATGCTCTGAGCGGTAGTGGTGATACGATGTGGTAAAGGCTGATGGCATTGTTACTCAGCTGTAGAGAGCTTCTAGGCAAGAGTCAGTGTGGACAAGTCGAGCATTCCTGGTTTTAAATAAACCTGGTAAAGTGTTTCAACCACACAGACCTGGTGCGGAGGGAGCCCGTTTTGGAAGTGACTGGAAGACAGTAGAAAGCCCTGACCATTGGCATCAGTGTCAGCATACTTGACTCTGAGGAGTGGCTTCGCTGCTTGCTGAATACTTAATCCTTAGCAAACCCTCTGGCCTCCGTGAGCCTCAGCTTCCTCGCCTGTAAAATGGGGATCCATTCTGTTTCTAATGCAAATGCCACCATTAGATGCAAAAGTGTGCGGAACTCTGTCCACACAAGCTGTGTCCCCGAGCTTCGGGGCAGCAGGACCTCCAGACCACAGATGTGAGTGTGGCCAAGGTTCTGTTAGACAACGTGGTCACCATTGTGATGGTGATGATAAAAGCAAACAGCCCTGGAGGGTCTGGAGTTCCCATGCACCAGGAACTATTCTAGCCATGTCCACATATTCACCCAATTAGTCTTCCCAACAGCCTTCTGAAGTAGGCCTTGCCATTACTCCCATTTAGATGAGCGGATTGAGGCTCAGAGAGGTTCGGACGTGTGTCTGAGATCACTCAGGCAGCAGGTGGGAGAGCTGAGACCCCAGCCTAGGCTGTGATCTGGCGGCTGCATTCATGAGGGGAGAGGAAGAGTGCTGAGACGGTACATCCACCTTCCCAGAGTGCACTTGCCGGCTAGCGACGTGAGAGCACAGAGCAGGAGAGAAAGCCAGCCTGAGGAGGGTGTGGAGTTGGTAGGAGTGTGCTTCCAGAAAGTGGGGGGGGTGGGGGTTAAGTGCGAGTTGCAGAGTAGAATCAGATGACAGCAGTCACTCTTCTCACTAAGGGTCTTGCAAGGGTCGTAGGGGAAGGGGCGGGAGGCAGTGTGACCAGCACCTTCTCAGGAGCCTCCCCTGCCTGTGTGTAGACCCCAAACCCAGCCTGCGGGGGACCCGCACTCCCGCCTTGCGGGAAACACAGCCCTTGAGAAGAACCACTGCCATGGCTGTGGCTCCAGTGGCCCGCGCTGCAGCAGGCATGGAGCCGGGTCTGGAGTCACGTCCTCGCGGAACCCTTCGGCCTCTCCCTCTGTAACCAGAGTTAAGACTGAGGATGTCGGAGTGGCACTGCCATGAACCCCGTTTTCGAGCCGGGGACCGGAGCGGCTCAGTGGCATCTATAGGGCACAGCTGGCCACAGGACCCGAGCCTGCCTGGCTCAGGGCCTGCACTCAGCTCCCCTCCAGAGAGCAGCTTCCAGATGCGGGGCAGGTCTGCCACCTCCCCTCTGCCTTGTTCACACTCCTTACTGCCAGCGGCTGTGGACGCTAGTGCATGGTGCGCACACACTCACACACGCTACCACGCACACGCCCACTCCACCTCCCTCCACATTCCACCCCCTGCCTCCCAAATCCAGGGCTCTGGGCAGGCTAGAAAGCTCCAGAAGGCAGGAGTCCTGGGCAGCCTGATTTGGTGCTGAGGTTGGCAGGCCCAGGCCTTCCCTAGGGCAGCTCTCTTGGGCCTGCACTGCCTGCTGGGCCTGCTCTGTCCAGCCGAGGGGGAATGTCAGTGCCACATCTGTCATCACACTGCTGCTTTGGGCCTCCTGGGTCCAAGCCCAGTTCTTTCTCTGGTCCTCAGCAGGGTGCGCAGCCCAGGAGCCAGTGTCACTCCTCAGTGTCTCTCCCTTTAGGACCAGATCTTGCCTGAGGGCGACATCTGGGGTGCTAGGCCTCCATGGGCTTCAGGCCAGGGCCAGGGTCCTCTGGGAAGATCCTTCCCATCTTGTCCTCTCCCTCTGGAGAGCCCACCAGGAACCACTCCCTGGACGGAATGGCCCTGCTAGGGAGGCAGGCAGGGGTCCTAACCCTGCTTCATAGTCCCTAGTCCCGCAGACCGAGGCCCGAGGCTGGCGGCCCTCCCCATACCCGTGCTGGCGGGCACTGCCCATTGTCCGTCCATCCTGGTGCCCTTTGCTCTACTTCGTTGGCCATGTGACCAGGCCCCACTTCTGTTCTCTAGGGTGCTTTAGGCAGCCTCAGAGGGGTGGTGCCAGTAGCTAGGGCGCTGGGCCTACCCCTGCACTGGGCTCTGTCCCCACCCCTTCACCTCCTGGCCCAGAGGGCGGGGCCTCCTAGCTCCCACCCCCGCCCTCCCTGCTGCCTCCCCCCTCCAGCCCACCCCTGTCTTCGGAAGGGGTTCTGGGCTCCACTCTCCAGCTGGTTTCCTCCCCTTCCTCTGTCTACCTACCCCAATCTCGCACACTTGCAGGTTTTCTCCCCAAATCCCCTCGCCTTCCCAGAGTCATGAGCAGAAGGCTTTATCCTGGGCATGGGGGAGGGGGCAGGGATTGGGAGCGTGGTCTATCACGGAGGCGAAAGTAGGGGAGCCGAGCCCTGTCTGAGGCTGGCGGCAGCCGCCACCTCGGCCGCAGCGCTGCTGGGCAGACATGGGTTTGAATCCCAGTGTGGCCCCTTACCGTGGGGCCTGAGCCATATCACCTGCTTTCTCTGAGCTGGTTTCCGTCTACAGAAAGGGGAAATACGGCATGCTCCTCAAGGCTGCTGGGGGCCGGGAGACCCTGGGTAGACTCTGGGCACAGGCACTCCTTAGGAGAGTCGGCCCACCTGTTATTACTCTCCAGGGAGCTTGACAGATGCCTTTGCTGTGCCTCTCTGATTGTCTGCTGGGGCTGCAGGGATGGGGGGAGCAGGGGCGGGGGAGGCTGGTCTCTTCTGCTGGGTGGGGAGGGCAGGCAGGGAGCACCAGAGCTGGGACGGCCCCCTTCCTGCCATCCGTAGCATGGTGGCTGTCCAGAGCGTAATTACAACAGGACCCAGAGCCTACGCCCAGTACGACCAGGAGGACGGTGTCGGGTGCCGCGTGGGGGCTCAGAGGATGCCCTGAGCTGTGGCCCGTGTGTAAACCACCTTTCATAACAAGGGCACATGTCTGGAGAGTGCTCACGGCGTGCCAGGCACAGGGCTAAGTGTCACCTTTGGCCCTCACTGGAAGGCAGTGATAGCGGTAGGTACAGAACCCTCCACTTTCCTGGTGAGGAAGCTCAGGCCCAGAGAGCCTCCACGACTTGCCCAGGACACACAGCCCGGAGGGGAAAGCCAGGACGGGGACCCAGCAGAGCCAGCGCCCTGGCCAGAGCCCACCCCCTCCTCTAGTGTCCAAAGCGAGAGAGAGAGAGCGCGAGAGAGAGCGAGCGCACACCCAGCGGTTGGTAGGTGAAGGGGGAAGGGTGTTCTGGGCAGAGGGGTCCTCAGGGACGCGGAGGTGAGCGTTCTGAGCAGACCCGGCGCTGCACGGTGGCAAGAATACGAGGATTGAGTCTTCATGACACCGCCTCCCAGCCTGATGACTGCTTCGGGCCTTAGTTGAGGAGCCTGTGAAATGGGGCTAATTCTTGCCCTTCTTACCTGTCAAGGTCAGAGCACTGTGTATATAGGAATGTGGCTACCATGGAGGGCCCTTTTCTAGAGAGACCTTAGGCCGCAGAGCCCTCTGTTCCAGGGCTCTTGGCAGCCCGTCCTTCCTGCTGGCTACAAGTGTTTCTACCAGAGAGAGGCTCCGCTTTGTGGCCTTCCCCAGGAGAACAGTCTGTGGGCTAGACATGTTAGCAGGGAAATGGTGGGGGACCTGGCTTACAGGGGCAGGGGGACAGCGGCTCTAGGTTGTCCCTGTCTGCTGCTATAGGTGAGCCTGACTCCCTTGCACAGGCTGGCCCCCTGCTGCCTCGAGTTCGGGGCTTCCCAACACTCCCCTGGTTCCCCAGCTCTTCTAGGTCCTGGGAAAATCGGCCTCTGAGCCAGGCCTGCAGATGAGGGGCAGTGAGGGGGCCACGCACTCCTGCTGGGCCTTTGGAGTGAGCTGTCCTGGCTCTCCATGGGCTCCAGCCCCACCCACGGTCAGAGCTGGGCATGCCTGCCCTGCTCCTGTGTCCTTCCCACCCACCATTTAAAATCCACTTCCCTAGGCAGACTGCACGGCCCTGGTGCCCAGCTCCAAGCATTAGGCCATAATCCTCACTGAGCCCCTGTTCTGTGACGTGCCCTGGGCCAGCCACTCTGCCAGCCGGGCCCCATGGGATGCAACGGTAACCCTGCAGGACAAATGTTAGGATCGGTTTCCATGAAGAGGCTTAGGGAGGTTAAGCGACTTGCCCTAGCCTTCTCTCTTGGTCAATAACCCACGAGACCCCGGGGATGGGATGAGCCCCAGTGCCCTCCGAAGACTGCTATTCTTAGATTCCACAGCAAAGGTGCTATGAGGGGGACCAGCAAATGAGAAATGTTCTTGCATAACTTACTGTGTTGTCAGGGAGACTCGCATACAGATGAAATGAATTGAGAAAAAGTGTGGTGTAGCCTGTCAAGCAGGGCGGCTCTGCGTGCTGCTGCCCACTGCAGGGGCGAGGCAGGCGTGGGGGCGGCTCTGCGTGCTGCTGCCCACGGCAGGGGCGAGGCAGGCGTGGGGGCGACTCTGTATGCTGCTGCCCATGGCAGGGGCGGGGCGGGTACGAGGGCAGCTGAGTGGTTGGGAAGGGGGCCCAGCCTGGCCTGGAGCTGAGGTGATGCCCCCCCCCACTGCACACAGGTATGTCCAAAGTCTCCTGGACATCATGGAGTTCCTGGACAAGGACCCCGAGGACCATCGTAACCTGAGCCAGTGAGTGAGGGCCCCAGTGGAGGGCAGGAGGGCAGGTGCAGGCGAGGGGCCCTGGGTCACAGCCCCGAGGCAGAAATGGCCAGGAGGGTGGACGAAATCCCTGTCCTCAAGGATATCTGGTCTGAGGGGGTGTTAGCCCCTGGCCTCGGTGTCCCTCAGTCTGATTTGGGGGGATCCATGCTCCTGCCCACGAGGAACTCCCCTGGCATCGGGCAGGCGGTGGGAGAGTCAGGCTGGGCTTGGGAAGTGGCGGGGAGGGCGCTGTGTGTCTGTCAGGTTGGGAAGGGTCGAGTGAATGAAGACACGTGGAGAGGAGGTCGGAAGTGGGGGTGCCCCAGGGTTGGGCCCGGGTGGGGGCCAACAGCCGCCGCGCCCTGCAGGTTCACTGATGCCCTGGTCACCATCCGGAACCGCCACAACGACGTGGTCCCCACCATGGCGCAGGGCGTGCTGGAGTACAAGGACACCTACGGCGACGACCCGGTCTCCAACCAGAACATCCAGTACTTTCTGGACCGTTTCTACCTCAGCCGCATCTCCATCCGCATGCTCATCAACCAGCACAGTGAGCGGGGCTGGGGGGCCCGGGACCCGACGGCGCCTCCCCGGCTGCCCCGCGCAGGAGGAGGGCCGCGGCGCCCTGTGTTGTCGGGAGCACTTCAGAAGGCGAAGTTACACCGCCCCTTTCCAAAGCGTTCCATGTGGTATTCGCCACAGCTCTGTTGTGCTCAGAAATAGTTTGTCGTTTCGAGTTTGCTAGTCCCGGACTGTTCGCTGTGATTGTTGAGAATTATAACCCATTGGAAATTAAGTGAGTTCCTCATGCTCAGATAATGTCGGATGCAGGATGGTAAAGTGATTTTTACATGCCGCAGCGAAAGGAAGACCTGTAATGTGGGCTGTGTGGGGGACCAGGCCCGCTGAGAGGAATGCTTCAGGTCTGCAAACAGTCCAGACGTGGCTCGAGCCGGGGGCCGAGGGGCCCAGGGTGGGGTGAGAGGAGAGGTGTTAGATATAGGGGTGGAGTTGGAGAGTCCTGGGGGCAGGAGGGGGAGCCCCACCAACAGCTTCTCGCCCGCAGCCCTGATTTTTGATGGCAGCACCAACCCAGCCCACCCCAAACACATCGGCAGCATCGACCCCAATTGCAACGTCTCCGAGGTGGTGAAGGGTAAGTCGTCCGCACCATGCTGGCGCACGGAGGAGCTGCAGAGACACCCCCCCCCGCAGCTGCCTCGCCAGAGGATGCGCCATTCCCCCGTGGGTGGGGGCCTCATCCGCTTGGGTTTAGCGTTGGTGGCGCCTTGTGCCAGTGCCAAGCAAGAGGACCGCCTGCTGGGCGGACCGCCCCACTCTCTGAATGGCCCCTCTTCCCTCAGACGCCTACGATACGGCCAAGCTCCTGTGTGACAAGCACTACATGGCCTCGCCTGACTTGGAGATCCAGGAGATCAACAGTGAGCGAGCGGGGCTGGGTGCGCGTGTGTGCACGCATGTGCGCGCGTGTGCGAGTCCGTCTGTCTAGGGGCTCTGGAGAGGAAGGGGAGATGGGGAGTCAGGAAAAGAACCAGAGGAAAAAAACAAAGGAAAAGAACTGGATGGGACAGAAGCAGAGCTATTATTGACTTAGTAGTGGTAGTATTATTACTAATTTATTTGGTAAGTATTTATTGAGCAGTAAACATGCCAGGGAACGTCCCTGTTCTCACGGAGGTTACATTCTTGATGCTGGGGAGGCTGGGGAAGGGGGTCATTAGCCAGTGAGCAAATACTCAACAAGCTAATTTCAGATGGTGACAAGTGACAAGGAGGAAACAAGATGAGCTCGCGTGACAGTGATGGGGAGGAGCTTAATTAAAAGAGAGGTTTTCCTCTTTCCAGCCCCTGGGTGGAGTGGTCAAACTTGGCTCCCCACCCTCATGTCTCAGTTCCAGCTGGAGAAGGGGAAGAGGATGGAGAAGGCAGGACCCAGGGGTTGGACAGTCACTCCCCTAAGTCACCTGGCCAGGCCCAGCTGCCAGGGAGGCTGAGAATTCAGTCTCTACCTAGGCAACCAGGAGCCCGTTAGAACTTTGAGGGAGAGGGTATCTATGACAAGAGGGGGGGAAGAATGGATACAAAAGGATAGCTGCAGGGGTCTTACTTTGGGTGGGGTGGGTGGTCAGGGACCAGCAGGACTGGTGAGGGAGCTGGGAGATGGGTGGGGAGGCACTGGACACAGAGGCCAAGGCACGCAGGGCCCATGGGCCACAGACAGCAGCTGGGATGTCGTGTGCAGCAGGGAAGCCCATTGAAGGGTTCAAAGCATGGTGATGCCAGGGTCTGACTTTTGTTCTAAAGATATTTAGAGGTTGGAGGGGGCAGGCGAAACCTCAGGAAGGCCAGTTCAGAGGTCACTGCTGGAATCCAGAGGAGGGGAAGGCAGCAGAGATGGAAAGAAGAGGGTAGATTTGATAAATATCTTGGAGGTAGAAAGGTCAGGACCTGCTGATGAACCAGGAGGATTAGGGATCTGGAAGTTTCTCCACCCTTCCCCTCCCCCACCTGCTCCTCAGCCACCCCCTGCCTGTGTGCCAGAAACCTGAGTCATTTCAGGCCTGAAAGCCACTCCGCCCCCATCTTTAAGGCCCAGTTCCAATCCAGGTCCTCCGAAAAGCCTTCCTGGACTTTCCAGAAAACTCGGTTAGGCACCCAGCTGCCTTGGTATACCTCTGTAATGCACTGTCTGAATTGCTTGGGAGCAGAGATGGAAGGACAGAGACCGGCCACGTTACTTCAGTATCCCTAGGGTCAGGCGCAGGGCCTGGCACGTAGCTCCGGGTACAACACCCAATGGAAGAGTCAGTTGTGCCTTTGCCTAGACTTGAATTTCCGAGAGGGTAGGGCTGAATTGTCTTCATCTTTATGCCCCACTGCCCAGCACAGGGCCTGAGAGTCCTTCATTCATTAATCCATTACACATTTATTGAGCTCCCGCTACAGACAAAGCTCTGTGCCAGGCACTGGGAAGAGACACGCGGTCCCTAACGCCAAGAAGCTCTCCAGCCTAGAGAGTCATGTGCAGCACCCCTCCCCTCCCCCCACTGATTAAGAAGTTCTCCAGCCGTTTTGGGGTCCAGGTGAATGCTGGTAGGCTGGCTATAGGCTGGGTAGATACTTTCTGAATAGATGAGGGCTAGATGAACAGTGGATGAATGGAAGGCTGATCTGGGTAGATGGGAAGGGTGGGTGTTTGAACAGATGCATAGTGAAGGGACAGTCAGGTGGTGGAATGGACGCTGGATGGGTAGATAGAGGGATTAGTGGACGTTGAGTAGATACAGTTGTTGCATGGATGGATGAACGGGTGGATGGATGGACATCATCTAATGGATGGATGCTGTGTGGGTAGATGGTTGAATGGACACCGAATGCGTGGATAGCTGGATGAACAAATGCTCGCTGAATGACCCGGCAGATGGTTGGCGGATAAATGGGTGGTTGAGTGCTGGGTGCTAGGTGCTGAGTCAATGAATGCTGAATGGTGACCTCCTGACAATTTCCTGATCCTTGGTCTTGACTTCCCCAGCAGCATCCAACTCCAAACAGCCCATTCACATGGTCTATGTCCCCTCCCACCTCTACCACATGCTGTTTGAACTCTTCAAGGTAAGGGGATGGGGGGCGCTGGTCCTCTGCGGCGTGGGGGGATGGTCAGGCCTAGGCCGATCTCACTCATCTCGTCCACCTTTCACTCCACAGAATGCCATGCGTGCAACTGTGGAAAGCCACGAGTCCAGCCTGGTCCTCCCACCTATCAAGGTCATGGTGGCCTTGGGTGAGGAAGATCTGTCCATCAAAGTATGTGACCCTTGATGTGGGGGCCCGAGAGCAGTGGGGTGGGGACTTCCCTCCTGCCAGGAGATAGGCTCAGAGAAGACGCTGAGGATGGGGATGACCAAGGTCAGGGGTGTCAGGGGGTGGGGGGCGTGAGCACTGAAGCCATGTCCGTCTCCCCCAGATGAGTGACCGAGGTGGGGGGGTCCCCCTGAGGAAGATCGAGCGACTCTTTAGTTACATGTACTCCACAGCGCCCACCCCCCAGCCTGGCACCGGAGGGACCCCACTGGTGAGATGGTTTCCCTCCTGCACCCCCCACCTCCTAAAGGATGCCTGTCTTTTCACCGCTTCTCATCAAACTGTCACTCTCCCCGTCTCTCGCTTCCTCGCCTCCCATGGTCTTCGTTCTTGTGTGGCTGTATGTGGTGTCAGTCATCTCTCCCAGTCTGGGCCCCCCCCCCGACTCCCCCCAGCCTGGCCNGCCGCCCCCCACCTGAGCTGCGGGTGTCTGTCTGTCACCTTTCCTCAGTTCTCCCTCTCCCTCTAGCGCCCCACAAAGGTCACTCATCAGCACCTCTCTGTCATGCGCAGCAGGGCAGGTGGGGTTGGGTTTGGGAACTTGAGACCCAGGAGCCCCGTGACCTGTCCAGACCCGCTGTCCAGACCGGCCAGCTCCCAGGGCTGAGCTCCTCCACCAGCCCGCTGACTGCCCCCTGCAGCTGAGACCGCTCAGCCACTCTGGCTCCACCAGACTGCCCTCCCCCCGGGGGAGATCCTGGGAATCCCCTAGCCCGCCCCCCAACTCAGCACGTTGGTCCCCTGGCTCCAGGAGGCCCAGCACCAGCCTCCTGGTCACACTCCCTTCCTGCCCCCGTGTAGGCTGGCTTTGGGTACGGGCTCCCCATCTCCCGCCTCTACGCCAAGTACTTCCAGGGAGACCTGCAGCTCTTCTCCATGGAGGGCTTTGGGACCGACGCTGTCATCTATCTCAAGGTGAGGGTCCTGGCACGGGGCCCAGCTCGCGGGGCGTGCTGGCCGGTCAGCCTGCTGGCAGGTTTCGTCTCTGCCCCTCCACTCCTTTCCTCATTCCAGACTGAGAATCAGAGCAAAGCTACACTTCCCCAACCTGCAGAGACATTCCCAGCTCGGCAGGCAATTTAAGGAAGTCCATGGTCCACGACTAAGACCCCAGTTCTGGGGATCTTTGACTTCCTATAAGCAAAAGAAAGGGGGGTACCATAGAGAACTTGTCATTCGGCTCAGGGCCAGACTGAGGCCCAGAGTCAGTGACCTTCTTCAAGGTCACAGCCCACCTTCCCTCTACCTCCCTGACCCTTTGAGTGGCCTCCCGGAATGGGCAGGAGTGAAGCACAGAAGGGACAGGTCCTTTCAGTGGTCTCTCTGGCCCGGGGTTCGTTGTCTCGGCCAGTGTCTGACATCTAGCTGGGCTGACTCGGACACGGGGTGGGACATGGGGGCCATGGTCCAACACCACCACAACCCACACCGGGAAAGGGGCGACTGACCAGGAAGTGGGCGAGGCACTGGGAAGCGGGATAGGCTGACCCCGATACTCTCCAGGCCCTGTCCACGGACTCGGTGGAGCGCCTGCCTGTCTACAACAAGTCAGCCTGGCGCCACTACCAGACCATCCAGGAGGCCGGCGACTGGTGCGTGCCCAGCACAGAGCCGAAGAACACGTCCACGTACCGTGTCAGCTAAGGGCCACCTGCTCCCCTGCACCTGAGAGGACGGACTGCCGTCTCTGGGACTGGCCACCACGGCGACCCTCCCCATCCCCCCCAGGTGGGAGGAGGGCTCTCCCTGATGACCAGCTTCTGTCTCTATGGAAATCACTGCGGTGACCAGACTGTGGTCTAAGTGCCAATCTCTATCTCTCCGGAGACCCCTCGGTGGTCTCCCTGGTGTTCGGTCTCTGTGGACGATGCCTAAGGATGGGGGGACATCTCCATCCTGACAGTGGGGGGAGGTCCCAGAGCTGTTTCCATGGCAGTCTTCCTTCTGAGACTAGAGCTGCCACTTTTCTGCCAGGGGTCCAGGGTCCCCCCCTCACTGCCCTCCACAGTCCTGGCCTTCCAAGTGGACACCCTGCTTGCCTTACCCCCGCCCCAGCCCGTGCAGGCACCCCGGCCCTGGTCCAGTGTCAGTGTTAGCAAAGGGCCGGGTGTCCTTGGGGAGAGAAAGGGGTTGCACCCTCAAGCCCCTGGTTGGGGATCTGGTCCTGCAGCCTCTCCCTCCACCCTAAGCTTGAAGGTCAAGGTTAGGAGAGGGCAGTTCTCACCCAGGACTCGCCCTTAAAGTGGAGGAAGCTGGGAGGACCCAGAGATCAGCTGCCCCGCCAAGCGGCTCGGAGCCCTCAGGCGCCTCCCAAGCCCTTCCCCAGCACGTGCTCACACGCACGCGTCCACCTCCCGTCCCACACCCACAGCGCCAGACCCCCAATCCCACCGTGCCTGGACACGCACTTGCTTGGGGTGGCTTCCTCCCTAGAATGCTCTATGTACATAGCTAGTTTTGTAGCCCCAAAAGCCCCCACCCTTCCCCTCAGCACACAGGGGTTAAAGTCGTGTGCTCCTCCCAGTGGCTGTGATGATGACCGTGACATCCACAGTAAAGAGGACATTGAATGAGACCGTGGCCTGGCTGCTTTCCAGGGGTGGGGGGAGGGAAAGAGATCCACGAGCACAAACGCACGCAGACCGCAGTCCCTGTGACTACCATATGACGCACTCGGGACACCCAGCCCAGGGCATGACTCAGTGTGCACCACGAGCACACCGCCAGGCAGAGCCATCCCTGCAGAACACCTGACAGTGCGGCCCCTGGGGACAGACGTGTCATCCCCTCCACACTCCGGGCCCAGCGCTGCCTCCTGTCCCAGCCCGGCCTCCCAGCGGGGGCAGACAGAGGTCACTGGCACATCGTAAGTGTTTATTGAAATAAATTGAGTACCACCCCCCCTTCACATGCAGGAGGGCGCCCATATAGCTCCTGATAGTTTCAAAGGCCTGGGTGCCTTCCACCCTCCCCACCAGCCCCTCCAACAGGCCCCGACAGTATTGGTGCCCCCATATCTGTTTCCTCTGAAGCTCCTCTCCCCGCACAGACAGCAGAGAGGAGTAAAGGGCTGAGTCCCCGGGACCAGACCGTGGCCAGAGCAGGGGTGGCCCTGAAGCCACAGCCTCTGAGCAAGAATGAGGGGAGTTGGCATGGGTTGGGTCCTGTCCGCCACTGTAGGCAGGTGGAGGTGGACCGGGACTTCTAATCAGAGGGCCCCCAGCCCCACTGGTCACTGGCCAATCCTCTAGAAGCTGCCGGCCAGTGCTGTACCTGAACGCTCCCTCCTTACAAGGATAGATGTCATCCCCGGGCTGCTGGGATAGATCCCACCCCTACCCAGGGGCCTGGCCCCACCCTTCCTTGTGGTGCAGGGGACCAGAGCTGGCACAACTGTGCCGGTTCTGGAACCCACTGAGGCTCCAACAGGGACCAGAGCAGATGGGGGAAGGCTGATGAACCCTTCCAGAAGATTCCAGGGAAACTCCCAGATTTTGCCTCTCTACTTGGCTGGGGTGAGGATTCACCCGTTCAGTGCCACCTAGGCATGGGTGGGAGTGTCCTCTGTCCCCTTCCCCCCAGCTCCCAAGTTTGCTCTGTCCCCAGAGAGGGCTGAGCTGTCCTCTGAGGGAACAAGAGAAGTGGGCCTTGTGCTAGAGAGCAGGTCAAAGACCAGGCCCTGAGTGGGCCCCGGGAGGGGCAGGCCTGTATGGATGCCATCTCACCATTGGAACCCACAGGACAGGGAAGGGGAAGGATGTTATCATCGACCCTCCCTGCTCCTGGCAAAAATCGGGGTAACCGTGCCGCTCTCGCCGCTCTTCCGTTGAGTGCAGACTGGGAGTCTACCCTGAGTGCAGGTTGCTGCAGTGCCTGCCAGCCTCCCCTGGGAGCAGAAGAGCGCTCTCCCAGCACATAACCACCTCGGAGAGCTGGAGAGGAGCCACTCTATCACCTGCCCCTGCTGCGATGCTTCCTACCTAAGCCCTGGGACCAGGGCCCCATCTCAGAGCCTCTAGCGGGCAGGCAGGCAGGCTGGCAGGCGTCCTAGCTCACTGCTGGCCAGCACCGCCACGGCCTGAGGGCAGAGGGTCAGACTGACCCGGGTGCCTCAGGGTGCCCAGACTTGCTTCAGCCCCGGCCTCTCTGTCCTCTGCCCATGTCCTGCCAGCTCCCCTAGGAACTCTGTGCCAAACAAGTCCTTAAAACTGGATTTATCACTGGGCCCTCTCCCGGGGTCTCCCTTTCTGGGGGATCTGGGTCCAGACAGTGACAGGGTGAGAGAGGGCATGTACCCCCTGAGAGTGTGGGGCCCGGCCAGCCCAAGCTTGGCGCCCAGGCCCCGCCTCCCCGCTGAGGCCTGCGCCCACCGAGCCCGGCGGCCACCAGCGCCTGGGTGCCAGTGCCTGCCCCCCGCCTGCCCCTAGCTCTTCTTGGCCTCCTGCTCCCTGCGCCGGAGCTTCTCACGCTGCCGTGCGGCCTTCTCCTGGGCCTTGCGCTCCTTCTCAGCGGCGGCGGCCAGCTCCTTCACCTTCCGCTTCACCAGCGTCCGGTCATGCGAGTTGCTGAGCCCCAGGCTCTGGGGAGGAATTCACGGGTGAGGGAAGGAGCCCCAGCATCACTCGGCCCCGGCCAACCCCAGCCCCAGCTTCTCTGTGCCCCCGGGGTAGTCTGCCTGGAGCTCAGAGAGTCCTCGCTGAAGTGTGACCTCCACCTCCCAGACTGACCCGCGGAGCAGAACACTCGGGGCAAGAATTCTAAAGGGGAGCCTTTGGGAAAGATGCTGATGGAGGCTACCAGACCTTTTGCCCCCTGCCCCTACCCCTGCCAGTCCTCGGCTCCCATTCCTCCACTCAGAAGTTCAGCTTTGGCACGATCCACCCCCCTCCAGGCCCACAGATAGGGAGTGACTTGCCCAAGGTCACACTGCTAGTCAGTGGCTGAGGCCCCTCCCCATCCAGAGACTTCCTGGGGCCTGTCCTCAACACCGCTTGCCTAAGCAATGTAGTGGAGGGTAGGGAACAGGCCAGAAACCTCCCAGCATAGAGATCCGAGACCCCCCTGACCTCCCCTGACTACCAGCATCCTCGAAGACAGAATCAGGCAAGGTGATCAGGGAGAGGCCTGATTTCTTCGGACAGCAGGAGACTCAGAATCAAGAGTCAGGTGGTACGAAGGTCCTAGAGGTCAATGTTAACCTGGAGACTTGGGCTGGGGCTTGAAGGTCAAACTGAAGGACTGGGCTCGAGTTTTGAGGCAGACGGGGGACTCATGTTAGAGTGCAAAGATCAGGCCAAGGACCTTGCCCAGAGATCAGAGGTCAGAGGTCAGGGCAGTGGCCTTAGAGGCAATGAAAGATTAGGGTGGGGGGACCCCAATCTGGAAAGCTGCCTTGGGCTCTGGCTGGGTCCCGGCTCTCCTCCTCTGCCCACCTTCAGTTTGCTTCCGTCCAGCTGCAGGAGCTGGGGCCCGTCCACCTGCCGCGCGGCGAACTCGGCGGCATACTGCTCCAGGTTCAGGCTGTGCAGCCACTGGCCCACCTGCTGGCTGGTCCAGTGGTGGACAGTGGGGAGGGGTTCATCCAGGAACTGGGGTAGAGAGCAAGGACCGTGAGTGGGAAGACATGGCCTGTGGCCTGCACGCCCCACACTCAGAGGTCAGGGCTTGCTTACCTCATCCGAAGACTGGGACAGTGTGTGGTAGGGGTAGGAGCACTTGGTCTCCTGCCGGGGACCACTTGGGATCTTGGGGCTGCTGCTAGGGGGTGTGGAGTCATCACTCAGGGTGGATTCCTAGAGAGGAGGGGTGCATGCCGCTGAGGAAAGAGCTCACCCCCAAGCCCAGCGAAGTCCCCCCAAGCCACGGCTCTCATTTGGATGGAGCTGAAGCTGGCTACTGGGCACCAGGAGTAGCTCAGTGCTTCCTATGCGTGCATGAACCAGGGGCTGGGCGGGCACAGAGGACGCACGGACTCATGGGAGGCCTCAGGATGTAAGGCCCGAAGGGGGTCAGGGGGCTAGAAGTGAGGCAGAATAGTTAGCTGGAATGGCGGAGGTCTCAGACTAGGTGTCCCTGCCCGCAGGGAGCCGACCAGGATTCCCCCAGGCTAGGTCAGGGGTTCTCCCTCTGTGCCTCCCCATCATAGCCTCTAGCACTCCGGCTTGTAAGTGCCCGGGTAGAGATCAGAAGCTCTATGAGGCCCGGGCTGGCTGTTCACCATGCTATCCCAGGGCCCAGCACGGGGGAAGGAAGAGATGGAGGGAGTGTGTGCAGGGAGAGAGGAAAGAAGGAAGTCCCAAGCCAGACGGAACTCTCTCTCCCCTGAATTCACAGCTTTCTGATCTCCTCTGCCCCAGGAGCACCTAAGGAACGACCACAGAACCCGGCAACGAGCCCACGTGGCAAGACCCTTCTCTCTGGGCCTCCCTTCATTCATCTGTACAACTGGGGTAAACGTGCCTGTGGTTCGTGAAAGGAAAGCAAAGGTGGCACTTGGAGCCTTGTATAGCGTAGAGTGTGGCATGAGCAGACGCAGTCCCGCGTGGCCACTTTTGTCCCCCACTTCTCCCACAGGGTCACGAGCTTCCCGAGCGCTGGCTAGTTTGGGCCCCCTTCATCCTGCCTTCCTCCAAGCCTCAGCCCACCACACAGGCGGCCCAGTGACTGAGACAGGGGAGCCAGGCGGAGTCAGCAGGCGCGGAGGAGGCCTCGGGCTGGGAGGGTAACAGGGGAAGCCTACCTTTCATGTGCTGCACGTGGTGAATGACTTAATGGAGGAACTACTCAGGATATGAATGAGTGAACAAGCGAATGAATGAACTCAGGGAACGGGTGAACTAATGAATCACTGAATGGCTCCATGGATAGACAAACGGACCCCAGGAATGCCTGGATCCCAGCCTGAGCCGGGGGAAGTACCATCTCCCCATGTCACCTGAGTCTGGGCCCAGTGCAGGGGCAGGGAGGCCGCGGACTCACCTGAGAAGCTGACTTCTTAGGGCTGAAGCCCTCGTGTTTAGGGGAGCAGGCGGGCGAGGTGGTGCTGCCAGAGGACGCCGAGCCCTTGCCGCTGTCTGTGAACCAGGAAAAGGGCAGGAACGGGGAGCCCCCTGACCTGCCGGACCCCTCCACTGACTCCCTGGAGAGAGAGCACCCAGCATGGGCGTGGGCACCACAGGGACGGCCAGGCCCCCAGGGAACCACGGGCAAAGCCTTGGCTGAGGCGCAGTGCGGACCGCTTACCTGCTGCCCATGGACAAACGGTTGCTGCCCTTGTCCTTCCGGCTCTTGCTAGTGGACGCTCGGCGTAAGGTGACCCTGTGAGGGAGGGCAGGGGGGAGTGGCTACCCCACAGTGCTACCCCGCACCCCAAAGCTCCAGGCCTCTGCTTCTGGCCCCTTCTCCACTCACCCCAGGTCCAGGAACTTTCGGCGAGTCTTCTTATCCAGGCCGATGGTGGGGCTGGCGGGCTCAGGTGGGCTGGCATCCCGGCTGTCATCTTTTGGGGAAGACAAGGAAGGAAATAGCCCTTGTGGTAGCTTGCCCGCCTCCTTCAGCTGCCACTTTCGACTTAGAAGCAGGCAAGTTGGCTCTGGTGCCCTTCACTGGCTGTGTGACTTTGGACCACTCAGTCTACCTCTCTGAACTTCCTTCATCTCAAATATGGGGATAACACGTGACCCACAAGAACACCTGCTTATTTCATGGGATATTTATGAAAGCCTTATGCAAACCATGAAAAAGGAGGGACCGCGACTATTCCCTGTTCATTTTATACTGACTGACTTCCAACCAGCCTTCCCATCTTGGCTCGTGTGTCACTTTCTCAGAGAAGACTTACAGAAGGCTCCTCCCATGTCCTTTCACTCCGCTATGTCCCCCTCCCCACCACAACGCTGCACGTTTCTCACAGAACACTTATTACAACTTGTAACTATACATTTAATTAAGGGATGATTTGATCACTTCTCCCTTAAACTGTAAGGAATGATTAGATTGTTTCTCCCCAAAACTGCAGGCCTCGTGAGGGCAAAGGCTGCCTGTTTCCTTACTTGTGTGTCCCAGTGCCCAACAGTGTCTGGCACGTTGTAGGCGCTCAGTAAGTGATGGAGGGAGCCTCGGTGTGTCCTCCGCCCCCCACCCCCAGCTGCCCTGCCCCACTTGGTCCAGCCCTCCCGCTTGGGGGGTGGGGCGGCCGGCGGACGGGCACGGGCCGCTGCAGTCCCAGCGCTTGCCAGCAGAGGGCGCCGCCCGCCGCTCACCCTCGCTGTGGGGCTCCGCGCGCGGGTGGCGGCGCACGAAGCTGGGCGAGCTGTCCGAGGAGGGCGCCGAGCGCGGCGGCGAGCAGGACGCGGCGGCCAGGCCCTCGTGCGAGGCGGCGTTGTGCAGGGGACGGTAGCGTGTGAGCGGCGAGGGCGGAGGTTCGTCTTCGTCTAGGCTGCGTCGTAACCCCGGAGGCTCCAGGCAGAAAGAGCCCCCCGCAGGGGACCCCGGGCCCGAGTGCAGAGGCGAGCGCAGCCGGTGCAGGGGGCTCCCGCAGCCGTCGGTCACCTGGGGGAGGGGGGCGGCCGCTCACTGCCAACCCTCCTCCCCGAATCCCCAAGGGGCTGGGCGTTGCTCTCACCCTGCAGACTGCGACCCTGGAGGCTCCGGAGCCAGGAGCTGGGGGACTCGGGGAAGGGAGGGTTGTCCTCGCGCCCGCGGGGCCGTGGGGGTGGCTGGGCAGTGAGAGGTGGGAGCTGCGGGGGGCCTTCAGCCACGTAAGCTGGGGTTGAATCCCACTTCCTTCACTTCTTAACTGTGTGAATTTGTTCCTGAACCTCTTGGAGCCTCAGTTTCCCCATGTGAAGATGGGAATGGTAATACTTTGTTTAAAAGTTTCACGCAAGCCATAGTGAATGCAGGTAACCGTTGTTGGCATCACTATGTCAGAAGTCTGGGAGTGTAGTTTCCCTGGAAAAAGGTTTGGAGGGATCATCCGGGGGCAAGAGGGTGGGTGGGGTATGCGTGATTGGCAGTGTTGTTCCAACCTTGCCTCCGGGCCCATCGGAGCCTTCACCGTCCTCTGCGGAGCTGGCGCTGTCCCGGAGCCTGGAGCGGGAGGGCCGGTGTCTCCGGCCCTTGGCCAGTAGCTGGGCTCGGGCCTTGTGTAAACTGCTGTCCAGTCTGACGGTCTCTGGCACAGCCAAGTCCAGGTCTGTGAACCAGGTGAAGGGGGCCAAGACCAGACACATGAGGACAGCAAGCCCAGAGGCCCCCCACCCCAGGCCGCCACGTGCATTCACACCCCAGACACTGGACAAACGTTTCTGAGTGCCAGGTGCTGGGAATACAGATGAGATGGAGAACGGGGTCCCCACAGTCTCGGAGAAAGCCAGACACATCTATGCGGAAACACAGCAGTGTGGTGGGACACCCCACAGGCACAGAGGAGGACAGCACTGTTTGGATGGGTCAGGGCAGGAACCACAAAGCTGGTCTAAGGTCTGGGTGGGCGTTTAGGAGAGAGGAGGCTGGGAAGCTGGTCTATGCAATGCTGGGAAGTAGGGAAGCGCGGGGGGCGGGGGGCACTCCTTCCAGAGCACCTGCAGGGTAGGTTTGTGGAGAGGAGGGCTGCGGGCAGACCAGACCCATCATGGTGATAAGAGCTAGCATTTACGAACCACCTACTATGTGCCAGGAGGTTCATACAGCACCTTATGGACTCAAAACAACCCAGGGAGCTAGGCACAGCTATTATGCACCTTCTCCGGTTGATAGCTGAGCCAACTAAGGCTCAGCGAGGTTCAGTCTCTCGCCTGCAGCCACCAGCTAGCAGTGTCTGGGCTCTGAGCCTGACTAGTGTGGCTCCAGAGACTGGCTGCGCGGGGACCCTGGCTTGCTGGGCCATGCCCAGGGCTGCACTCAGACCCAGCATTACTGAACCGGGAAAACCCAGTCCCCATGCGGCCTGCCTCTCCCATCCTGGGGTCAGTGGTGCAGGGTTGGGTCCCGGATGAAGGCAGAGCAGGCAAGCCCCGTGGATCATGGGTAAACCCGACTGCTCCTAGTTTCTCTTCTTACTCGATCCCCACCCCCCCCCCCCCCCGGGGAAGGGAATTCTTCACTTAGCATTGTCCCCAAGCTTGGGGTCTCCAGGCAGAAGAGTTTCTTCCCAGACCTCAGACCTTTCTTCTTCACTCCCCCGTCCCATGATCTCGGGGTTCCTCCATCCCATCACTCATGCCAGCCCTGCCTTGCCTGCTCTGCAGACACCCCCTAAGCCACCCCACTTGCTGGCCTGCCTTCACTATCACCTACTGGTTCAGCCCTGACCCCTCCCTGAATTCCAAGGTTGGGGCCCTCAGCACCCACCAGGGAACTTGCTGTGTCAAAGGCACCCAAGCTCCTCGAATAATCCATCGAAATGAACCTCCCACCTTGCATCAGACTGGCTTCCCCTTTGCGCTTCAGCCCCATGAAAGGCCCCATCATCCACCCTATTCAGACAGCCCTAAGCTCCCCTTCGCCCTCAGCCCCGGCCCCAGCTGGCAGGTCACGTGTCCAGCTGCCTTCTGGACCCCTCCCCTTGGCTGTCCGACAGGCAGCTTCAGCATACATGTCACCTGTGACTGGCAGCCTCGTCGCCCCGGCGGCTCAGGCCAAGCGCTGGAGTCGCCCTTGACTCTTTCCCTCCTGCCCTACAAACTCACCTAGCCACAAGTCCTGTTAGCGCTACTTTCGAAATATACCTAGACATACTGAAATATTTATGGTGAAATGGTATGGTGTTTTGGATTAGGTTCAAAATAACCCAGAGGAACAGGAGTGAATAGAGGTGGGAGGCTGGCCATGACCTGATGATCGTTGAGTGACAGTAGAAGAATGCACGATGGAATGCGTTACGCTCGTCCCTGTACGTCCCACTTCCCGCAATAAAATTGCTGTTTCTATGTGTCTGTGCGTGCACAGCCGCACATGCATGCCTCCACGCAGAGAGGAAGAGGAGAGAGAGCAGGGGAAGGAGGGAGAAGAGGAGAGGAAGGGAGGGGAGGGGAAGGGAGAGAAGGGGAAGGGAGGGGAGGGGAGAGGAGAGAGGGACACACAGCCTCCCTGGTCTAGATCACTATCACCTCCTGCCTCAGTTATTACAAAAGCCGTCCAGCTAGTCTTCCCTTTTCCTCCCTTTCCCACTGACAGTCTATTTTCAACACCGCAGCAGCCAGAGTGATCCTGCTCTTGCCACAGATTTCTGCAGGGTTGTCTCTTTTGCCTCCTTCAGGTCCTTGCTCGAATGCTTTCTATCACGGAGGACTTTACTGACTATTCAATGTACAATTCCCTCCAGAACCCCAGCCTGGTTTTTCCCTACATCATGTGTCGTTCTCTGGCACGCTGTGTAGTTTACTTAGTGTACTGTGTCTCCACTCGTTAGAATGGCGTCTCTGTGAGGGCAGACATTCCTCTATTTTGTTCACGACTCTAACCCAGAATGATGCTGGCACATAGTAGGTGCTTAAAACAAAACATACTTCTGTTGATTTGCCTTCCTCACAGCCCTAGAACATGGCCTCTTCCCTCCCTCGGGACTAAGGGCCTTACTCAGGTCTTCACCAGCCCCGCCCGCAAGCCCTGCCTCCTAAGCCTGGCCTCAGCATCCAGCCCTCCCGCACTCCCTGCCTTAAGCCTCCTGTCTGCCTCCCTCCCCACTTCCCACAAACTAGAAGAAACTTTCTAAAGCACATTTCTGACTGTGTCCCATAATTGCTTGCCTTTGAAACCCCAGGCAGGGCTGAGGTGGGGGTGTGGGGGAGGAGTGGGTTCCAAAGCCAACAGCACAAAGTCCATGCCCCTCAGCTCTCCAGTCAGGCCCCAGGGCGGGGGTAGGTGTCCCAGCTCACCCCATCTGTGTCCCCCGCCTTTCCCCCTCTCCGCAGAGTGCTCTTGTATGGACCATGGTTCAGAGCCGCTGGCTGGGGCTGAATCCAGTTCTGCCATTTGCTGACTGGGTGACACTGGACAAGTTCCTTACCTTTAGGGATTGGCTTCGACCTCGGTAAAATGGGGGTCGTAAGAGGAGGTACTTCCTTCCGGGGTTGTGTGAGCGTCAAATAAGGTAACCCAGATAAGGTGCTTCCCCGGAACGCCTGTGGCTCCGTGCCCAGCGAGCTCGAGCTGCCGGTGGCGGCGGCAGCGAGAGCAGCACTAACCTGTGACGGTCTCCCTGGGGCCTCGCACACAGCCTGGCACACGGCAGGGGCTCCATGGAATTTGTGCAGGGCAAGAAAGAGGCAGGGTCTGGGGGCTCTATTTTAGATGAGGCAGCCAGGCTGTCTGGGTGTCAGGAAAGAGCCAAGGTTGTAGGAAGAACAAGAAGGAGCCTTCTAAGAAGGGAGGGTGTGGGCCATGGAGCCTGCAAGGAGAGGGGGCTGGCCTGGCTGCAGGGGGCGGGGGAGGGCGGACCCCCACAGCACCTGCTGCAGGTGTTCCAGGACAGCGGTGGGGGCTTGGCCAGGGGAGAGAGCCTGTCAAAGGACCGCTATTTGGGACCCCAGGCTTGACACCACTCCTCCAGCTCCTTTGCTGCCCCTGCTTTGCTTCTGCTGTATCCGGGCCCTGCGGCTGAGCGGAGGGAGGGAGCCCTCTGTCCCCTGCTCCCCCCACAACACAGCATCTCCAAGCATTATCTGCAAGCGGCAAGGATTGAGGACCCAACCACAGAGTAACAATTGCGAATCCTTACTGGGCTCTCACTGCGCTAGCTTCACAATCACTAGTTCATTTCAACTCCCCACAACCCTAGGAGGGAGCGACTCCAGGAATGCCCGGGGCAGCCTTAATTTGCCCCAGGGCTCCTGGCCTCTGCAGAGAGGGGCCAGGGTGATAGGCAGTCTGGCTCCAGAGACTCAGTGTGTAATGACCAAGCCCCCTACACCTCTTTTGAGGCAGAGATGGGCGCGACTGGTGAGTCCAACCCCTCATTTTACAGGTGGGGAAACTGAGGCTTGGAGAGGAAAGGTTTGGCCAGAGGTGCGGAGGGAGTTAAGGAGAGCATCCAGGCCTCCTGGCTCCCTGACTAGCGTTCTTGTTGTTCTGGGCAGTGGGGCAGGGAGCTGCCGAACATCCCCCCCACCTCCAGCCCTCAGCTGGTGCCCAGTCCCCCCCCCCTGCCCCGGGGCCAGGGAGAAGGGCCCTTCTGACTCTGGGCCACATCAGGACTGTGGGGCCGCTTACCTTGGAGGGTCTAGGGAGCAAAGGAACTCCCAGGGGGCTGAGGTGTTTTTGAGGCCAGGTGGGGCCTGCCTCCCCTCTGGTCCGGGCTCTACCTGGGTCCCTGGCCTCCGTCCATCTCTGTGTGGGTCTGTCTCTCTGTCTTTCTCTCCCCAGCCCTGGGCAGTGGGGAGTCATGAATATTTAATTCCTTTCGTATCAGGAAGCAGGCAAGGCAGCTGCAGAGCCACCTCAGCAGGTGGGGGGGGGGAAGGAAAACAGGAAGGGTTGGAGTTGGGGGTGGGACTGGAGGCCCAGAAGCCTGGGAGAGGGGGAGCTCACTTCTGTCTGGCCAGGCCTAGGTGCAGATGGTGAGACCCAAGAGTCTGAGAGGCCCAGAGGCAGCTGGAGGCTGGAGGAGTCCCGCAGGCAAACCCTCCATTCCATGTGCCCCAGGGAGGCCAGGAAAACAGCGTTCCCAGGAGCAGGGAGGCAGCAGTCCCTGGCACTGCCAGGGCATGTGGCCACTCAGGGGAGAAGGGGGTGAGCTGGGGAGGGGGAAGAGGGGAGGGGAGGGAAGGCAGAGACGAAGAGAAGCCAGGAGCCCCTTGAGGCTGCACACCAACGCGAGAGTCCCAGGGGCCACTCGCAGGCTACAGGCTTCGGGCAATGGCTTCTGTCCCCACCTCCCCCTCCGTGCTCCTCACAGTCCTCCCCATTCCTTGCTCCCTGACTCCTCCCCCAAATCCAGCTGGAAACAAGCCTTTCCACCCTGGGCATGCTGGGCGCTCTGCCCTGTCCAGGTGGGCTTTCCCCACACCGCACAGCAGAAAGCCTGCGGGGGTGTGCGTGTACCCCAGCGTGTACACAGGGGGTCGGCCTGGGGGCACCGGGGCTCTGTGTTCTAAGCATTTGATTTCCATGCATATCCTGCAGGCCGAGCTCCGTTCCCACGCGATGTGGAGGGAATGGCTATCCCCCGGGCTGGGAAACGGTACATAGCGGCACAGTCCGGACTTCCAGGCCCTTCTATCTCTGCCCCTAACCTGCCACGTGATCTTTAAAGCAAGTCGCTTCAGCACTCCGTACTCTCGGCTCCTTGTCTGTACAATGGGCTCACCTCTTGGCATTGTCGTGGGCGTAAGTGACATTGTGCGATGGGGGTGTGAGCCTACTACCTGACATGAGACAGCACTTCATAAATGGAGACCCTCATCGTTGTGGCTGTCATTAAGACAGAGACTCAGGCTGCCAGGCCACAATACACACACACACACTCACACAAAGGCACACACTGATGTCCCAGAGGGAATCCCCCCAGTGCCGGTGGCCTTGGCTAGAGTTAGAGCAAATAGAACTTACCGAAAACCTCATCCGCGGGTTCTCGTAGCTTTGAAGAAGCCATGACTCAAGAGAGCTGAGGAGAACGGAGGGCGGGGAGAGAGAGAGACTACATAAGAGATTCAGGGTGGTGAAGGGAGACCACAGACCTGCCACTGGCCGCCTGCGCCTGGCCTTCTGGCCCCTCACCTTCCCTTAGAGCTCTTCCTACAGCCCCTTGGAAAAGAAGTCGTCTGAACCATACCCCAGCCGGTGGGAGTTGGGGCAGGAGGCAGAAGTAGGAGAGTAGGGGGCAGAAGCAAATCCGGGGTGTAGACACAGGCTGCGTCCCGTGGTTTGGGTCCGGGCTGATTTGCCGTGTGCTTTCACATGCTCACTGAACCTCCCCCCCTCCAGTGCCTTGGGCCTTTCCATCATCAGCATTCCCTCAAAACGTCCGATCATCATAAACTGTCCAACAGCAAACCTGGGAGAAATCTTGGGGGATTATTAAACCCAATCCTCTCATTTTCCAAATAAAGAAACAGAGGGGAGAATGACTGGCTCAAGGTCACATAACAAGCCAATGGCAAAATCAGGAGCAGAATCCAGGTCCTTCCATACAACCATCCATCCATCTGCCTGCCCACCTACTTAGCCATCCATCTACTTGCCCACCCATCCATCCATCCACCCATCCATCCATCCGTCCGTCCGTCCGTCCATCTACCTATCCATCCACCCTTCCATCTCTGCACCCATCAGTTCATACTATCCACCCATCCATCTTCCCGTCCATCACCCAGTCCTGCCTGCCCCCCACCCCCACCACTGGTGTGCTCACCACCTGCCATCCTGAACACGAGCTGTTCAGGAAGCTGGCATCATCAGCAGGGCCCCTGTTCTTGACAAACCCGCAGTTCTCACAGTTCCAGGCAGACTCACAGATGCAGAAGGCTGTGAGGAGTACTCATAGCACCGCGGTGGACAGCCAAATCTAGTGATGCAAGTGTGTTCCGGCAGGAAGTGTGAAGGGTAGGGGTTTGGTTTGGTTTTGCCTTTTGGTGGGAAGAAAGGAGGGAGGCAGGTGGGGAAGCGGGACACACGCCACTGGGACAGCTTGGGCGGGCTTCCTGGCAGATGCAGGATGCCCGCAGCCTTAAACCAGGGCCTGGGTGTTAGAGGGGAAGGGGAATACTGGACAAGGGGACGGAGGGAAGCTCAGCGGCAGGGGCACACTGCAGGGCTGGGACATGATCTCCAATTACTGCGAACACTCAGGTGCCCACGAGTAGAGCAGGGCGCTGGCCTAGACATGCATTTGACAGGCATGGGAAGGCTCGGCCTCCTGCTTGCTGGAGTCTTTTCCAACATTTCTCTCCTGATATTACATATACATCATCTCACGGTGAGCCATGCGGGCTTGAGATTCGTAGTATCCCCACTTTACAGATGGGAAAACTGAGATGCAGGAGGTAAGAGGCGGAATTCAACCTTCACCTGTCTCCTGCTCTCCAGCCCTATCCTGGGGGATGACCTGCAGTTTTGGAGGGCGCGCTGAGGAGAGGACCCTGCGGGGAGAAGGGAGAAAGGTAGAGGAAGGGAAGCTGGCCATACTCTCTAGGACTGGGAGAAGCTTCTAAACCATCTCCACCCCAAGCTCCATTGATGCTTGGGGCTGAAAGCAGGAAATGAGATATGAGAAGGGGCAAGGGGGCATGGGCCCTCCAAGAACTCTCTTGCTATTCTTCAACTCTGGATGCCAGTACCAAAGAAATTCTAGAACCTCTCTTCCTGCCTGAAGGGCCATCTTGGAAGGGAGACTGCCCCTAAGAAGGAGCAAAATTCCCTCATTCAATCACAAAGCCTCAGCTGACCGGGACCTGGCTGCCCCCTCTTCCAGAAAGCTGTCCTAGACAGCACTCCCTCCTCCCATTTGTCCACACAATTTCTAAATTCACCCTTCCCCAACCCCTGGGAAATAGGGGTTTTTCATACTTCACTGATTACCTAAATGGGTCATATCTCTCTTGCATCAGATGGGAGCTCCCCGAGGAGAAGGGAGGGTATTCCCCCATCAGATTAGGGACTCTCTGAAGATAAAAAGGGTCTCTCCCATCAGAATGGAGGCTCCCTGAGGTCAGTAGTGGTGCCTCCTCTCTTAGATTAGCTGAGAATGGAGATCCCATGTGTTCTTTAGTCAAAGTCCCAGTCCTGGGTGAAGACCCCCTGGTGGATAGAGTCCTCTTTCGGGTGTCCTCTGGGGTAGGCTGGGCCTTCCAGCTCACACCTGTGCCTAACCTATCCTGATTCAGCACAAATGGCTTTCCTTCCCTCTCTTCAACCGCTAACAACCTGGGGTGTGTACAGGGGACCCATCCTACACTGTTCCATGGGGACCTCTGTGAAGCAGGCCATCCAAGAGGTCACCAGGCCCCTCTCACCAAAACTGAGCTTTGGAAAACCACCCCCCCTTCACCCTCCTACACACACACACACACACACACTCTCTCTCTCTCTCTCTCTCTGGTCTCTCTTTCTCTCATAGGCACACAATTAACCAGGAACTGCCACAAGGTGGAAATGAACCTGCCTTTCTGGACACAGTCTGGGTACCGGGGCTACCAGGCCACTCCTTCCTCCCAGAGCTTCCAATTCCCAAAGGAGTAGCACCTACGACCCTTGACTTCTCTGAGAGTAAGGGAGGCTTCCCCAGAGCCAGGGAAGGAGAAGAGAAAGGGTGCACAAGCGCCAGAGGGGAGTGGGAAGTAGGAACGGGGACAGACAGGTTGGTGGAGACTGTCCACAGAGCTCCAGAGAGAAGGAGGAAAGAGGAGTAAAGAGATGAGTGGGGCGGGCGGGGAAAGCAGTGGTGGAGGCCGGGCTCCCTCGGCCCGGGACTGAGGACCCAGGGAGGGCTGTGAGGAAGGGGCGGCTGTAGGGAGAGGGGCAGGCCCCAGCGGGGCAGGCAAGAGGAAAGGGACCCGGGAAGAGGAGAAAGAGACCAAGACAGAAGTGCAACTGGGAAAGACCGGGAAGGAAAGGCCGGGAGGGGAGGCTGGGGGCAGGGGGGTTGCGGGGAGCTGGAGAACGCGGCGCCCCCTCCCCTAGGCCCCGGCTGCGGCGACGGACGAGTGGGACCGCGCTCCCCGCGCCGCGGAGGCCGGGGCACCTACCGCACTCCCAGTTGGGGCCGGGCGGCTAGTTTCTCTCCGGTCCAGCCGTCCAACTCCACGCCGGGCAGGAAGGAGTTAAGCCCTCTCCCCCTCCCCCCACACCAGTTTTTTAAAATTAATTTCTCCGGGAGGGAGAGGATTAGGGACACAAATCCTATCTCCGCCCCCTCCCCCGGCAGCCCAGCACCCCAGCTCCGCGCGGCCCCCCAGGATAGGGAAGAAAGGCCCTATCCGACCTCACTCAGGGTCCCGCCACGAGTCCCGGTGACCCCGGCTCTGCTTCCCCGTCCACGTCGGGGTCCTCACCTCCAGCATCAATCATCTTCAG
>NC_048230.1:20996558-20999664 GCF_002007445.2 Ailuropoda melanoleuca | reverse complement strand
GGAAGGGGCGGTGCGGGGGGCGCGTGGCGGGGAGGCCGGCGCCGGGAGACAAAGAGCGGGCGGGAGGGAGGGAGAGGGGGCGGAGGCGGCAGGAGGGGAGGGAGAAGGCGGCCCCGCGCGGCGGCCGGGCGAGGGGATTCTGAGTTGCCGCTACTACTCCGGCCGCGGAAGTCCGGGGGGCGCGAGCGGCCCCGCCTCTGGACCCACCGGGCTTCCGCCTCCTCCGCGAGGTCTGTGAGGGCTCCCGATTCATCCCGGCTTTGGACGTCCATCGATCAATCGTGTGCGCCAAGGCCTGGGGCCACCGCGGGGGGGAGGGACAGACCAGTGGGGAGGCCCTCACAAGCCCGGGCGCCCTGAGCCTCTGTTCACAGAGGACACNGGGGGGGGGGACAGACCAGTGGGGAGGCCCTCACAAGCCCGGGCGCCCTGAGCCTCTGTTCACAGAGGACACTTCGGCGGCGCCCAGACGGCGCACCGGAGGATGCCGGGGCAGCCTGGGCGTGGGTGAGGGTGAAGGTGGAGGTGATCGGGGAGCCTTCCAGGTGAAGGTGCTGTGTTGGCTACCCCTGCAGGCCAGGGCTGGGTAGAAGTGCTAGTGGGGCTGGGGGGTGGAGGGCAAGAGAGGAAGAGGAGTGAGGCTGAGAAGGTGCAGGGGTGGAGGGGGTGCTTCAGCTTATCCTGGGAGCCAGACGGGAAAGTAACCGAGGAGTGAGGGGCTCAGATTTGCTTTTTAGGAGAACTCTTTGGCTCCTCCGTGGAGAGTGGATTGGAGAGGGCAGCCGGAGGCAGGAAGAGCCTTGGTGAGGCTGGTGACAGAGGAGGGCGGTAGGCATGAAGATCGCAGATCAAGCTGAGTACTATTCAGGATACAGAATGGAAGAATTTGACCAGATTTGAGGACCGCTGGCCACAGAGGGAGAAGGAGGCCTTGGCTGGAAGGGGGGGGGGGGGGGGGGATGAGATCACACTTGGAGTGGTGAGCTGGAGATGGTGGCAGGCNCTTCACCTGTCTCCTGCTCTCCAGCCCTATCCTGGGGGATGACCTGCAGTTTTGGAGGGCGCGCTGAGGAGAGGACCCTGCGGGGAGAAGGGAGAAAGGTAGAGGAAGGGAAGCTGGCCATACTCTCTAGGACTGGGAGAAGCTTCTAAACCATCTCCACCCCAAGCTCCATTGATGCTTGGGGCTGAAAGCAGGAAATGAGATATGAGAAGGGGCAAGGGGGCATGGGCCCTCCAAGAACTCTCTTGCTATTCTTCAACTCTGGATGCCAGTACCAAAGAAATTCTAGAACCTCTCTTCCTGCCTGAAGGGCCATCTTGGAAGGGAGACTGCCCCTAAGAAGGAGCAAAATTCCCTCATTCAATCACAAAGCCTCAGCTGACCGGGACCTGGCTGCCCCCTCTTCCAGAAAGCTGTCCTAGACAGCACTCCCTCCTCCCATTTGTCCACACAATTTCTAAATTCACCCTTCCCCAACCCCTGGGAAATAGGGGTTTTTCATACTTCACTGATTACCTAAATGGGTCATATCTCTCTTGCATCAGATGGGAGCTCCCCGAGGAGAAGGGAGGGTATTCCCCCATCAGATTAGGGACTCTCTGAAGATAAAAAGGGTCTCTCCCATCAGAATGGAGGCTCCCTGAGGTCAGTAGTGGTGCCTCCTCTCTTAGATTAGCTGAGAATGGAGATCCCATGTGTTCTTTAGTCAAAAGTCCCAGTCCTGGGTGAAGACCCCCTGGTGGATAGAGTCCTCTTTCGGGTGTCCTCTGGGGTAGGCTGGGCCTTCCAGCTCACACCTGTGCCTAACCTATCCTGATTCAGCACAAATGGCTTTCCTTCCCTCTCTTCAACCGCTAACAACCTGGGGTGTGTACAGGGGACCCATCCTACACTGTTCCATGGGGACCTCTGTGAAGCAGGCCATCCAAGAGGTCACCAGGCCCCTCTCACCAAAACTGAGCTTTGGAAAACCACCCCCCCTTCACCCTCCTACACACACACACACACACACACTCTCTCTCTCTCTCTCTCTCTGGTCTCTCTTTCTCTCATAGGCACACAATTAACCAGGAACTGCCACAAGGTGGAAATGAACCTGCCTTTCTGGACACAATCTGGGTACCGGGGCTACCAGGCCACTCCTTCCTCCCAGAGCTTCCAATTCCCAAAGGAGTAGCACCTACGACCCTTGACTTCTCTGAGAGTAAGGGAGGCTTCCCCAGAGCCAGGGAAGGAGAAGAGAAAGGGTGCACAAGCGCCAGAGGGGAGTGGGAAGTAGGAACGGGGACAGACAGGTTGGTGGAGACTGTCCACAGAGCTCCAGAGAGAAGGAGGAAAGAGGAGTAAAGAGATGAGTGGGGCGGGCGGGGAAAGCAGTGGTGGAGGCCGGGCTCCCTCGGCCCGGGACTGAGGACCCAGGGAGGGCTGTGAGGAAGGGGCGGCTGTAGGGAGAGGGGCAGGCCCCAGCGGGGCAGGCAAGAGGAAAGGGACCCGGGAAGAGGAGAAAGAGACCAAGACAGAAGTGCAACTGGGAAAGACCGGGAAGGAAAGGCCGGGAGGGGAGGCTGGGGGCAGGGGGGCAGCGGGGAGCTGGAGAACGCGGCGCCCCCTCCCCTAGGCCCCGGCTGCGGCGACGGACGAGTGGGACCGCGCTCCCCGCGCCGCGGAGGCCGGGGCACCTACCGCACTCCCAGTTGGGGCCGGGCGGCTAGTTTCTCTCCGGTCCAGCCGTCCAACTCCACGCCGGGCAGGAAGGAGTTAAGCCCTCTCCCCCTCCCCCCACACCAGTTTTTTAAAATTAATTTCTCCGGGAGGGAGAGGATTAGGGACACAAATCCTATCTCCGCCCCCTCCCCCGGCAGCCCAGCACCCCAGCTCCGCGCGGCCCCCCAGGATAGGGAAGAAAGGCCCTATCCGACCTCACTCAGGGTCCCGCCACGAGTCCCGGTGACCCCGGCTCTGCTTCCCCGTCCACGTCGGGGTCCTCACCTCCAGCATCAATCATCTTCAGTGTCCGGCGCCGCGGGAGCCCCTCAGGCCCATGGTGCTCAGGGCGCGGGCCAGGCGGGGAGGGGCGGGGGGCCGTCACCCCGGCCGCGGGGG
>NC_048230.1:20976815-20996030 GCF_002007445.2 Ailuropoda melanoleuca | reverse complement strand
CAGACCAGTGGGGAGGCCCTCACAAGCCCGGGCGCCCTGAGCCTCTGTTCACAGAGGACACTTCGGCGGCGCCCAGACGGCGCACCGGAGGATGCCGGGGCAGCCTGGGCGTGGGTGAGGGTGAAGGTGGAGGTGATCGGGGAGCCTTCCAGGTGAAGGTGCTGTGTTGGCTACCCCTGCAGGCCAGGGCTGGGTAGAAGTGCTAGTGGGGCTGGGGGGTGGAGGGCAAGAGAGGAAGAGGAGTGAGGCTGAGAAGGTGCAGGGGTGGAGGGGGTGCTTCAGCTTATCCTGGGAGCCAGACGGGAAAGTAACCGAGGAGTGAGGGGCTCAGATTTGCTTTTTAGGAGAACTCTTTGGCTCCTCCGTGGAGAGTGGATTGGAGAGGGCAGCCGGAGGCAGGAAGAGCCTTGGTGAGGCTGGTGACAGAGGAGGGCGGTAGGCATGAAGATCGCAGATCAAGCTGAGTACTATTCAGGATACAGAATGGAAGAATTTGACCAGATTTGAGGACCGCTGGCCACAGAGGGAGAAGGAGGCCTTGGCTGGAAGGCCGGGGGGGGGGGGGGATGAGATCACACTTGGAGTGGTGAGCTGGAGATGGTGGCAGGCCAGCCCGGGGAGATAGCGTAATGATCAACAACAAGCTACCATACTGTGATGGCGTAGGAGCCCCGCATTGTAGGAAAGCACTTTCCCCGATTATCAATGTCACTCTTACAATAAACCTGGTTGTTTCTATTACTCCCATTTTAAGAGGGGAAAACAGAGACTTCAAAGAATGAAAGTGGTTTGTTCAAGAGCAAATGGTGAGGTTGGATAGAGGGGTCCAGAGCTCAGCGGGGAGGTGTGCGGCCTGTAGGGATAGAGTTCCCTAAGGGTCGGCTGGAGTCACTGCAGTCACAGGTCTCCAAGGGAGACCTGTCTCCTGTGGGAGGTGGCATGTTGAGCCAGGATGGTCTTGGGGCTGTGGGTGAAGACTGAATTAATAAGATTTGAGGGCTGAAGTTATCCTAGGAAATCTGTGGGAGTTTGGGGGTCTCGGCGTGTCTTCAGAATCTGCTGGCGGCATGGAGTGCGGGCTAGAGTGTGGAGATCTGGGGAGTTGGTGGGGACTCTGGGTGACATCCTACAGGGCTGTCTGGGGTCTTGGTGTTCAGGCATCTGGTGAGATCTGAGTGGGGGGGTTGGTTATATAGGCCCTGCAGGGAACAGGGAGATCATGGGTATGTAACATCAGTGCTGGGGGGCCGGGGGCAGTTTCTGCAGAAAGGTGTCTTCTAGGCTATAGGACCTGGGAGGAGCCCCTGTTCCTAGTGATGCCTAAGCCCCTGGGAGTTCAGAAAATGCCCTTCACTTGATTTCCCTCCCATGTGGCAAGTGTCGGGGTTGTGGCAAACCTCCTCAAACTCTTAAGAATGGAGCAAGTGACAGAGCAGGGCTGAGGTGACAAGCCTCACATAGGCCTGCCCACGACCACTTGACATAGCCCCAAACTCAGATATAGATCATGGTCATGTCACATTTTAGGCCCGAGAAACTCAAAGCAGAGCCACACATAACAGCCCTCGCCATACAACACACTCAGGCTTAGACACAGGGGACCACCTGGCCGACCTTTTGGAACATACAATATGCAGGCGCCTCACATAATACACAGGACAGATGCGGGGCGGGGGGCGGCAGCAGGACCTCACCCTAGAAACAGCTCCAGTCAGACCAGCAGAAGCTGTCACAACCCCCACGTCTGCCCTCCCACCCAGGTTGGTTGGGCCACGTCACTTCTTGGAAGTTCTTGGCTAGGTTTCTTGAGTGGGGCCTCAGGGACCTCTGTCTCTGGAGCCATGACCCGTGGCCTTGTGGTTTGGTGGTCTCTGATACTGGGATTCAGCCACCTGGATCTTTCTTCCCAGAAGCGTCCCAAGGATGATCCACCCAGAGAAGATGCCTTGAGAGGCATGGTCACCATGCCCAGGCTTCCAGGTGCTCTCCAAGTGGGCAGCAGGCTGGACGGGTGCTCTCCGGCCCTGCGGTGTAGAACTAGGGTTTTTGAGAGCTTCCTCTCAAAAGTGGGAAGCCTGAATTTGGCTTGACGTGAGACTTGCGTGACAAAACCATGCTCAAGGGAGGGGCTGCCTCAGGGACTGACTGCCACCTGGAGTTCTGGTAGAGTCCAGTCATCTCAGGTGCTGTCAGGGACCCATCAGTGACCTTGAAGTGCCCTGATGTTGGGACTTCATTCCTTTGGGCAAAAGGGAACGTGAGAATCCCCTTGGGGGCCCAGCCACTGAGCCCAAGTGCCTTGTGCCTCTGTTATCTCACACATACGCACCCCAGCACCCCGAGCAAGGCAAGGCTGGCATCGGGGACTGCCCAAGCCTTGGCCCTACTCCTCCCTGCTGTCTCCACTCTCTGGGACGTCACCACATCTTGTCCTTAGAACCCTGGCATCTGGACTGCCAGACCCATTCTATTAGAGCTGGTGAGTTAGCAACCAGACATGCTGGCATAGGGCAGGGAGCTAGGGCTACTTAAATTTTCTAGGACAGAAAGATTCTCTAGGACCCCGGGCACAAAACTGCTCTGAGTGTCACCTCCCACCCCCAGGAGACCTCTAATCCTTCTGGTACCTCAGGTAGGGTCCCTTGTGAGAGTAGACGCTGCATAACCCCGTGAGGTTGGACTTCTCAGGGAAGGCACCTGCGGTTGGCCTCACCCTATCGTATCTAACCCATTCTCTGAAATGTCAGAGGCCTCTTAAAAGGAGGAAACGCGACGGGGCTAAGCAACTCTCTAGAAACCCCAGCCCTGCCCAAGAGGAATGGATAAAAAAGCATGGGTGCTGATGGGGGAAATGGTGGCAAAGAGGGAGTTTGCTGGAAGCGGGAATATAGTATCCCCACGAGAAGGATCCTCAGTCAAGGCAGCACCAGCAAGAAGGGACCTTGGGGCACCGACCGACAGCCCTGTCCCACCCCCACGAATCAAGAAACCAGGCAGCGAGGCTCTGGGGGCTGCTTTTATGGGGACGACCTGACAGAGGGCATGGTCCGTACAAAACCGGGAACAATACATACATATATATATTATATACAGAGACGCAGTCCTGCGGGGGGGCGGGGCAGGGGCGGTGCCGGCCCGAGGAACCGGAAGCGCCCCGCCGCCCCGCCCACCCGGCCCCGCCCCCTCCATCCGCTGCGGCGAAGGTGGTGAAGTGCGTGGGCCTGGGCACTGAGACAGCCAGCTCTTTCAGGGGGTAGGGGCACGTCTGGGGGCAGGAGGGGGGGGCCCGAGAAATACTGATCGATGGCGTGGTCTATTTACAGGGGACGAGAAGCCCAAACGGATGTGATGGGGGCTGTTTTTAAAAAATGAACAAAAATCCAGTCTGGGGCAGGGGCAGGAGGAGGCAAAATGAGAGATGGATCCTGAAAGGGGAGGGGACCTGAGGGGGGGGGGTCTCACCTCCCTTGGTCCAAGCCCCAATTTGGGGTTAAAGTGGGGAAACGGAGAGGATTTCACTTAGAAAGCAGGCTGCCAGCAGGGCAGCCCTGGTCTCCAAAAAGATGAGTAGTAGTAAAATTTTGCCCTCCAGTCAAAACCTTGGAAAACTGTGGGTGTGGGCGGAGTGAGGCTGAATTTGCGATGTTAGTACAAGGCTTCCAGGTGTGGCCCTGGGCAGGGCAGGGCCTGGCTCCCCAGTGGGAAATGTTCCCCTTGCCTAAGACCAGGGGCTCTGTTGCCAGGCCCCCTAAGCTGACCTCTCTCCTCCCTGGCATTCCCAGGCTTGGCCAGGAAACCTGGAGCCCAGCGAGGCCACAGAACAGTTCCAGGAGGAGGTTATGGCTATTTGGCACCTGGGGTGGGGAGGCACAAGGAAAAATTGAGGGCTGCTGCCCCAGGAAAGGGGGAGCTGGGGACCAGGTGTCCTGGACTCTCCCCTTTTCCCGAAGGATGCATGAGAAATCAGTGCAGGGCCAGGCCCAGCCTCCAGGCTCAGGGGTGGACTCTGTCCCTCCTGGGTGGGGGGACCAGGATGGGAGGAGGTGTGGAGGCAGCCCCTCCCAGCAGGAGGGTCAGAATGCAACAGAGACAGCACAATGATGGGGGACAGGGAAAGGGCCAAGAAGGTAGACTCTCAAGTCAAGAGGCCCAGGGGCCACCTAGGAGCCCCGTGGGCAGGGAGCAGCCTCCAGGTGGTGAGATGCTGGGAGAGCCCCCAGCCCCATTCCAGTCCAGAGACAAAGGCTGGAGGTTGTAAAGTCTGGCAGTATGGTCTGCAGGTCCTTGTGTCCATCCACCACCCAGGCCAACCCCTTGGCATCCCTTGGCCTCTGTGCCTCAGCCCCATAGGGCAAGAAGGAGGCCGTCCTTCCAGCCACCTCTGTCTGCCCAGGTCCTCTAGTCCCTGAAGCTGGGGGAGGTGGGGCGGAGGGTGGGGAAGTCGGGGCACCTGTCCCCAGGCTGGTAGGGGGCGGGGTGAAGTATTGAGGACAGGGGAGGGAGGACAATGGGAGGGGATTCATTATTGTCCGGTCAAGGAATGATTCCTGTTAAGTAGAATTGGAATTCCTCAGTGTTTGCAGGTTTCCTTCCAGTTCTGAGATCTGGCAAACAAAAGGGAGAGGGGGCTCAGGCCTGCATACCAGGTGTGGGCCCTGCCCATTCTGACCCCCTAATGGGGACATGACCACAGAGGGGGTACGAAAGGGGGGCTTGCCTGCTGCCCCCTCCATAGGCCCCGGCCCCCAGGGCCCCCCGGGCCTACCTTGTCCAGGAGTTTGTCCATCTCCTCCTTCCTAGCCAGCTCTGACTCTTCCAGAACCCGGCGCTGTGCGGTCTCCTTTTTCAGGAATTCGATCTCCCTAGGGATCAGCAGGGGACAGACCCTGGGTATCAGTGGTGTGTAGTCTGGCTTCCATCCAAGGAGTCTCAGGACCCTGAGCCCCACCGGGGCAGCTCTGTCCCTCCCTGAAGTCGGGAGGCCCCAGGTCTTCCCAAAGCCTCTGGGGCCTGACTGTGCTGGCTCCGGTGACCAGTCATTCTGGGCCCAGGTACCCCCACCATGGGGCCCTCCGACTTCTGTGCTTCTTGCCTCCCTGCTCAGCTGGGGGTGGGGAGGGGCTTCCACTAACGGCCTCTCAGTGCTCCCTGGGCCAGGACTCCCCGCTCCCAGCCCCCTGATCACGTACTTCTGCTGGTAGTCCTTGATGAGGCGTTTGGCCTTGCTGTACTTGCGCTCCAGGGCCTGGTACTGGGCCTGGGTCTCCCGCAGGTGCTCGTCCACAGCCTGGCACAGGCTCTGGGCCTCGCCCCAGTAGCCCTCCAGTTTCTCCATGCGTTCCTTGTTCTCCTCCACGCTTTGCTCCAGCTGGGCCTTCTCCACCCGCCACCGCCCCTTCTCCTGCTCTAGGCTCTGCAGCTGAGGGAGGAGGGAGCAGTCAGGGACTGGGGGGGGTGGCACAGGGAGCCGAGGAGTGCCCCCGTCCTGGCACCAGGTCCGGTGTCTGGCTGACCCCTGCGGATGTGGAGCCCACTGCCCCCCAACTGCTAACTCTCCTTGGCTGAGCCTGAGCACTAAAAGCTGGAGGGAAGAGCTCAGCCAGGGCCCCCACACTGTGCCACGCTCAAGAGGCCCAGGTTAGTCACTGACTCACTCTGTGACCTGGGGCAAGGCAACTTCTGTCTTAAGCCTCAGTCCTTCCATCTGTGAAATGGGACTGATCCCTGCCTTGCCAAGCTCACAGGGCTCCAGTAAGATGACAGAGGTGAAAGAGCAGGCCAGGGGAGGGTCACCATCGCCCTCTGTCCCCTCTGCAGCTCGGGGCCTGCTGACCAGCCCCCGTCTCTGCGGCTTCCTCAACAATCCTGGCTCCTCTCCCACCTTGTCACCCAGCTCCTCACAGGCACCATGCCCCAAATCTGCCCCCACCCGCACAAACCTATTCCTCCTTTCCACGATCTCACTGCCACCAGTGCTCAGCCTCAAGCCCCTGCCTGTCCCTCCAATCTCCTTGGCTGTAAACGCCACTTGCTGTCTGTGCCCCAGCCACACAGGCCTTCCTGCAGACCCTCAGACTTGCCCTGTTCCCTCTTGCCACAGGGCCTTTGCCCGTGCCGTTCCCTCTGCCTGGAATGTCCCCACCTCCTCCCCGCCTTGTCCCATTATTTCCCACTAGCTCACCCCTCCGCTCTCTGCTCCATCTATCACTTCCCCAGAGAAGCCGCCCGTGATTCCCTCCAGCAGCACCCCCTCACGCACACACACCCCTGGCTGGCTGAGGCTCCACACACCACACACCCACCCCCCCCCCCCCCCCCCCCCCCCCCCGCTCTAGGAGCTCAGCGACCCTGCGTGCTCTTGCAGGACCATGTGTCTGTTGATAACAGTACAGACATCAGTGCGCACGCTACGCTGCCCAAGGGCAGGGATCAAATGCGCTTCTGCGCACTGCAGGGCCTAGAACAGCGCGGGGCACGCAGAAGGCACTCTGCAGGTGTCTACAAATTGACAGCACGAACAGACCTTTGACTTGACCCCTGGGCCTTTGTGCTCTGCCTCCACCCGGGAGCGAGACTTATCATCTTGCCCTCAGAAACGAGCTCCAGCCCGCCCTTCGTCTCTATGCTCTCTGCCTACACTCAGGGCAACCCTGGCCACCATTTACCCCAGGACACGGCCAGGGCCTCTGACTGCTTTGCGAGCCTCCGAGTCCTGCCCACCCTCATAGGCAGGGACCTTTCCCCCTTCCAATCCCCATGTGGCCGCAGGACCAAGGCCAGAGTCCTTGGTGGGGAGGCAGGACCCTGCCAGCCGCAGCCCCCACCGGCAGGCCAGCTCAGCTCCCACCTCGTCCCCACAGGAACAGCTGCCACAGT
The DNA here is from genome assembly GCF_002007445.2 of Ailuropoda melanoleuca. Lineage (NCBI taxonomy): Eukaryota > Metazoa > Chordata > Mammalia > Carnivora > Ursidae > Ailuropoda > Ailuropoda melanoleuca. Next base: position 20,989,154 of record NC_048230.1, on the reverse strand, counting down.
CAGAGGGCCTCCTCCAAGCTCAGCCTCTCTCCCCTGGGGAGTGCCCTTCCTTGGCCTCAGTCACTAAACCCTGCCTGCCCCTCAGGGCTCAGCTGTGACCTCCCCTCTCTCCATGGCCGCGTGGCCCCCATGAGCTGGTCTCTCCCCGCCACCCTGGAAGCCCCGCGGCCACTGGAACGCCTCATGTCCAGGCCCAGTGGGGGCCCGATGCAGGCTTTTAATATGAAGTCTGCATATCAGCATGCGTGCGCGTGTGCTGGCACCCGATGGGCTTTGAGTGGGTGTCGGTACATAATATGTACGCGAGTTTGTGTGTCACGAGTGTCACCATCTGGGAGCGTCGGCACCGGCCCCTGTGTGAGAACGCACATGTCCCGAGAGATGGCTGTGCTGTGTGTCCCGCAGCAGACGAGCGTAGAGGGAGTCTGCGTATCCAGGCTGCTGGCCCTGGGCGTAATGTCACATGAAGCCTGGGTCCCCTGTCTCCATGTCCACACAGACTGGATGTCCCCAGGGATCCTGGTGAGTGGGCCTGGGGTCCAGGCTGGCATATGTCAGTGTGTGTATCCCTGGGGAGCTTACACTGATCGCTGGGCCTGTTTGCAGAGGACAGGCGTGGGACAGTAAGAATGTGAAGACATCCAGAGTGACCTAGTGTCACTCCGTCTAGTAGCTGATAGCTCGATTTTTTATTTAGCACCTTTTAGGAGTCAGGTGCTGTGCTAAGGACTTTGTATGCCTCATCTCACTCAATCCTCACAATGGAACGTACAGTGTTGGCACTATTATCCCATTCTAGAGGGGAGGAGACTGAGGCACAGAGCAGCAAGTGGATGGTGACACACAGGGGTCCAGAGCTCAAGCTTTTAACACTACACTCCCCTGCCTCAGAGTGGCTTGTTCTGTATCTGCCTGTGGGTGATGGGTGACGGTTCCGTATTAGTGTCCGCAGGTGTGAGGCCGGGAGGTCATCCCCTCAGCCCTCATCCCCTCCTCCCCCCGTCACATTCTTACCTTCCTTTTCAGCTGCTGGATCTCCGCCTCAGTCACAGCGTGCTTGATCTGGAGCTGGGGGGGGCAGAGAGGTAGGCGCTCAGCTCTGGCTGGAGTCGGCAGTGCTGCGGGGCAGGGTAAGGCCCGCCTCTGCCCTCCGCCACCCCAGGGACCCCCTCTGCTCACCTCCTTGAACTTGTGCACCAGCTTCTCGGGCTCCATGTCCACAGGGGACAAGGCATCCTCGTTTTCCGCCAGCTCGAACACCTCGATGGCCATCTCGCCACCCGGGAACGTGGGGCTCAGTTCCTCATCCTCGTCGGTGGCATATTCTCCTGTCTGTGAGGGGGGCAAGGAGGCTGTGCACGCTGCCCACCTCGGCCTCCCTGAGCCCTGAGGAGCAGGGCTTAGACCGGCAACGGTCCGTCCATGTCAGACTGGGAGCGACCCGGGGCTGTGGGCCATGCCTCCCACATCAGGCTGGGGCCACCCCTGCAGCATGGTCGGTGCCACCCCGGCGGCATGGCCAACAGCCTGGGGAGTCCCCCGAAGTCACAGGTGGTTCCCTCGTGAGACTGGGACCCCTGAAGAAACGGCCTGTGCTTTCCCCCTCACACTATGGCTCTCCTGAGGTCTAGAGCCGCGTCCTTCCTCAGAGTAGGTCCCCTGAGGGTAGAGGCTCTGCCTTCCCCACAGAGTGGAGACTCTTTGAGGGAAGGGTGTTTTCCTTGTCGGAGCAGGAAGGCTCTCTGAAGACAGAGTGTGACTCCTGCATCAGACTAAGGGTTCTTTGAAGGAAGGGTCTGCACCTCCTCCCTCAGTCTGGGGACTCCCCCAGGATAGGGAAAGGTGTCCTGGCCTCCTTCAGGCGGCCTGGGAAAGCGGCAGAGGCAGAGGAGGGGGTGTGATGCTCCATCCGGCCACCAGGGGGCGATGATGCTGCCGCCAGGCCAGGAGTCCCTACCTCCTCGTCATCCTCCCCGTACTGGGCGTATCTCTGCTCCATCATTTCCCGCTGCCATCGCTCCTGTTCCAGGGTCTGCTGAATTAGCTGGGCCACCTCACTTTGCTCGCCTGGCCGCTCCCGGCCAATCATAAACCTGCGGGGGCATGAGCGTCATCCCCCTGCCTCTGTCTTCAACCGTGTGATACCATCGCCCTCCTAGCTGACGCTCCCCTCTCCACACCCAGACCCTCCCAAGGGAGGTGAAATGAGAGGGCTGAGTCCAGAGGCTGTGGAGTGTTAATAATGAATGGGGGAGCTGGGGGCCCTTCTTGGGTTTCCTTCCCTGGACGGCCAGAAGGCCCACTCACCCTCGCAGCCAGTTTTGGGGGAGGGGTGATGTCAGCCAAACCCCCTGCTGCGCTGCAGGGGATAGGAGCTCAGGGGCTGCCAGGGCAGGGGGCTCTTCCTCCACCACAGGGGAGAAAACCAGGCCGGGGAATGGCGAGGCTGACCCATCCCAGCAGCGGGCTTCCCCATTCCCCTGCCCTGGGGCTGCAGAGGGGTGTCTGGCCTGGCGTGAGCTCCAAGCCCCCAGGCTTCAGGAAGGGGCGGGATGATGGTGAGTGGAGATTAGGATGGAGAGGAAATAGTGGAACTTCCAGGCACTAGCCCCTCCTCTCCGTGGCCACCCACATCCTGTTTCTCTCCACCACCCTTTCCTGGGGGCAGTGCCCCTTTTGGAGAGGGCAGGGAGTGGTCCCTGCATGTTATGCCAGAGAGGGACATGGGAAGCTTCTAACCCAGTTCCCTCAGTTGACAGGCCGGGGAAGGGGAGTCCTCCCAGGATTACACAGCCGGTGAGGAGGGAAGGATGAAGCGCCTGGTGGGGGGACCCCAATTTGGATGGTATTCTCCCCGCACATCTTGATTGTTCAGTGAATGAGTCACGGACAGGCAGGGGAAGGAGAGTAAGTCTGAGGCCAGTTTGGAGGCGCAGCAGAGCACAGGCCTTGAAGGCGCTTGGGAGAGGATGGCAGTCATGGGGCAGGGCTACGGGCACAGCACTTCCTTCAGGCAGGGAGGCCGTGGAAGCTCGTCTATAAGGTGGCCCACTCGAAACCTTACGTGGGTGTGGGCGGGCAGGCAGAGAGGCGGGATGGGGGCCAGGCCTCCTGTCTGCCTCCCCTGCCCACCCAGCGCGGCCCTGCCGGCCCTTACCGCACGCGACCCTTGGTGTTCCGGAGCACGGAGGCTGCAAAGCTCTGGGTCACTCCCACCAGACTCGTGCCGTCCACCTCTACCAGGAGATCATTCACTTGGATCCTAGGAGAGGCCACATTGGTTAGGGGGGCCGTCAGGGGGGACCTGGAGCAGAGGTAGTGGTGGTCTCCCTCCATCAGAAACCTGAGGCTCAGTCCCCGCTGGGTCCTGGTACTTTGTCTACTTGCATAAAATGCATGGGGCCAGAGGGCTGGGGATCAGCCAGACCCACCACTGGGCAGTGAGACCCGGGCAAGCAAATCCGATGCAGGCAGGCCGGACCAAGCACACTTCCTGTCATAATCACACCCTTGTCCCCTCCTCCTTCACACCCGACAGAGTGGTGTGACACCCACAGAGCTCAAGGCCACCAGGCACACCCAAAGCACAGGTGACACACAGTCCTCTTATGGGTCTGTAGATTTCATCCCAAATGCCTGAGACCCCCGTGGACGCTCTTGTGCTCGCTGCACCCAAGCCAGGGGCACAGCCCCCACCACGTTCTAGTGTGGCAGGAGAAGCCCTGGCTCTCCACCCCAGAAGGAGAGAGATGGGGGTGGGCCAGCCTGGCCGGCCAAGGGGGATGTCAGGACCCCTGGCCACCTCCTTCCTCCACTGCCAGCCTCCTGCGAGCTCCAGGCCTTCTCTCAGGGCTCCTCTGCGAAGTGGAAGCAATGGCCTGTTGTGAGCGGCTCGCCCCCTTGCTCCCCGCGTACAGGCCCTCTCTCCCATGTGCACACACTCCCCACGCCGCTGACAGCCAACAGGTGACCACAGGAATGGCTCTGGAAGTCCAAACTGGGGGTGGGGGGTAAGTGAAAGAGGAGGGACTATCACTGTCATTTTGTCCACCCCCCCATGCCACCTGGGCCACAGCAGGCAGAAGCAGCCTGAGTGGGGCAAGCCCAGCTCTAGCACCATGACCCCAAAGTCAGCCAGCCCCTACAGGGACACCCACTCATCTCTGTCACAGGGAGGGGGTCTGAGTTTGGTGGTGCTACCACAAGGCACCCGGATACCAAGTGCCAACAACCCTGGGGATGCCCTAAAGCCTTTCCCACTCCTCCCCGTGCCCCCCCCCCATGATACATACACAGCAGAGGGGCCCACGGAGGAGTCGCTGGGCTGCCCAGGGCTCCAGGAGGCCCTCCTGAGCCCTCTGACCCCTCCAGGCTCAGATACCAAACACAGGTACACATGCTCACACATGCGCACGTGCAAGGAGCAGCCTCCTTCGCGGGCACACCACACTCCCGGATCCCCCTTGCTCTCTCGGCTCCGGCCATACCTGCCCGCGTTCAGTCCCCTTCCTGGAACGTTTTGCACATTCTGCTCCCTCGGCCTAACTAACTGCTGCTCATCCTCAGGCCCCTAGCTCCAACATCACTTCCTTCAGGAAGCCTTCCCTGCTATCCAGAGAGAGCAAGTCTTGCTTTTTATGCCTTATGCCACCCGGTACTTTTCCCACATTTTCTGCATGCCCCCGTGGATGTCTGCCTGCCTCATCACACCACATGCTTCCTGAGGGCAAGGGAAGTCATCACGGACTCCCCAGGGCCTGGCTCCAGCCCCACCACAGAGCCAGTGACTCGATATTTGCTAAACGGAAAAAAAAAAAAGCTCAGATGTATCCACCAGGAACATAGACTCCATGGCCGTGCTCTCCTTCCCGTAGCCCACATATGCTCAAAACCAGGACGTATGTCTCCAAGCAGCCCCCTCCCCACCCCCCAAAGAATGTAAGCGCCATGAGAGCAGGGGTCCCATTGGGTTTGTTCACTGCTGTACCCCCTAGACCAGCACCTGGCACATTAAGGCTTCACGGACACCTAAGCGCCACACAGATAGGGGCCCATTCTGGCTCAGTGGCCTGGCCTGCAGCTGACAGCAGGTGGGGGAGGGGGAGGGAGTACCTGCCGTCCCGGTGGGCCGCACCACCCTCGGTCACCGTCTTCACAAAGATGCCCAGCTTCTCCAGGCCCATGTCCGCCCCGGCCCCCATGCCGATGATGCTGATGCCCAGGCCCTCGGAGTCTGTGGAGCAAAGTCATGACAGGCCGGTGTTGGGAGGTGGGGATGGGGTGAAGCGTCCCAGCCAGGGTTTGCAGGGGACAGAGTGAGAGGCCCCCCCAAACCCCCAACCTCACCTAGGGCATGGCTCGACCTCAAGCAGCAGTCCCCATGCTTAGGGGATGTCCACAACAGGGGAAGGGACACCGTTCTGTGCACCCCCTCTTGCCAAGCCAACTAGGAAGCTCCTGGGTCACCCCCAGCCCTTTGTCCCTTGTAAGAACCAATGAGCAGCAGGGCATGCTGAGGGTGGCCTGGGCGGGTGCAGCGGGCGGGGGAGCCAGAGACTACTGTAGACACAGATGAGGGGTACAGAGGGGTGGAATGGCGTGGGAGCAGCCATGATGGGGTTGGCCTTCTTCTCTATGCAGATTCAACCAAACTTAGAGTCTCTGTGACTGAGGACCTCCTGCTCTCCTCTCCACAGCTGTGCCCTCCTGTCTCATGGGCCTCTGACACCCGAACTCTTATCTCCCCCCACAAACAGGCTCTTCCCGTCTGCCACTCCCTCACGGGGCCCGGGAGTCACCTGGATTCCTCTCTCCCCCTCACGGTCTCAGCCAGAGCCAAACAACCACCAGATCCGGCAGACTCTACCTCCCAAGGATCTCTCAAGTACACCCACTTCCCACACGGCCACCGTCCTGTCCACACCACCATGGTCTCTCTCCATCCACTTATGACAGCACAGCCTGACGTGGTCTTTCTAGAATACCTTTCCCACACCTTGCCATGGTTTCCCGTCCATCTTAGAAAATAGACAGCGTCCTCCACGCGGTCTACAAGGCCCTGCAAACCCTGCTTGCCCTTGTGATGAGAATCTGGCCAAGCCTCTCTCCTCTCTTTCCTGCATCCTCCCCTGAATTCCCATCTTCAGAGCTCAGCGCAAGCACGACTTCCTCGGGGACCCCACTGACCTGCGTCCACGTGCTGTCATAGCGGCCCTTCCCGTCCCTGCCCACCACCCACTGCAGCTCGGAAGGACCCAGTGAGCTGTGACTGCTCCCTCACTGCGCGGCCCACACGGAGCCCAGGACCCCGCCCTGAGCGGCCCTGGGGACCTGGCACCTGAAGAAGCACAGAGCACAGGCGGCCCGCGGTGGGGGCAGGGGCTCTGGCTGCTGGAGAACGCGTGGCTGGGGGTGCCGACAGGCGCCTGGGGCACAGCTGGCGCCAGAGAGGAGATCCCCCCCCACCCCCCGCAGCCTGGCCCCGGCCTCTCACCCTTCTCCAGCTCCACAGGGAACAGCTCCAGCCTCTCCACCCGCTTCTCCAGCTCGTACTCGGCTGAGGCGGCCATGGGGTCCACGTCCTCGTTGCGCCGGTCGTAGTCCTCGTTGGAGTAGGTACTGAACACCTGCAGAGGGGCCGCTCGTAGGAGGCAGGGGCGGAGCTGGTGGCCAGGGGCTGCCACCGCAGGCGCCCAGCGCCCAGCGGCCAGCGTTCCTCTCCTGCTCCCAGCCTCCCCCAGCCCCAACATGAGCCCCGCTCGGACGGCAGGCCCTTCTGGTGCTCGAGCCCCCGGTTGCCCCATCCACACCATTATTCCCTCCCACAGCCCCAACTGGCGTGAGTGTGGCTGCTGTGGAAAGAAAGGAAGGGCAACCTTCGAGAAACCAGCCGACTCAGGAAGCCAGATCTCCAGGTCAGAGACAGACCAACATTCTGGGGCAGAAAGAAACACGGGGACCCAGAGAGCCAGACAGGGGCGGACACAGACGGCAGGAGAGTGGAAAGAACAGGCTGAGCAGGAGCAGAGGGGCACAGGAGGGGAGTGGGAATGGAGAAGATCCTGGAGGATGCCAGATGGGGAAATAGGGGGGAGCGGGTGTGAGACGCAGGGACAGGGGAGGGAGGAGGAGAGAGAGGAACAGAGGAAGACAGAAGGGCACCCAGGACCCAGCTGACCTGAGCCTAAAGTTGAGGCCAGGGTGGGGGAGGGAAGCAGGAAGGACCACTTCCACCCCCACGGGGAAAGGGCAGCCCTCTACTTGGGGTTCCTCTCAGGTGACAGGAGGTGGATGGGGAAGAACCCCAGGCCCACATGGCCTTGCCTGCATGGCCAGGCCTCAGTTTCCCTCCAGAGAAGCAGCTCTGAGGTGTGCCCCTATCCCCAGCGCACTAGAAGGCCCAGGCCAGAGACCCGGGATCCTGGTGAAAGCAAGGAGCTCGGGGAGGTGGCAGCCTCTCTGACTTTGTCCCCAGTGAACCCAGCCTGCATAGGGCCCCCAAGGCCAGCCCTACCTTGTTGTCCCCTGTGCCCCCCTGCTGTCTCCTTCCTGTGTCTCTCAGTGAGAGGGGAATTCTGACCCTCCTCCAGAGAGCGGAGAGGCTAGGGCAGGGGCTCTGTGGGAGAGCCTAACTCTGGGTCCAGGTGGGGTACCCCCAGTGGGAGGTTAATGAGCACCATTTGGGGTACCATGACGCGTTCATGCTTTGTTGCCTACAGTGACAGGTTGGCACCACTTGGAGCCAAGTGGGGGCGAGGAAGGGTGGGAGCAGCTCTATCAGACGGCTGGGCCTGAGGCCTGAGCAGCTGGAGTGGGGCACCGTGTCCCCCGAGGCCCCTGCCAGGGCCCCCTCTCCTCCAGGAGCAGGCCCAGGGGCACCCTGGCAGGCAACACACTTGTGTCCCAGCCTTTGTTTGGGCTCACTCAGTGTCATCCTCCACTCCCCCCCACCAGAGCCTCGCTCCCACAGCGGGGTTTCACAGGATGAGAAGTGCAGCTGGGAGGGGCTTACGTGGTCACTTCGCTCCCTGCCCTCGATTTCACTACATCAGGGAAGTCCAAGCTTGGGCCCTTACAGCTCATCGTCAGTCGGGCCGTGGTCAGACTGCCCTCCTGACATCTGGCCACTGGCCTCCGAGCCCCCCAGAGGGATGGGCCACCCAGTTTGCACACGGTATAAGATGTCAGGTCTACTGCCAAGGTCACCTGGGTCAGCCAGTGGCCAGGCAGGATGAGACTGCACCCAGCTGGGCCCTGGTGGGTGGGTTACCTGTGACTCTGTCCCCCTTGCACTCCTGCCCTGGGCCTGGCAAATCGGCTTTGGCCCACTTTTGCATCTGAGTCCCCTGACCCTCAGCCCCTGCTCCAGCAGACAGGGTCCCTTCATCCCTCAGTCTTTGTGGTGGTCTGGGTCACCGAAACCCCTCCCCGATGCGTGTGCGTGAGCGAGTGAGCCAGCGAGCGAACACACCGAACACACACCGTGACCTCCGAAACACCCTCCCAGCCGGCCCTGGGCTTTGCCCTCCCCTCTTTTCTCAGCTGATCAAATCCTGCCCCCTGCAGGAAACCCAGGCCTCGGGCTCAGAGGCCCCAGACGGCCCCTCACATTGCCCACCACGATGTGCCCAGCCTATCAGTGGCTTGGGCCCAGTCCCCTGCCCCAAGTAACAATATGCAACTGGGCTCTCTGTCCTCATCAGAAGCCTCCAAAAAGGCAACAACTGGGTCATCCGCAGGGCACAAGACCCGGGAATCGGTGTCAATGCAGGATGGAGGCAGGGAGAGGCAACAACTGGGACCCACGTTCTGGGGTTGGGAGGAGGAAATCCCCAGCAAGGTCAAAAGTCAGACACACCAAGGCGGCACCACAGACCACTGGCTCCCACGCTTCAGTGAGCAAGTCCCCAGGGAGTTGGGGAGCACTGCTCCAAATCGTGCGCTATTTTTTACCCAAAATCAGGGTAAGGTGTCAAATATAGACAGTCAGAGGCCCAGGACTGAAAGACCAAACTCCATCTCTGGATCAGGCCGCTCAGAGAACTGGTGATAGTGGGGGTGGGGGGTCCCCACCTCCTCCTCAGGTCCCAAGAAACACCCTCATCCTCCATTCCATCCAGGATCCCGTGACCCTCAGGATAGGGAAGGTGGAAGAAGTACTTATAAGGTTGCAGCCCCAGAACGGGGAGGGCTGACCTAGCAGGAGTAGCACCTTTCAGGACTTGGCTGGGGTTGAGGCGGGGGGGGGGGCTGCTGATTTTCTAGGAGGGCTGGGAGGAATCGCCAGCAGCCTCAGTGTCCAGTGTCCAGTGTCCAGCCTCAGTGTCCATGGAAACTTTGAGCAAACAGACGAGAGCTTGGCTGGGGAGAGGTAAAGGCAGGGTCCAGGCCTAGGAGAGTCCAGGGCCTGGACAGCCCCCTGCAGTGGACCAGTGCTGGGCACAGCTGAGCCTGGGGCACTGAGAAAGGGCCATCTAGGCTGATGTGCCAGCCAAGATGGGAGGGTGGCAGGAAGCAGGGGTGACCTAGGGCTCTTAATTCTTCCCGGGGATGTCCCCACCACCCCAACGGCACTTTCTGAGGATCTCCGGGCACTGGCACAAGCCACAGACTAATCACCAAGAGTGGTGGCGGGGATGGGGGGACTGAGACCCGCAAAAGGGGCAGCTCCGGTCGGTCTTTCAGGGTACCCACAGAATGTGGCAAGAGCACTTGGAGTTTGCCAAGGCCATGGGAGTCTGCCTTACCGAGCAGCCAAGAGCAAAGGCATGTGGGCAGCTGCCAGGCATGCTGGGGGCTTTCCCGGGCCCACCCCTCTCTTCTGTGCCCTGCCCAAGGCCCAGCCCCCTCCTGGGCCAGGCCAGGCGCCTGCTTCCCTGCCCTGCTCCCTGCCGAACCCAACATCTCCACCTCACCAGCTGGCCCAGCACAGACCCCAGGGAACAGGGCCCCAGCTCCAGGCCTTCCCCCCACCCCGAGTCACATGGCCCCAGCTCAGCTTACCCTCAAAGACCTGCTTCCCTCTTTCACTTCTGCAAACTTGGGGTGGGGGCTACAGACAGGATGGAGGAGGGTTGCAGTCCCCTACACCTTCGTTTTAGGAAGTTCTTGGCTCCTCCCTCCTCTCTAAGGGGAACGCAGGGGGTGTTTCTAAGCTCCCCCACCTCTCCCCTCCCCCGCTCAGTGGAGTAAGGACCAATGTGGGGAGGGTCTCCTGAGGACACACACAGGGACACACACCTTCCCACCACCCAAGCCCCAGCCTCAGGCAGCCTCCGGAGAAGAGTGTCTGGGAGAGGAAGGGGAAGCAGGTGTCCCGGGACGCGGGTGCGGCGGAGCCAGGGCGAGGCAGCAGGCAGAGGAACCTGAGTGCAGGTCGGGGCAGGCCGCCCTGTTCTCGGGCCTGAAAATCGTCCCCCTCTGACAAACAGCTGGAACTCCCCCACGCCCCCCTCAGGGTGGTAACTTCTGGGAAGGGGGCTGGGTGGCAGGGGCTGACTCAGCCTGCCAAACCCGGCTGGCGAGGCGGGGGCGACGGCGTGCACGTGGCAGGGGCGGCGCGGGGGCGGGGAGGGGGGTTCACTTACTTGGATGGGCGCCGTGCTGAAATGGATCTTCCGGCTCGGGGCCGGGTCCTCTTCCTCCGACAGCCCCGGGATCTCCACGCACCCCGACTCGGGCTCGTAGGGGGGCTCCCCATCCTCCTCGTCTTCTTCGTCGTCCTCCTCCAGGGCACTGCCCCCAGAGTCCTCCCCCAGCCCACTGTAGGCGCTCACGTCCACCAAGTCCGCCTCCGAAAAGTCCTCCTTCTTGGACTCATCCGCCTCCTCGGGGGCCACGTCCGGGGCCCGGCCGTTGCCCACCCCTCTTTCAGGCGCCGCGACGGTAGCCGTGGCCTCCTCGGGGGCCGCCTGGGCCTTCTGCTCCTCGGGCGCGGGGCTGGCAGTGGTTGCCAAGGTGCTGCCATTCTCCAGGGCCGCGTGGACCGTCACCTCCGCCTGAATCACCTCCCCGGACGCCGCCTCGGCCTCCGACTCGCCACTCTCCTCCACCTCCACCGGCTTAATCTTCCGCACCTCCCGGGGCTTGGGGGGCGGCCGGGCAGGGGCCACTCGGTGCTGCGGAGGCTGCTGCCCTCCGGGGCCGCGATCCTTCTCAGCTGGCGCATCCCCCGACGGGGCGGGCGGCGGCGGCGGCGGCTGGAACACCCGGGACCGCTTACTGACCAGCTTCGAGTTGACCTGGGGAGCCCCGGCGGCCGCGGCCCTGGGGAGCCCGGGCCCACGGTGGAGGCCGGTCCTCGAGTCGGCCTTCTCGAAGACGGCGCTGAGCTGGCTGACCGTCGGCGACACGGCGTCGGCGTCCAGCTTGTCCAGCGCCTCGGTGCTGCCATTGAAGCGCACCACGACGTCCAGCTTCCGGTCCTGCAGGCCGGCGCGCTCCTGCCTCAGCAGCCGCCGCGCCGCGGCCTCCTTGTCGCCGCCCGCGGCCGCCGGGACGCTCCGTTCGAACAGCTTCCGCGTCTCCTGCAGCCGGGACGGCGGGTGCGGCGGCGGCGCGGGCTGCGCCGAGGGCGCGGGCTTGGAGTCGAAGCGGCTCACGCGCTCCGACACGCTGGTGCCCAGCTTGAGCAGGGCGCTGTGGTCCACGTTCTCGTTCAGGCTGCTGGCCCGCGGCAGCGACAGGCGCACGCCGCGCTCGGGCGCCCGCGGGGCCTCGGTGGGGCCCGCGCCGCCGCCCGCCTCGCCCGGCGGCCCCGCCGTCGTGCCCATCTGCAGGAACATACTTTTGATGCGGTGGACGTTGGAGCCATATTTCTTGTGGTGGGCCGCCTTGGGCGCCTCGTCGGGCCCGGGCGCGTCGGGCGGCTTCAGCGCCTGGATGCCTGCCTCGTAGGCGCTGCGGTGCGGGGAGGCACTCCGGAGGGGACCCCCAGGCCCCCGCGGCTCCGTCTTCATCATGGTGGGGGGAGACGGGGGCGCATCCCCTCGCTTCCCGCTCCCCCCTCCCACAGGCGGCTGGCCAAGTCGGGACCACCGCCCCCTCCCCCCCGAGAAATGAAACCCCGGAAGGCCTTTTTTAGGCTCCCCCCAAACCAAGCTGCCAAAAACAGTTAACCCCGCTTAAGGGAAAAAAAGGGGGGAAAAAAGAGAGAAAAAAATCTCCGAGCTCCCTGTGTGGGTCGCCTCCCCCAATCCAGCTGCCACAGAGAGCCAACCCCTCTTTCAGAGCCCGAGCGGCCTGCTACGGTCGCCCCCACCCAAATTAGAAAAGCGGCGGCCGGGGCCGGTGGGACCGCGCGCCCTGCCCGCGAAGCAGCGGCGAAGGCGCCGGCTCACA
>NC_048230.1:20907383-20976715 GCF_002007445.2 Ailuropoda melanoleuca | reverse complement strand
TTCTCTGGCTCTGCCCGAGCGGCGGCTGCCCGAGACCGAGCGGCTGCCCTTCTCGGCCGCCGCCGCTGGGGGACTGGCACCTCTGGGTCCTAAAGGGATCGGATTTCCGGGGCCGGAGTCTGTGAGCCCTCCCCTTCCCCTCCTCCCGAATGTTATCCCCTCCCCTGCGCGTCCCTCTCCGACAGCCCGACGCTGACCCCCGGTCCCGGCCTGTCCTCTTCAGCCCTTCCATCCCAACTTCTGACTGCGGCTTATCACAACCCACAAAAGCACAGCCCCACCAAATATTGGGGGAGGCAATCCAGCCCCAGCGGTCTCAGCGTGGGCCCCTCTCCACCTGAAATGGGAAGGGAGATTAGTGGGGCGGGGCAAAAGGTCTTTGCCTTCAAGGTCCTGGGAGTTCCCTAGTCTGGTTGAAGACCTTCAGCATCAAAATCGCTGGGCACTTTAAAATTTTTTAAATTCATATTTCTGGGCCCTCCTCCAAACTTTGCGAAGCAGAATCTCAGAGGCTGGCCCAGGAATCTGCATTTTAACAATTTCTCATGGAGAACCTTTTGCAATCATATAAGGTGTGAAAGCTTAGCCCAGGGTTGCTGGCCTTGTGGTGGAGGAGGAAGGAGAACAGAGAAAGGAAATGGTCCTCGTCCCCCAGGTGGCAGCCCCAAGCTGGCCTTTGCCCTTTGGAAGTTTGAAAGGGGGTGTCCTGTCGCCAGCCTGCTCTGCAACCATGCTGCAAGGGAGGGGGTAGGATCCCTGTCTTCAAGCCCCTATGTGGGCGCTTTTGCCTCTCAAACAGGACGGAGGAGTTTGGGAGGAGGAATTCTGGAGGCCTGGGGCGAAAGTTTCAGCAGTGAGAGCTCTAGCTTGGGTCTCTGGTCTAAATGTTCCTGGCCACTTTACTCAAGTGTGTGTTGGGGAGGCAGGGGGAAAGATGGTAGTGACCTCCACATCCCCTGCCCTGGAAACCCAGGAAACTGTTGTGATGCTCTCCCCAACCCCCATATAATCCACACCAAGGAGCCAGGGGTTGCCCCCTACCCGTCCCCAGCTGCCAGGCCTGGGAGTTAAGGTCCACCCCCTAGACCATGACAGGTCCAGATGCGCTGCTTTACTCCACAGATCCCAGGAAATGATGAACAGTGTGGACCCTAGGACCCAGGGAACAACTCAGGCACAAAGCCTCCCCCCACTCCCAGCTGCTTCCTGCATCTCAGGCCTTCCTGCGGTCTCTGCGTCCTCCCCCGCCCTCTTCTCTTCCATCCTCTTCCTCTTCATCCCAATCTCCCACTCTCTCCCCAGCTGGCCTAGAAGGGCTGTTGTAGGGAATCCTCCCACCCCTCCACTGTAGGGGTGTCTGTGGGTTTTGCGGGGTATAAGCCGGTTAGCACGTGCAAAAGAGCGTGGGGGATGGGGTGTGGGAAGCTGCCTGGGAATCCTGAATATTGGGACGGGGAGGGGCCTGGAACCACAGGATTGGATCCTGAAGCTAAGGGAAAGGGAAGGTTTGCGCTCTGAGCAGAGACCGGAAATGAACCCAGACCTCAGGCTTTCCAGTGCCACCTGCCTCTTTGCCCAACTGCCCAGGACCCTTCCCCCTCCCCGATTTTATACTTTGGGATGGGACAGACTGAAGAAGCCATCCTCAACCTCCTCTCCTTCCTAACCCTTTTTAGAAGACCTTTAGGAACGAGCTTTGGGACTTGGGTTTCCAAGTTCAAAGTCTGGAGCTTGAAACCTGCCTCCCCAGCAGGCCCCCAACCCCTCTGTGGAAGTCAGGGGATCCAGAAACCTCACCTAATTGAAGGATGGGAGTTTGGGCATTGTCCCCAGAAGTTCTTGTGTGGACTGGAGGAGGGCGCAGGCCCCTGGGTGTTCTGCCCAGAATCTCCCACACCCTTTAGTGAGTCATCTTAACTGGTCCCAGCCCAAAGGGTCTGGGCCCACGCTTCTGGCCAGGTGGGAAAGTCTGCTTCTAAGGGTGGGGGTAGGAACTGAGAACCAGCAGTCAGGCCCAGTGACCCTGGGACCCCAAACACCTCCAGCAGCAGCTAGAATTGCTGGGATCCTTGGATCTCCCTTGTCCTGAGACTTCCAAGGGAGAAACCCTTTTAAGTGCTTTGCGATGCAGGAGGGTGGAGTCGCCTGGAGCTTGGATGGCTGAGGCTAATGAGTGGGATTATTATTTCATGGGCTCCTGGTTAGCTCAGCGACACCCCCAGCCAGAATTCCCTAAGAAGCTTTTATGGAGCAGTAAGTGCTTTACCATCACTCCTTCCCTGGGGTCAGGCACCAAGCTGGCTGGCCTTCGAGGCTGGGGTGGGGAATGGAATATTAGCTCCTCCATCCCCTCCCTGCCCGCCTGCCTGCCTGGAGCAGAAATCCCACCTGCCAAGAGGGCGAGGAGAGGGGGTTGGGAGGGTCATTACCCAACTGGAAAGGTTTAAACCTAATTTTAATCCTCCCAGCTGTGATCCTCACCTCTCTTTCTGTTCAGCAACCCACGGTGGGTTAACCATCCTTTCTATTGTCCTTTGTGGAGAAGGCCTTGATGGCCAAGTTGCCTGGTGGTCTTTAAATGGTGGTCCTTCCCTCACCTGGCCCTGGAAGAAAGGGTTAGGTGGTTCCCAAAGTTGACCCAGGAGCTAGGTTGCCAGAGTTCAAACCCTGGCTCTACCACTTGCTAGCTGTATGACCTTGGAAAAGTCACTCGGTGTCTCTGCCGCGAGAGGATAAACTGAGGAAACTGGCTGGAACACAGAAGGTAGGGGGTGTGGGGAAAGAGATGCCTTTCCTAGTCCTTGCTAAAAAGGCTAGAGACTTCTACAGGGAGAGAGAGGATCTGCTTTCGACCCTTCTCCTGATAGAGCCCCTCCCTGTTTTCCCACCTACCCCCAGATCTGATGAGGGCCCTCTGACACTATTCCTTGAGGCTTGCCAGTTTTAAACACCGGGTGTAACGGGTGATGAAGGCGGGGAGATCTGTGATGAAGGCGGGGAGATCTGTGATAAGTTCCAAGCCCTCAGTGCCCTGGGGTGATGAAGGCGGGGAGATCTGTGATAAGTTCCAAGCCCTCAGTGCCCTGGGCTGGGCGCCAGGCTGGCTTGTCTTCCCAGCCCTGGGGCCTTGAGACTTGGCCTCTGAACACTGCGTTTCTGTGGCCACAATCATCGGAGCAGAGGCTGGCCTGGACCCTGCCCTTTGACTATTTTGTGCGGAGCCAGTGGTCCCTGCCCCAATCACTCCCCTTCATCTGTCCTCCTCTGCCAGGGACTTGGGCAGATAAGAAGATGCTGGAAAGGCATATGTGTTGTTACACGACTACATGGAGGAAAACTTAACTCCAGGATGTCGGTGCTGGAGGGGCCTGCCGCGGCCTTTAGTTGACCCGTT
Organism: Ailuropoda melanoleuca; assembly: GCF_002007445.2. Lineage (NCBI taxonomy): Eukaryota > Metazoa > Chordata > Mammalia > Carnivora > Ursidae > Ailuropoda > Ailuropoda melanoleuca. The sequence continues at coordinate 20,973,321 of NC_048230.1, read as the reverse complement.
CCCAGGGGGAATGAGGAGGGCTGAGACGTGCGGAGGGAAGTGACTTATCCAGTTTTAGAGGACAGACCAAGCTGTGGTTCACAAGGTCTGAACTGAATCATAGCTTCACTCAGTTGCTGGGTGACCTGGAGCTAGTCATTTCCCCTCCCCGAGCCTAATTTCCTCAAAAAGCTCAATTTGAATGTCTGAGTGTGTCTCCTGAGCCTGGAGACCCCGGGTCTCTGCCTGCTCTGTGTTGGGCAGAGCAGAAGAAGGGCTCTGAAGCCAGACAGTCTTTGTTCCCCACCTGCCACTCCCCAGTTAAGGGACTACAACAAATTTCTTCATCTGTAAAATGGAGACAACAGAGCAGCCACATAGTGTTGAGGATTAAATGAGTTCTGTGAGCGCCTTATGCGCTTAGAACAGCTCCTGGCATGAAGAAGGAGCTTGGTGAGTCTGCTGTTAACTGATTACGTGTGTATCTGAACAAACGTGGAAGTGTGTGCACACGCGTGAGCGAGTGTGGCCAAAATGGGCGTCAGTGTTTGGATCTCGTGTGTGGGTCTTCACGAGGCTTCCAGCCTCTTGTTTCCCTCTACGGTCAATTATATGGAAATCAGAGACAGAAGCACCCTCTGTCTGTAGCTTCCTTAGATCCTTTGGGGTCATCCCAGGAATGAAGGTGACCTCCCTTCTCTACTTGCCAAAGGGCTTTTCACTCCTGCCTCTTGGTGCCTCAATTCCCCCACTGCCTGTGCAGGGACAGGGGTCCCTTGGGATCCACCCACAGAAGGAGGAGTCAGGGTGTGTGTGTGTGTGTGTGTGTGTGTGTGTGTGTGTGTGTGTTGGGATGTGGGGAAGGGGTGGGACACAGGAAAGATTTCTCCAACTCATCAGTTGCCTTAAAAGAAAGCCTATATTTAGCCAGGCTTACAGGGTCTGTAAATATGTATTTTGCAACACAGACAGCCATAGCTGTGGGAGCTCCAGACATATGCGGGGAGGTCAGAGAAAAAATTACCCGGAAGGATTGGGCAACGTAGCTTGTCATCAGCAGATTCGAAGGACCCTTTCTACTGCCTGCTCCCACTGCTAATAATATACATTCCTGTGTTTTGATGGTGGTTTCTATTTTTCATCTGCTCCCTGGATCTCGTGCAGAAGGTGCCTGAGGAGGAGAGGCTGGCACTGACTTACCTTCCTCCACGACCTTTGTCTCACCTGCTCTGGGGCAGGGAAAAGAGCATCGTGCCCATGCCAGCTCCTTTCCCAACTGGCTCTGCCAGGCTCGGCCTGGCACAGCACCTGCACAGGAAAACCTCCAGAGGCCAGATCTCCTGTCTCCTACGCTCAACCCCTTGCACTTGAGGTGACCTTGAGGGGACAAATCCTGCCACTTCAGAGCAGTTCTCTTTGAGAAAACTCTTCTTTCTTAAAAAAAAAAAAAAAGCATGCATACATGATATGTAAATGTTATATATGTTATTTTAGTTTGAAAAGTGTCTTCAAAAATAAGAAAAGTTCAGAGAATCACATAACAAACAGAATTTATTTCTTTTAATTTTAAAAAAATCTATTTATTTATTTGTCAGAGAGAGAGAGCGCGTGCACACAAGCAGGGGGAGCTGCAGGCAGAAGGAAAAGCACACTCCCTGCTGAGCAAGGAGCCAGAAGCGGGACTCGATTCCGGGACCCCGGGATCATGACCTGAGCTGAAGGGAGATGCTTAACCGACTGAGCCACCCAGGCATCCCAACGAACAGAATTTCTAAATGCTGGGGCGCCTGGGTGGCTCAGTGGGTTAAGTGTCTGCCTTGGGCTCAGGTCACGATCCTGGGTCAGGCTCCCTGCTCTGCGGGGAGTCTGCTTCTCCTTCTGCCCCTCCCCCTGCTTGTGCTGTCTCTCTCTCTCAAATAAATAAATAAAATCTTAAAAAAAAAGAATTTATAAATGCTAGCCTTGTGTCATTTTTGCTTCCATTTCTTTCATAGGAAAGGACATGAAACTTGGTTCTTTCTCTTTGTCTCGGTCCCATTGCCCTCTACACCCACTGTCACAAATTTGGGATGCACTCTTTGTAGTCCATAATTTATTATTATTATTATTTAAAGATTGTGTTTATTATTTATGAGAGAGAGAGCGTGAGCGCATGAGTGGGGGGAGGGGGGCAGAGGGACAAGCAGACTCCCCGCTGAGCAGGGAGCCCCCCAAGTGGAGGGCCTCCATCCCAGGACCCTGAGATCACAACCTGAGCTCAAGTCAGACACTTAACTGATGGAGCCACCCAGGTGCCCCTATTTTTATTCTTTTTAATTGTAAGATACTTAAAATAACGCAAAATTTGCTCTTTGAAGTGCTCAGTTCAGAAGTGTGAAGTACATTCACGTTGTTGTGCAACGATCACCACCATCCTTCTCCAGAACTTTCTCGTCTTCCCAACTGAAACTCCATCCCTGTTAAACACTAAGTCCCCACATCTCCCCCACCCCAATCCCAGCCCCTGGCAACCACCATCCCACTTCCTGTGTCTACGAATGTGACAATTCTTGGTACCTCATGCAAGGGGAACCATATAGCATTTGTTCTTTTGTGCCTGGCTTATTTCGCTTAGCATAATATCCTCAAGGTTCATCTGTGTTATAGCATCAGAATTCTCTTCCTTGGGGCACCTGGGTGGCTCAGTCCAGTGGTCATCTGCCTTTGGCTCGGGTCATGATCCCCGGGGTCCTGGGATCGAGTCCCTCATCAGGCTCCTTGCTCAGCGGGGAGTCTGCTTCTCCCTTTGACCCTCCCCCCCTCATGCTCTCTCTCAAATAAATATACCAAATCTTAAAAAAAAAAAAAGAATTCTCTTCCTTTATAAGTCTAGCCCATAATTTGATATTTTCCCTACATATCGAAGTATTCATAAAATAGCAGACAGTAATGCTTTCTGTATCATTAGTACGTATGAAACAGCCATCCTACTGTGCGGATCATTTTGCGTCATTTTTTCCATTCAGTGTCTTTTTCACAACGGAGCCACACGGATACATGTGGCATTGATTCCTTCCCTTTAACTTCCGTTTGGTATTTCATCGGGGGAATAAGCCACAATTTATTTATCAGCGCCTCTACCGAAGGGCCTTTGAGGTGTCGCTGTGTTCCGCTGTTATAAACAAGGTTGCAGGAACCCCCTCGAACTGGTGTGAACCCACCTGGAGAGCGGATACCTCAGAGCCGAGAGCAGGGCTGTGGGCAGCTCACTTTCTACTCGGCTAGTTCTCCCTGACCACTCTCTCCGGCAACAGCTCCACCTTATGCTCTCACCCCCAGCATTTGCACAAGATGTCCTGTCTGACCACATCCTTGCCAACATCTGCTCTTGGGAGACTCTTTATTTTTGCCAGTCTGATGGGTGTGAAGTGAGACCTTATTTGAATCTGCATTCCCGGCTTTGGAGGTCGGGCGTCCTATCATTCTCAGTGGCCATCCTGGGGTTCCTCTGGATGAATTGCTTACGTCCATATCCTTTGCTAGTCTTCCACCACTTTTTTTTCCTGGTGCACCTTTTGATACAAAAGTTACAGAAAGCCCAACTAGATGTGGTTGAAGCAAAAAAGGAATTTTATGATCCCACATAGAAAGAAGTCTTAGGTTTGGTTAAATTCAGCATCTCAGCTGTGACCATCAAGAACCAGGTTCTCAGGGCGCCTGGGTGGCACAGCGGTTAAGCGTCTGCCTTCGGCTCAGGGTGTGATCCCGGCGTTATGGGATCGGCCCCACATCAGGCTCCTCTGCTATGAGCCTGCTTCTTCCTCTCCCACTCCCCCTACTTGTGTTCCCTCTCTCGCTGGCTGTCTCTATCTCTGTCGAATAAATAAATAAAATCTTAAAAAGAAAAAAGAAAAAAAGAACCAGGTTCTTTCCATCTTTCCACAAAGTCCTCCTCATCATGTTGGCTTGCCTCTTAGACCGGCCCCCTCATGGTCCACAATCGTGGCCTCCCCTCGGGTGTCTTGTGCAGACAGGTAGAAGGGTAGAAGAAAGTGGATGTTTTCTTCTCAGTGTCTCTTTCCCAGAGGCCCCACAGGAGATCTCCCTTCCGGTGTTGGTGGCCAAAACTGCATTCACGTGCACGCCTAAACCAACCACTGACCGGAGGAATGGAAGTATCGTACTGTATTTAGACCAGTCACCATTCACCTGATGCAGTTGGGGAAGGCCCAGCCTCCCCAAAAAGTCTAGACTCTGGATTCCTGAATCAGACTAGGGGTCCATTAGCAGGGAGGAAGGGAAGGAATGCTATTTAGGTGGCATGCAAAAGGTCTGTGCTTACCTTATTCATTTGTAGGAGTTCTTTATATATCTTGGATACTAAACTTTTAGTTGTTTATTTGTTTATAATTCTAATAAAAAATTTTTTTAGTACGGTTGACACACGTTACATTATTTTCAGGTCCTTTAATCTGTTTCACATGCCGCCAACATTGTCACCCAGGCTGTTGCTTGTCTTGCAACTTTGTTTATAATGTCATAGCAGAAAGCTTATTCTTTTTTTTTTTTTTTTTGGTAACGTAGTAAAATCAATCAATCTTTTGTGAGTTGTGTCTCTTGTCTGAGAAATCTTTTCCTATCCTGAGATCTCCTGCATTTTCTTCTAAGTATTTTAAAGTTTTGGGTTTTTTTCACTTTAAGGTCTTTAATCCATCTGGAACTAATATTTATAGATGGTGCGAAGATTTTTCATTCGAAAAGCCAATTGTCACAACACTTTTTATTAGTCTGTTCCCTCTCACTGAGTCGCAATGCCACTGACATCATAAATCACATTCCCACATATGCTTGGATCTGTTTCTGGGCACTCTATTCTATTGATCTCTTTGTCTAGCCCGGCCCCAATACCACATTGTTTTAATTACTATCACGTCCAAATAGGTCTTGGTATCTGTCAGGGGCTTATTCTTTTTCAGAATTGTCTAGTCTCTTCTTGGTCCTTGGCTCTTCTGCATGAATTTTAGAACTGGCTTGCCTAACTCTCTGAAAAATCCTATTGGGATATTCACTGGACTCACATTGAATCGGAAGATTAATACGGAGGGATTTGTATTCCTGACATTGAGGCTTCTCATCCCTAAATTTAATACATCTCTCCACTTATTCCTTTTATAGTCTATAGTTTTTATAGTTTTACAGCCTATCGTTTTGCTTCATAAGTATCTGTGAGTTTTTTGGCGGTTCTGTACAACTTTAATTTTATTGTTAATGATTTATTTTTAAAAAGATATTACAGTTTCTAATAACTTAGTGTACAGAAACACTGTTGGATTTTGTATTTTATTTGTATTTGGGTATTAACTTTGGTCCAGCAACCTTGCTGATCCCCTTAGATGCTAGAGAATCAACTCCCGAATAACATGCCTGTGGAATCTCTTGGATTTTCTATATAAATAATCAAACCATCTGCAAAAAACGTCAGAGATTTTGTTTCTTTTCTTTTCCTAATCCTTCTATCACTGAGGAATGGCTTCTAAATCTGACTTCTCCCAGCTTTCAGGCTGTGCCCGTGGCCTCACCCTGGGCAGCTATAGTCTTGCACCTTCAGTTCTAAATAAACAAAAGACCCCTTACTTTCTCCAGGGCTTTACAGTTTACAAAGCACTTCTGCTTTCATCATCTCATGGATCCTTATTACCCCTACTTTACCGAGAGGGAGTATCTCTTCTCCATGTCCAGAGATCTAGTTGGGCAGAGAACGGTGCTGGGAGCCCTCTGACAGTCCCTCCCCTCCTGTTTCTCCTGTAAGCTGAAAAGTTTGGCCAGGGATGGTCTCTGGTATTCTCGGACCCATGATTGCTCTGGGCGGTCACAAGGCTCAAGGAACGTCTTTGAGGGCTGAAGGCCAAAGATAAAAAAGGGAGGAGGCATCTGGGTACACTTAGGTCCTCAGACTCGCGTCCCCAAACGTCGTGGAGGGTGGGGAAACGGGGACGTGTCCTTGGAAGTCGGAAGGCTGATACAAATGATGGGGATGTGGGAAAGAGGACATTGTGTCCAGCCCCCGGCCTCCAGACGGATTCTCCTCCCCGCTTGTTAGAACATCCTCTGGACCCGGAAGGGGAGGACGAAGCAAGGCTCGGGGCCATGGGCCTCCTCCTGCGTCGCCCCCTCTAGCTGCCGCGCTCAGCAAACACTTCTGACGCGCAACCCCAACCCCGGGCGGAGCGCTCCCGCCCCTCCACCCGGCCCCCGCGACCCCCCTGCCCTGTCCCCGCTCTGCCCCAATATTGCGCAGGCGCAGGTCCAGGGTGCAGCCGCGAACGCGCCCTCTCGTGGCTGACTCACAGATCGCATCCTTTGTTGTGGCGCTGGGGGCGGTGAAGAGGAGGGGGGAAGATGTGGGTGGAGTCTGGGACGCAGATGCGACAATCTGATCACAATGATGAGATTCCCTTTCCTTTGTCCCTCATGACAACATATAATCCCCCGTTGTAGATGCAGCTGAAGAAAATATGGCCCTCAGAAATCAGGTTGATAGAGACAGAAGTGGAAGGAGAAAGTTGGGGAGATGATGCATTCATTCAGTCATTCATTCATTCAGCAGATTCTCACTGAGATGGGGAGAGCCAGGGACAAAGGACCAGAGGAATTAAACCGGGACACTGACAGGCACAGATCAGGCAGAAAGCCCAGAAAGCCGGGGAGACAGGTGTGCAGAGGCAGAGACCTGACCCACCTGTCCCCTCGGACGGATGCTCGGACTGGCGAGGGGCCACTGAGGGAGCTCGAGAAGGGACAGCTCGAGGACCAGGAGGGACACTAGTCACAATGGACCGAAGCAATCAGATATGCCTAAAGCCATACCTTCATAATTATGCTACTGTTTTTGAAAAGCTAACAGGCTGAAGTTTGAGGGATGCTAGAGAATCCACTCATTATTTAGAAACTGGCACATACAGGGACAAAATCAAGTATTTATCCTATCTTTCCTGAGCTACAACACTCAGTAACCAAATAGTAAGTGAGGGGCAGTTTCTGTGTCGAGAATTATGCCTGCTAATAAGGGAAAGAGTGATTGGATGTGAGTATCGCCACTTGGGGGAGGGGGAGACTGATAGATGAGGCACAAAGCCTCGGCGGTGGCTGCGCTTCTGGATGGAAGAAGCAATACCTCCATCTGTGAAGTGGTCTTGCTGAAGAAAATGGAACCTACACCTGATCGGGACTCTCAATCCAACTACGATTTGCAGGAAATAACAATGTACAGGAAATACAATTTACGGGAAGTACAGAGGTCAGAGAGACTTGTTAAAGAACACCCCAGAGATGCAATCAGCAAAACCCAGACTGGAAAACTGCATGACAAATGGCCTGGTTCTCTCAAGGAAAAAGACAGAGAGAGAGAGAGAGAGAGGTTTGGATTGGGAACCTATGGCTTTAAAGAGATTTAAAGGGGAGGCATCGATCAGTGGCAGTGTGTGTGCCTTATTTGGATCCTGATTCAAACAAATACACTGTAAAAAAAAAAAAAGACGTTTATGAGAAATTGGAAATCTGAACACTATAGGTCTGAGAGTAAGGAATTATTATTAACTTTAAGGTATACTCATGTACTAGGTGTAACAATTGTGATTGTTTAAAAAAGAGTCATTCTATTAAAAATAATAAGTAAGGGGGCGCCTGGGTAGCACAGTCGTTAAGTGTCTGCCTTTGGCTCAGGGCGTGATCCTGGCATTCCGGGATCGAGTCCCACATCGGGCTCCTCGGCTGGGAGCCTGCTTCTTCCTCTCCCTCTCCCCTGCTGTGTTCCCTCTCTCTCTGGCTGTCTCTCTGTCACATAAATAAATAAAATCTTTAAAAAAAAAAACAATAAGTAAGAATAAAAGAGTCCTCATCTTTCAAAGATACGTGCTAAAATATTGACAGAGGAAATGAAACAGGAGGGAACGTTCGGGGGGGTACAAATGACAGGAGATTGGCCACAAGGTGCTGACTGTTGAAGCTGGGGGACGGATATATGGAGGTTTCATTCTTTTATTCTGTAGACTTTTGTTTTGTTTAAAATTTGCAAACTAAGGGGCACCTGGGTGGCTCAGTCGGTAAAGCGGTAAAGCGTCTGACTCTGGATCTCAGCTCAGGTCTTGATCTCAGGGTCGAGAGTTCAAATCCTACGCTGGGCTCCACACCCACCAGTGCAATTTGCAAACTACAAAGTTTAAGGACCCTGTGACCCCACTCTCTACGCCCAGGCCCCAATGAACAGAGATGCTGAGCATTCTAGCAGCGGCTTGCAATCCAGACAGCTCTGAGGTGGGGAGGTCCTTCGGTCGGCCACAAGGGACTTCCAGGGGACTTCTGGCTGGCTCCTGGCACCGTCCCTGGTTGGGGGAGGGGGAGAAGCATCCATAAGGAACCTGACCTCTGGGGGCCTGGTGGCACTGGGTTCGGGCACTGCTACCTTAAGACCAATGGAGGCGTGAGTGGGGGGCTCCAGAGAAGAGCAAGGGAGTCACACGGAGCCACCGAGGGGCTGAGGCCTGGGCAGCTGGCCAGAGGGGCAGTTCTGCCTGCTCCCTTAGAGCCCCCTGACTCTCCCTCTGCCTCCAGAACCTATCTCCCTCATGCCCTCCGTCTCCTTCTCTGGGAAGGCAGAGAGGCGCCAAGGTGACTCTGGGACCAAGCCTGCCCTGTCTGAGAGCCTGAGTGGATGCTGACTCTGGAATTCGGTGTCTCTCTGGGGATGGGTGCGGCCGGCGGTCGGGCAGTGGGGGGGGGGCGGGGAAGATGAGGACTAAGTAACCCGCCCACTGGTCATCAGGCCAACACTGTGCCCCTCGGCCCGACCAGAGCTGGTCCCCGGCGTCCATGTTTGGGGTGCTGGTCACAGCGGGGAGGTGGCGCTGCCCAGGAGGGATGCTCACGCACGCACCGGGGATTTTGGAATCCTGGCACCCGCGGGTCCCCGTCTCCTTCTCAGGATGTCTAGGGAGAGTCCCCCTGCCTGCTCTGAGTCAGAATCCCCCAAAGAGAAGGGCATCCCACCCCCTTTACACCTGGAGCCAGATCCCTGGCTGAGGCAAGAGGGAGGGGGACAGGGCGCCCTGGCAGCCAGGGCACGGGCCTCAGCTGGTTGGTAATATGGCCTTGGGGGGGGTGCTGGTCATGAAGCCCTGGTGCCTCACTCTTGTCGTCTGAAAATGGGGGTGAAAGCAGTCCCTGGAACTGCCACGGGGATGGAAGGAATTACCGTAGGGGCGGTGATGTGAAGCCTGGTGCACGGTGGCAGGGGGTGCTCAGCCAGTAGTACCCCCCCCCGTCCACGTGCAAACTCCGTGGGGGCAGGTGTCCCCCCCCACCACCACTTCCTCTGGGTCCGCACGCAGGGGGTGCTCTGTAAATACGCGCTGAGTTCATGAGACTGTGGCTCTGTCACAAGCACACCGAGAGGTGAGCATTATCTTGCCAGGTCGTAGGTGTGGGAACAGAGCCTAGAGCGGGCACTTGAGTTTTTCAAGGCCACGTCTCCAGCAAGTGGTCAAGGCAGGACTCGGGTCGGGGCTGGCAGGCCTCCAAGCCTGTGCCAGCCCTTCCGCTCCCCCGCTCTACCTGCCTAGTGCTGTCCAGGTCTCTCTCTCTGCACAGACCTGGGGTACAGGCTGGGGGTGCTTGCTCTGGGGATCAGGGCTGGGTGAATGGGCACCGAGCTGTTCTGTGTGCTGTTAAGGAGACTGTCGCCCTGTCCCCCCTACACCTGCTGGTTGCTGGGCCCTGCGTCAGGTCTGGGGATAGGAAGATAAGAAGATTCTAGTGTCGTCGTCCCCCCCCCCCCCCCCCCCCCCGCTCCGCAGTGCTGTGCACAAGGGCCAAGCGGGCACCCAGCTCGGCCTAGCAGAGGAGGAGAGCGCAGAAGTTCTTCCGGGAGGAGAGGAGACCTGTTTTGAGTCATGCCAGGTGAGTGGCAGTTAGAAAGCATGTCAGTTGGGCGGTCAGGCAGCAGAGCAAGCCTGGGCAGAAGCCTGGTGTGTGTGTGCGTGGTTGGCAGGGGTGAGAGGAGGGGATTCTGGATGCGATGGCCAGGTACAGGCAGGGTCTAAAAGCCATCAACAGCTAGGGACTCAGGGCAAGGGGAGCCCTTAGTGTTTTCAGAGGGGACTGAGTTAGTCAGCTTGGTGGTTTAGGAACCGCTCTCTGGCCACTGGGAGGGGATCCCTGGAGGGACCTTGTCCTGTGAGGAGAGTGTTCACCCCAGATTCAGTGCCTGCTTGGGTGGGGTTGGGGAGGGACCCACTGGCAGAAGCTGGGGCCAGCTGCTCTGGACACCTCCCCCGTCGCCCCTCCCTCCCTCCTTCTCTCCTCCTCCCCTGCTCCTGTCTCTGTCACTCACAGGGGCCGGACAGGCTGGGGCAGCCATGGCCGCAGCTCTAATCTGGATTCTTCTTATGGGCAAGTCGGGGCCTTCTCCTGGGAGAAGGATTCACGGGTGAAGAGGTGGAAAGACAGAGGTCCCTCGGGGGGAGGGATCTGGGGCCAGGGGCCAGAAGGACTTTGGGGTGTTCCTGCTGTGTCCAAGGGGAGGTCCAGGGAAATGGGGCTGGGAGGGGGGCTCTGGGATGCGGGGGCCTGAGAGCTCTGAAGGGTGGGGTTCCTAGGCAGAGGTGGGCCTGACAACACAGGCCCGGAGTGTCGTTGGCCCTTTAACGGCCCGCCCGCTGGTCTGCCTTCTTTCTAAGCCCAGGCTAAATTTGGCCTTGGGAGGGTGTGGGGGCCTGCTGGGGCAGGTCCTTTCCCTGGGGCTCAGGATCCCATTTGCTCAGCTTTTATTGGCTTCTGCTGTGGGCCTCTTGCCCCCTGTGTATAAGGGAGTTGGGAGGGAGTCCCGAAAGGGCTACCCACCTCCTCCCAAAACTCCTTCCCTCCCCTCTTCCCTCCAGCTTCCCAGACATTCTTTCTTAAAAATTATTTATTTATTTATTTATTTATTTATTTATTTATTTATTTATTTATTTATTTTAAAGAGAGAGAGCAGAGAGAGTGACTGAGCATGTGTTTGTGGGGGTGGTGCGGCAGGGCAGAGGGCGAGGAAGAGAGAGGACCCTAGGCAAGCTCTGCGCCCAGAGGGGCAGAGCCCGACAGGGGGCTCGATCTCAAGACCCTGAGACTAGGACCTGAACTGAAACCAAGAGTCGGATGCTTAACCGAAGGAGCCTCCTAGGCGCCCCGACACGGCTTTCTTAAGGGTTCTTTTACAAGTGCCTTTAACAGGCATCCTCCCCACCCTACACGCCTCTCAGCCAGTCCCTGCCCCGTGTGACCCCTCAAAGGGAGCCTAAAATGAGGACTGGGGGAGGGGGCTCCCACACATCCAAACCCAACAAAGGTCTGGGATTTGTCACTGAACCCAGTGTGTGGCACAGCCAGGACCCCACCCCCTGTCCTTTCCTGGGAGCCCCCCCCCAACTTCCTGCCTGGAGAAGGCTGATGCATGTGTTTGGGGGCTGTGGGGTCCCCACAGGTCTCCTGGCAGGGCTGGGGGACGCCGAGGCCCAGGAGACCACCCTGCAGCCTCTTGTGGGCCGTGTCTTCGTGCACACCTTGGACCAGGAAACCGTCCTGCGTGGTCCTGAGCACGCCGGTGAGAGGGGCCTGAAGGGCATGGGGGGGCTGGAGGTGCCTGGCCAGGGGCCGGTGAAGGCTCCTGTCGTTTCTCCAATCCCCTCTCCTCCCTTCCACCAGATGTCCCCCCCACCGCCCCTGTCACCTACCACGCCCACCTCCAGGGACACCCAGACCTGCCTCGGTGGCTCCGCTATACCCAGCGCAGCCCCCGTCAGCCTGGCTTCCTGTACGGCACCCCCACCCCCGAAGATCGTGGGCGCCAGGTCATCGAGGTACCCGGCAGGGACCCCAGTGGCTGGGTCCCCTGTGGGCATTCGTGCGTGTTCATTTACATAATTTAGATGCCTCTAATTTGAGGGTGTCTCAGTCCCCTCCGCGTTTCTCCCCTCGCCCCATCCCTCAGCCCTCTTCCGCATCCCCCCCCACCCAGGTCACAACCTACAATCGGGACAGATTTGACACCACCCGGCAGAGGCTGGTGCTGTTGATTGGGGACCCAGAAGGTACCATCAGCCCCGCCGAAACCCCGCCCCACCTCCACCCCCCTCCGAGGCCAGTCTTGGGGGATTTCCCTTGGAAGGAGGGAGAGGGGTGTGAAGGGGACACTTGGGAGTAATGGGAGCAGGGTGTCCTGAAAGGGCTCTGGAGTTGTATTCTTGGCCGCTGTGGACAGTCTGCGGGGCCTTGGGAAGCTGTTGAGGGTGTGGGAAGGGTATCTGGGGCCTGTGAGGGGTGGGAAGTTAGGGAGGAAGGAAGGAGTCTGAGGGGCATGGGGAGGAGCTCGAGTAGGGGAGGCTTGGGAAGGATCGGTGCAGGACTCCGTGTGGGGCCTCAAGTGCCAACCTGGCATCTCCAGGCCCCCTGCTGCCATACCAAGCTGAGTTCCTGGTGTGCAGCCATGACGTGGAGGAGGTGCTGCCCTTGACGCCTGCCAGTCGCTTCCTCACAGCCTTGGGAGGGCTCTGGGAGCCGGGGGAGCTCCAGCTACTCAACATCACCTCCGCCTTGGACCGTGGGGGCCGCGTCCCTCTTCCCATTGAGGGTCGCAAGGAAGGGTAAGTTTGCGACCCAGGAGGGCTTCCTGGACGTGGTGGCAGCCGGCCTTCTGGGAGTGGTGGTGGGCACAGAGCACCTTCGTGCACCTTCACACCCATGTGTATATCCCAGTTCCACATCACCATCCACTCCCCTCCAGCCGCCCCTTCATCTTCTTGCCCTTCCTGGGCCCAAACCCTGGTTTCCCTGAACTCTCTACTCCCTGATAACCCATGAGGACATAAAAGACCCAGCTATCAAGAGACATTCCTGGGGGCATAAGCCCCCCCAGAAGACTGGGGTGCTCTGTGTACTCTCACCATAATCAGGTCTCAGGGTGGTCCTGCAACCCCAAAACTCCAGTGCCCAGTGCCTGACCCCCCGGACTCCCCCCCCCCAGTATGCTAACCGTGGCTTCTCTCTGGCCCAGCGTTTACATCAAGGTGGGCTCTGCCTCACCCTTCTCCACCTGCCTGAAGATGGTGGCATCTCCCGACAGCCACGCTCGCTGTGCCCAGGGTCAGCCTCCACTTCTGTCCTGCTATGACACCTTGGCACCACACTTCCGTGTTGACTGGTGCAATGTGTCCCTGGTGAGGAGGGACCCTGGCTCCGGGGGATGGGGATGGGGATGGGGCCTGGTCCCCATCACAGTCTCCTCCCTAGCCCTCTTCCCACCCCACCTCTCTGTTCCTGTTTCTTTCTCTGATTATGCACACACACACACACACACACACACACACACACACACACACACACACTCTGAAGTTCCACCTCATCCCACGAGAGGGCGACAGAGTCCATAATCCAGAAAAGGGATAAAGGGATCCCGGGGTCCAGAAGTCCCCTATGCGCCCAACCCAACAGCTAGAACAATCATTCCAATAGGGCAGTTCCAAAAACCCTTTCCCCACCAGGGGACTCTTTGGGACAGCTCTGTCTGCTTCCTCCTAAGGTGTCACCTAGCAAATCTGCCCGCGATAAGGAAGAGAGAGCTCTCACCCCCAAATTATAAACCACGGATGCTCACTACTGCTCTTGGGGATATTGAGCAGTTATCTGAGGTCCCTAGAGACCCTGACTTCCTGGGCTGGGAGCCCCTGGAGTACTCTGTTCCCGCGAATTGACCCACAGTGCAGCCAAGGTCTGATGGTCAACAGCATCCTTGAGGACTTGCTGTGTGCTAGGCTTTAGCCAATCAACATGCTTTACGCTTGCCGGACCCCGGAGCCAGACTGCTATTAGTCTTCTGACTTTGTAGGTGGGGGAGGGAGGCACGGGGAGGGAAGTCATCCAGCCCAGCCCTGTCTGAATCAGGATTTAAACCCAGGCAATCGGGCCCTAGAGCCGTGCTCTAACCACTGTATGGACCTGCCTCTCCTCACCCTTCTCTCTGGGTTCCTAGCCCAGGGCTTGTCCTGCGAGGTCACCCAGGCTGGGGAGACAGGCAGGAGGAAGACCTGTGGTTGTGTGGAGCACCCCTGCCCCGTCCCCTGGGGGTCTCCGTGTCCAGCCAACGGCTCGTCGGTGAGCCCTGGGCTCTCTGAGCAGGTGGATAAGTCCGTGCCAGAACCCGCAGATGAGGTCCCCACCCCAGGTGATGGGATCCTGGAGCATGACCCGTTCTTCTGCCCTCCGACTGAGGCCACGGCCCGAGACTTCCTCACCGATGCCCTGGTCACCCTCCTGGTGCCCCTGCTGGTGGCTTTGCTGCTCACTGTGCTGCTGGCCTACATCATGTGCTGTCGGCGGGAGGGACGGTGAGCGGGGGGACAGAGGGCAGGGAGGGCACCGCGCCTCACCCCCACAGAGCTCCTTATGGCCATTGTGCTGCCTGGGGACGCAGACCCCTCAGGGAGCGGGGCCCTCAGCCTGGGGGGATGGGGATCTCTTGCCTGGCCTGGCACCAAGAGGGGGTGGTGGATACTAGCTAATCCTCTCCCCTGATTTTCCACAGACTGAAGAGAGACCTGGCCACCTCAGAGTGAGTAGGGGAAAGCTGGGGGGCTGGGTGGGAGCATCCCTAGACTACCAGGCTAGACCCCCCCCCCCCCCCCCCCGCCGCAAACTCCATGAGCAGCACAGAGAAGCCAGATTACTCTGGGCTAATGGGGGCCACGCCTGGCTGCTGAGCTCCAGGTCTGGGCTGGCTGCTTGCTGGGCCTGACTTCTCTTGGTCTGGCCTTGTCATTTTCTGGGTCTCCGTGGAGGACTCTAACCTGGGACACAGGAGGGGACCTGGCCAGGTGTGGGGGCCTGCAGCCACCCTGGGGGAAAGGGTTCGAGAAGCAGCTTCAGAGGCTGCATGCACACGCACACACAGTTCCCTGAGTCAGACACTAGGTGTGGTTCCAGGCTGGCTTCTGCCACACGACCAGCGTGACCTCTCTGGCCCCGGTTTCTCCGCCTGCCAGATTTCGGGGCCTTTGAACTAGCTAATGTCTGCGGATGTGTTCAATTCCTCCAGCCCTTCCCAAATCCATCTCACTGTTACTTTGCTCAGGTTCCCCCCTGCCCCGATGGCCTTACCCCTCCTCTGTCTCCAGGCTTCTTCCACTCCCACTCCCTTGAACCCCAAAGATTCCAGGAGGCAGGCATGAAATCAGTTAGGCTTCTTTTATTCCCGCCGCACAGAGCCTGTGGCAGGCCTGGCACACCTGCCTGCTTGCCTGGCCTGCCTCCTTAATTGCGGCGGCATCTGGCCACCCTGCGAACCTCCTTGCGCAGCCGCTTGTGCCCCCTTCGGGAGCCCACCAGCAACCGGCGCTGCCTGGGCTGGCGCTGCCCAGACTGGCGCGGTCTCTGGGCCCTGAGCTTGAACTTGGAGGCAAACTTCTTGCCCATGCAGAAGGAGCCCGAGGCCCCCTTGCCTGTCACCTGCTTGAGAACGCCCTTGTCCACCAGCCCCTTGAGCACTCGCTTAAAGCGCCAGGCGTTCCGGGTCATGTTGTAGCCCATGGTGGCGACCGCTTTCTTCAGGGCGGCAAGGCTCACGCGGTTGTGCATGCCCCTGTCCGCCACAACCCCCAGGATCACCTTGGATATGCCGGGCTTCCGGCGGGCTTTGGGGCTGGTGCGGCGCCCAGTCTCATTCTTGTCGGAGGCCCCGGAGGCACTGGCCTGCTGGCCCGCACCCTGCGCCGTGTTGGAGGCCAAGGGCGCAGAGGGGAGAGGCGCCAGAGTGTCTTTCTGCATCTCTTCCTGCGGCGGGTGAAGAGAACTAGGAGCAGGGACCCCCAGGGTGACGGCGGGAAGTCTCCACGGGCTGCTCTTTGGTGGGTGAGGCGAGTCTCTGCTCCTGGTTCCCTCAGAGGCTTCTGCAAGGGCTCGGGCCCCAGCCTCCCCCTGGGTGGCCAGAGGAGGACCAAGGATGATCTCCCACGGCTGGCCTCAGCAGGGGCCAGGGGGCAGGGGGTGGCAAGGTTACCTCTGTGGTGACCTCAGGGGGACATTGTGAGGCCACCAGAATCCTATGAGGATCACAGTGGTCCCATTGTTGGAGACAGGAGTTGCCAGATACTGTGGGCATCGGATGAGCCAGGTACCCTGGGAAGAAGGGCTGAGGCTGTGCGGGTGGATGGGTGGACCCACGTGGTGTGTACATGTGCGTACAGGTGTGTTGAGAAACATATGCACCTGAACCGGCTGATTTCAGGGTGTTCTGAGACCCCAGGGTTTTTTTTAAAGATTTTATTTATTTATTTAAGAGAGAGAATGAGAGCAAGAGGTGGCGGGGGTGGGGAGGGAGAGAGAGGGACAAGCTGACTCTGTACTGAGCATGGAGCCTGATGTGGGCTTCCATCTCAGGACCCCAAGATCATGACCTGAGCTGAGATTGAGGGTGGGACACTTAACCGACTGAGCCGCCCAGGCACCCCCTGAGACCTCAGTTTTAAAACCCACCATTTTGACCCCACCAGCTCAACCCACTGGGTTAAGGAATACGAACATTTTTGCATCAGAATTATACCCACATTTCTGAGTTGTTATGGGGCGGATATTTTCCAGAGCGAACAAAACTGTAATTCCTTGCTCTGCCCAGGTCGATTTGATTCCTTGGTCCCCTTTGATCACAAAGCAATGGAAAGGCTCTGCTCTGCTTTGCCTTTTTTTTTTTCTTCCTATTTTCATTTTTATTTGATCGAATTTTTTTCCCCATTGAGATGAGTGATTTTCCATGTCAGTTTTTCAAGGAACATTTTATTCCTCAATTTTTTTGGCCTGTGCCAAATTTGATCAATTATATCTTCTGCCATCGTGGAAATTCCCTTCTGACCAGTGGTTTCGGGCATGGCCAGTGCTGCTGGCTCACGTTGGGAGCCCTGAAGCTCTCAGGAAAATCTGCTTCCTCCAGCAATGTTGAATCAAACACCAGGCTTACTGTGTGCCGTATTAGCCCTTGTTGGTTTGGATTTTGAGTTGATTTATTTCTACGAATCCTTTTTTTTTTTTTTTTACTTGTTCGATGTCTACCATTTTTAAATTATCCACAAATTGTGATTCTGCTGCGTGTATCAGAGTTTGCTGATCAGAAAGTCCTCCAGCCTGACCCTCTTCTGTGGTCTGTGTGTCTGAGACAGGGCTTGAGGGCTTGTGTTAGTGGCAGAAAGAGTGTGTGTGTGTGTGTGTGTGTGTGTGTGTGTGTGTGTGTGTGTGTAGGAATGCCCGCCTGTTCCTTCGTCTGCCAAGCTGCTGATGTGGAAGGGCTGTGGGGGAAGGCAGCAGCGGGGCTGGTTTCTCCTCCTGCTCTGGAAAAACATCCCCAGAACATTTTCCACCTGTGTGTGTCGCCAGAGTAATGAGACCCAGATGCAGGGCTGGGGGTAGGGGCATTACCTGCCTGGCTTCCTCTGGTCCTAAGCATCAACATGCTTTTTGCTTCCTTGCTCCCTCAGCCTCCCCTTGCCTGGAAATGGAAAATTGTGTTTTGGACAACTCTGCTTGCCAAATTCCAGGCTCAAGAGCTCATCTTGACCCTCCCCTGGCCGTAGAGGGTGACTCCGCCTCCTCCCGCCAACCAGACAGGACTTGGTCCTACTCACCACCACCCCCCGCCCCCCAAGGAGTGTGGCCCATTCAGCATGAAGCTAGAAAGTCTGACCTGCCGTCTAATCTCTCAGGCTCTAGCTGGTGTTGGGGTCCACTGAGACTTGGACAGGGGTGGGGATCATAGCCCCCCCCAATTTGATTAGTAACCCAAAGGCAAGTAGGGTAGTTTCCACCCTGCCTGGGGCCCCCACACCTTTAAGGAAACTAATTCTTTTTTTTTTTTTAAGATTTTATTTATTTATTTGACAGAGACAGAGACAGCCAGCGAGAGAGGGAACACAAGCAGGGAGTGGGAGAGGAAGAAGCAGGCTCACAGCAGAGGAGCCTGATGTGGGGCTCAATCCCATAACGCCAGGATCACGCCCTGAGCCGAAGGCAGACGCTTAACCGCTGTGCCACCCAGGCGCCCCAATTCTTTTTTTTTTAAGACTTTATTTATTTATTTGAGAGAGAGAGCGAGCACAAGCTGGGGGAGCGGGAGAGCAAGACCGAGACTCCCCGCTGAGCAGGGAGCCTGATGCGGGACTTGATCTCAGGACCCTGGGATCATGACCTGAACCGAAGTCAGACACTTAATGACTGAGCCACCCAGGCGCCCTCTTCTTTTTTTAAAGACTTTATTTATTTTGAGAGTTGGCTGGGGGAGGGCAGAGGGAGAGGAAGAGGGAGAGAAGCAGACTCCTGGCTGAGTGTGGAGCCAGCTCGGGGCTCAGTCTCAGGACCCTGAGATCATGACCTGAGCCAAAAATCAAGAGTTGGTGCTCAACCGACTGAAACACCCAGGCGTCCCAAGGAAACTAATTCTTGTCGTTTGTAATGAGGAGTCCCTGCTGTCTATCTCACCTGGCAACCAGGGAGTCTGGGAAAATATCTCCAGGCTGGACCCACAAATGTGGGTGAGTTCGTGTAAAGAGGCTTGGAAACATCCCTGTACCGGAGGCCAAGTACATCAGCGCACCAACTAGAACAAAATAACACTAATGATGATAATAGCCATATCAGGCTCCCTGTAATATTATCTTCCCTTTGCTGTGATGCTGACCAGGACACGTTGAAGTGTGTTTCCTGTGTTAACTTGTTTAATTTGTACAAAACTGCATTGCAATTGAGGAAATAGCGGCACAGAGAAGTTAAGTGACGTGCGTAAGGTCACACAGGCAGTAAGCAGCAGAACTCACATTCGAACCCAAAGCAAGTCCTCGTGCTTAGTTACACTGGGCTACCCCACTTCTCAGCATGAACTGAAGCTTGCCCCAGACAGCAGAAAGCAAGCTCGTGAGAATCTCAAATGAGAATGCGCTGAGCTTTCTGAGAAGACAGAAGAGAGTCTTCTAGAAAGCCTAGAGCTCAGAAAGGACTTCCCGACTGCCCTTGGGGATTTCAGGCCCACTGCAGAGCCAGGGGCTGGCCTCAGGGAGCTGTGGTCTGGAATAGAGGCAGAGAGCAAAGACTCTGTGTCCAGAGCTAGCCCTGGGGCGGTGGTGGGAGAAGTCCAGGTACAAAGGCCAGGGAGGCTTGATGGGAGGAGCCGTAAGATGAGACCGGGGAGGTCTGGCTGGAAACAGCAGGAGCCGAAGGAGGAGGTAGGAAGAGATGGAGGGATGACACAGGGAAGATTAGATGGTCAATGGTAGGAGAGAGTATTAGGGGAGCGAGCTGAGTGCTAGAAGGGGCCTAGAGGGTCATCGGAATATAGAACCCAGCGAACACTGGCCTCTGGAAATACGAATCCACCGTGGGATCTATCCATGTCGAGCATCTCAGGAGCTCTTAGCATGTGCTAGGCACTTCTCTAAACATTTTTCTCCTTTAATTCGCACCACAGTGCTAAGAGGTAGGTTCTAGTATTATGCCCATTTCACAGTTGACACTGGGGCACAGAGTGGCTCGGCAACTTGCCAGGGACACACAGCTTTGAATCCAGGCTGTCTGCACCCACACCCTATGCCTCCATCACTGGACGCTGAGCCGGCACCAAAGACCTTCCTGTCTGTCCTCCCCTTCCCGCCCTCCCTCCCCCCAGTCATGTGTAGGTGGGGAGGACTGCAGGGTGGCTCAGAGGCAGGGCCACCCTGAGCCTCCGGTGGGGGTTGACTCCCAGGGCTGATGACTGTGCCGGCCCTGTGCCCGCAGCATCCAGATGGTCCACCATTGCACCATCCGCGGGAACACAGAGGAGCTGCGGCAGATGGCATCCAGCCGGGAGGTGCCCCGGCCGCTGTCCACGCTGCCCATGTTCAACGTGCGCACGGGCGAGCGGCTGCCTCCGCAAGTGGACAGCGCCCAGGTGCCCCTCATCCTGGACCAGCACTGAGGGCACAGCCAGGTGGGCCTGGAGGGGGCGGTGCCAGCCCAATTTCTGGGGACAAGGTGGCTTCTGGCTTGAGGCTGGGGCAGATGGTGGGCAGGGGGGTGTCAAGGGAAGGGGCACACAGACCTGCCTGCTCCTCTGAGGCCGCCGTGGGGGCTGCTCAGCAGGGCGGGGGCTGTGCCTCCCAGTGCCCGACACTCGGGGTCAGAGGGCTGGGGTGGGGGCAGGAGGACCAGGGCCTGGGAATCACAGCCCCTCACCCCCCGCACCCCTGCTGTTCCAGTTCCAGACCCGGCCTCCCTCTCCTCTCTCCCCACCACGCACAGAGCAGCTGGCCCACAGCCACATCCTTCCTCAGGATTCCGGCTCTTGGCCTGATGGCCCCCAGGCTTGGAACAAGCAAAGAGATGGTAGGAGGGGGAGGTGAGGCTGTTTGGGATCCGGACCCCCAGAATAAATAGCTGCCACTCTGCTCACTGTTGCTGTGCCAGTTCCTTCTCAGCAGCCTCCCACCACCACTAATTGCCTCAGTTTCCCTTTCTGCCTTCTGGGAGTCCTCAGTGTGAGCCAGGGACTGCCAGCCTGCCCTTTGGACTCTGGGCATTTTGCTGGTTTCCCAACTTCTCTGGAAGGAAGAGGGAAGGACCTGCTACCTGTGGCCCTGGTCTTACTCGTCGGACAGAACCTGACAGCGAGGCGTTACTGGGTCGTCCCACTTTACAGAGGAGGAAACTGAGGCCAGGGAGTGTAAGCAACTTCCTCAAGGTCACAGAGCAAGCAAGTGGCAGAGTTTGGATTAGAACCTGGTATGTTGGGGCACCTGGGTGGCTCAGTCAGTTAAGCGTCTGCCTTCGGCTCAGGTAATGCTCCCAGGGTGCTGGAATCGAGTCTCGCATCAGGATCCCTGCTCAGCTGGGAGTCTGCTTCTCCCTCTGCCTCTGTGTGCTCTCCCCCTCTCTCAAATAAATAAACAACAATTTAAAAAAAATGAACCTCGTATGTCCACTTCCACACTGCCTTCTGGAGGGCTAAAGGGTTCTGGCAGCAAGAGGTCCAGGCTCTTATCTGTCCGGATCCCCTAGAGGAAGAGCCCTTTTGTAACTCACGCTGCGAGGGAGTCCAGTCTATCTATGAAGAGAGGGGTTGGGATATGGGACCCTGAATGCCTGGGCTCAGTGACCCCTTACTGGTGGGCTTCTCCAGGGGCTGGGCAGAAGTCAGGAGACACCGCGTGACCTGGCACCCTTGCTGAGCTGAGTGTCACCAGCTTGGCCCTGGAGAGCTCAGATGGCTAGAAACAATTCTCCCAGGTGACTACAACCACACCAGACCAACTAGGCCCCTGCCTACGGCCGTCCTGAGCCACAGCCAGTCTCACATCTGACCCCTGCCTTGGGAGGCCAAGCCAGAGATCAGGCCCGAAAGGGGACCCAGATAAAGGAGGGATAACAGAGGGGCAAGGACTCACGGCCTAGGTCTCAGGCCCCTGGATCTGGGTGGCAACTCCAAGAAAATCCAAAAAAAGACAAGGCTTCCTCCATGGTGACCTCAAAATCCCTTTTTGAGTTTGACCACCAGGCCTGGGATCCACCCACTGTCCTGGGGCGTGGGTGGATCCCTCTCCCTCCCCCCAGGGGGCGGTGGACCGTGCAGATGGGGGGCTGCACGTGCAATTTTCCCTTACTTGGAGACAGGGGCCCAGGCTTGGGGTTGGTGGGGAGGGCAGCCCCCAGTCTCATGGTGGCACGTCCTGGGCCAAGGACCCCTGAGGACGGCTACGTTTCTGAATATCATATTTGAGGTGTTCAGAAGTGTACAGGCAAGGGGGTGTGAGTGTCCCCTTGGACCTCTCTCCTTTCCCTCATTCCCCAGAGTCCCCACCTTCGAGTATGTCCTGAATCCATCCACTTCTCACGGCCTCCCCTCTGACCTTCCCGGCGCAGCACCAGGATCCGGCTCCTGGGCCCCTGCAACAGCCTCCCCACGGCGCCCCGTCCCTTCTGTCCCTCCAGTCTCAGCTCCAGCAAGAGCCGGGCCCATCCTCTCAGGAGAAAGATCGGGGCATCTCGCTCCCTGCCTTTGACTCTCCAATGCCTTCTGGTCCCACCGAGAGTAAGATCCATGCTCTTGACTGGGGGTGCTGGCCTTGCCCAGCCCTCTGACCTCATTCCCACTCTTCACACCGCACTGTGGCCATAGAGCCTCATAACACGCTCCTGCCTCAGGGCCTCTGCCCCTGCCCTTCCCTCTGCTGGGATTCCCACCCCCTCCCCCCATCCAACAACTCCTCCCTCACTCCTTTTGGTCTTTGTCCAAGGGGCAGCTCCTCAGAGAGCCCCCTCCGGCCCCCCTGCTTCCAGGGCACCCTGCACACCACCCCCCCGTGCCCTGTCTAGGCTGGCTTCCCACTCTAGATAGAAGCTCCAGGAGGGCAGGATTCTGGGGGCCCGCTGGGGATGTGGGCAGCGTCTGCACACAGTAGGTGCTCAGGAGAGATGTTCTGAAGGGAGGCTCGGGTCTGGGTGTGCTCAGAGCTCTTAAGGAAGTTGCTCCTCTCTGGGCAAAGGGGGTGGGCAAGGCCACTACTAGCCCTTCTGCCACTATGTTCCGGTCTCCCTGCCTGCTGAGCACCCAAACCCGTTAGTTATTTAGTTATCCCATAAGCATCTGCGGAGGCCAGCAGAGGCTCAGGGCAGGCACAGGGGAGGTGCTCAGTAGACGTCTTTGAGTGCCTGCTGGGGTGGCCTCCCCCCACCCACACGGGTCCCCTGACAAGACAGTGTCTCTGTCTCTTCATTTCCTCCTTTGCCTTGAGGCCCCTCATCTGGCCGGAACCTGGAGTTGCACAGAGTCCGCTTGGGCTGGAGGCTCTGAGCTGCCAGCCTGCTCTCCGGGGTGCCTCTCCTCGACCCCTGCCCCCTGGAGGAAGGGGCTGCCCGCTCCCTGACTTCGCTCTTGCCGGGGTAGCCGGGGCTGGGAGCGGTCCCTGCCGGCCCCTTGCTTCCCTCCCCTGCCCCGCTCTGCCTTGAGATCGTGGCTCCCAGGAGCGCACGGGAGCCTGGCTGCCGGCCTGGGAGGAAGTGGCCCAGACGAGGCGCTGGGAGGATGGCGTGACTGAGCAGGACACCGAGCCGTGCCCGGGCACAAGGGCGCGCATACCCAGGCCCCCCCGGCAGCGCATGGGAAAGGCACGGCCATGCTCAGCACCTCTCTCCTGGCCGAGGGGTGAGGTCCCACGGGAGTCACACACAATCCTCCACAGCCAGGGAAAAAACAGCCACCGCGGTCCCCCAGCCCTCTCCACCCTGAGATGTGGCCTCACGTCCTGCTCCACCCTCGGCTCCTCCAGTCCCACGGCCAGCGCTGCCCCAAGGCCCAGTGTGGGGGGCCTCAACCTTCACCCTGAACAGGGCCCCACAGCGGCCTGACTCTAGATGTTCCCTCAGCAGCTCTCAGTCCCGGAGGAGGATGTCTGCCCGAGGGGAACAGAGGGCCCTGCCTACTGCTGGCCTCTATCCCCACAGGGCCTGCGTCTCCCCGATTCTTCACACACACACCCTATCTACAGGGTGGGTTTGTTGGGATTTGGGCTCAGAGCAAACAGGACTTGAATCGTGCCTCTGACAGTTCGTTTACTCATAAGACTAACCATAACTGCCTGGGGGCTGTTAGGAGGCTTTGCGAGCCCTGGACGAGTGCCCAGCCTCTGGCAGCTCCCAAGACAGGAGACCTTATTACATATGAACCCTCGCATGAACACGCCCAAATCAGAGGCCCGTCGGTCCCGCTGCCCCGTGAGGTCCAGATTAAATGAGCTCCGTTTACGTTCTGGGCCCTGTGAAGGGTTCATGCTCTCCTTCTAAGCCTGGGGTGGAAGCTGAAATTGCCATGCTTCCTGGTGCTGGTCTGCTGGCTAGTGAAATGGTATTTTGCGGGTATATTGGGTTAAATAAAACGTTATTAAAATTAACTTCACCTGTTTCTTTTTATTGCCTTAATATGGCTCAAATGAAAAATTACATCTGTGGCTCGCATCCTATTTTTACTGGGCAGAGCTGGTTTCATGGCTCTTCCTTTATCTCCACTCCAGATCAACCCAAACCCAGAACTCAGCCCCTTTGCTCGCTCTCTCGAACACCTGCTTATACCAGACCTCGGTGCATGCATGAGTTTTCCAAAGTCTGGAGGAGTTGCAGGGGCCGGGGTCTGCCCCACAGCAGTGAAGTCACCTAGAACTTGAACACGTGGCCTCCTTGTTCTAAAATGTGCTTTGGTCCCTGTCCCACCCCGTCCTTCTCTTCCTTCCACCGCCTTATGCCAAGAAAACCCCACTCTCCGGCATCCGCACGCACCAAACTCACCTCGTTCTGGGCCTTGCTGCGCACGTGCTCTGCAAAGGCGTTGAAATCTCCGCGCGCGGAAGGGTCTGGTTACCCTGCTAGACCAAGGCCATCCTTCTTCCCGGGCCTTGCTTCCCAGTCCGTGGACATCTCTCAGCTCTACTTGGTACCCTCCGGAGCGCCCAGCAGGAAGGGGATGGAGACACGCGCTCATCAGCACTCTGGCTGCATGGCCCTGACACTTTGGGACGGTGGTATCTCCCCACACTCAGCTTCTTATGGTTTTTCCCCTGCTCCTCCTCGATCAGCTGCCCCCATTCACCTGCAGGCCCTCCTATGCCCTCCGTCACGCCTATGCACACGCACGGCTCTACTGCTAGATAGACCCTTACCTTCTCAGTTCACATGGCATCTCTTCTGCTGCCGTAAGTGCGGAAGTGGTCCTCACATATACAGACCCCCCCCCACCCATCCCCAACACACCCACGTGTGTGTAGGGCCCCTTTGAACACAGCCACGTTTGTTGATGGGTGGGCGGGCCGCAGACCGTGAGACACATTCTCATCCACACAGGGGTGTGTGGGAGGCACCGCCTACCCACTCACACAGCCTCCCACACTCACAGCCGCCGAGCAGGCTTCCCCTGTGCGTCCTGGTTTTGAGAGCAGCCCCACACTTCCTCTCCTGCTCTACACACAGCTCCAGGTGCCCCACTCGCCTGAGGCTCACACACTCCAGCTAGACGGCCCCCCAACCGCCTCTCCACTCATCAACCTCACCCATGTCCATCCAGGAAAGTCTTGGAGGCCCCGGGGCAGCTGAGGGGTAAAGAGCTAACCCCAAAGAGGAGGGGAAATCTGCCACGTTTTGGTCGGGAAAAAAATCCTGCCAAGAGATGGGCTCACACCACAAAAGGGACCCAGGATTCTGAGAGAGCAGCAAAAATAAAAAATCCAAACAAAGGCTCCTTCCTTTCTAGAATTTTCCATCTGAAGTTGATTGAGAGATCAGCCTGATGAATGTAGCCCATCTCCTCCCAGAGAAGACGAAGGGGAGTCCCGTGGAGTGGCCGAGGGAGCTGCCGGCACTGTGCCACGAACAGGGGGCAGCTGGGGCCTGGGGGAGCGGGTCTGGGCAGCTCTATTTAGGGCGGCTGTGATGTCAGCGGAGAGGAGGGCTTGAGTCGGGAATGTGGTACAATGGCCCCTTTGTCCCCCTCCCCTCCTGTCCTGCACACACACTGAAACCACATTCTGGCCTCGCATCACAGGCTCTGAGCTGCCCGGCACAGCCCTGCCACACGGTGTCACCTCATGTGCCCTTGTACGGGCGTGTGCCCACACATGCATGCACACACTCATGTCCCCGTGCGTAGATCCGTGCATACCCAGTAGGAGGCATATTCACTCATTTGTCTAGAGAGGCTCAACACGGTGGCCACTAGCCGCTTGTAGCTTAAAGTTAATTGCAGTTAAATGCAGTTTAAAGTTGAGCTCCTCAGTGGCACCATCCACAGGTCCAGTGCTCCTGAGCCACGTGGGGCTCGTGGCTATGCTATTGGATCCCACAGACAGAGTGCACTTCGAGGTTGCAGCAAGCACTGGCCTGGGGCCTTCCACGCTGTCTGTTCCCCCACGGGTGCTGGTTTTCCTTGCTCCTCCCCTTACGCCTGCTTGTTCCCGTTCAGTTCAGAGTGAACGGCACATACAGCTCCATGCTCTCGCCTAGAAAGCCTCCCTTGCCACCTCACGTTCTCGCTTTAGTTTCCCCAGTCTCTAAGCAGGGCCCAGTGCCCAGTCCTGCATGGCACTCCTGGCCTCTGGCCTCAGTCAGCCCCATTAAGCCTGGAGAGCATGGGGGGAGGGGGGTGGGGAACGGAAGGGGGGAATGAGGGGACACAAGATCTGGAGTCCAGGGGGCTGAGCAGGCAGAGGAAGGGACATAAAGAAAGGCCTGGACGTGGAAAGCATGGTGCATACGTGGGAACTGTGGTCACCGTTTTTGGCTGGTGTAATAGGTGTGGGCAAGGGAGGGGACAGCGAGAAGGCACAGGTGGGTAGCATCCAGGTAGAGCCTTGGCTGTCCCCTGGGGGCAGGGGGGGATCCTGGAGGCCCGGGGCAGACGGGGGTTCCCAAGGCATCACCCATCCATCACCGCACAGGTCGGGCAGTTTGCCTATGAAGAAACCCTCATTTACATGTCATAATTTCTTAACCACTTGAGACTAATTCCTTTTCTACACTGTCCAGATTGTGGTAGGAGTGCTAATGATGAATTATTAAAAGGCACAATTAATCGTCATGACCACTTGATGACAGCAATGGCATTAGCTTTGCTGCCGACGGCCTCTTAGACTCCGTTTCTCTGAGACCCGAGGGAGGGACAGAGTGGGGGGGCCTTTCCTGCCTTGGTGGTTTAGGCCCTGAGACTTTGGGTGGGTGGGCTCGGGGCATGGGCTTCAACTTCTCCTTGTCTCCAGGTCTCTGGGTGCCTGGTCCGCTCCCTACTTCTCGATACCTCTGTGTCCCCAGCGACTGCTCACGGCTGTCCCCCTTCCCTGAGGCTGGGGAGCTGAAAATCACCTTCCCTCCTGGGGCCTCAGGTTCTCAGACAGGCCGGGGTGAGGGGAGGGCAGAGGGGGAGGGAGAAGAAGGAGGCAGGGGAAGCAAGAATTTTTTGGAAAGGATCAGGCATGGGCAAGAGGCAGAGGCCAGACTAAAGGACCTGCCAGGCCACCATGCACCCCGGTGTCATGGGGACTTAGAAGGCCAAGAAGGACCTGGTACCTGTCCAGAGGCTCAGGGCCTGTTGCCCGCAGGACAGCACCCTGTAAGTGCCTTGATGGCAGCTCGAGGGCCCTGGGGAGGCTCCTTTGAGGACAGGCCGGCTCCCTCCCTCCTTCCCTGGATCTGGAGAGCCAAAGCCCTTCCTCTCCTCTCAGAGACCCTTCTGGAGCTGTCCTGCCNCCCCCCCCACCCCGCCAAAGCGCCCACCCCAGGCTCCCCACCCCTCCCCCCAGACTCCAAGGCAGGAAATCAGAAGGCCACTGCAGATATGTTTGGGTCATTTCCACATGCTTTATTCCAGCAATCAAAATAATTAAAAACATCTCAAATTATTATACACATACAAAATAGGTACAGAGTCTTGCTTCCTCCCAGCCCTAGGGGAAAAAACTGCTTTGTGCTTTGGGAAGTTTGTGCTCTGAAACCCAGAGAGAGGACACAGGACAGAGAGGCCGTGAGGATNATTCTTGTCGTTTGTAATGAGGAGTCCCTGCTGTCTATCTCACCTGGCAACCAGGGAGTCTGGGAAAATATCTCCAGGCTGGACCCACAAATGTGGGTGAGTTCGTGTAAAGAGGCTTGGAAACATCCCTGTACCGGAGGCCAAGTACATCAGCGCACCAACTAGAACAAAATAACACTAATGATGATAATAGCCATATCAGGCTCCCTGTAATATTATCTTCCCTTTGCTGTGATGCTGACCAGGACACGTTGAAGTGTGTTTCCTGTGTTAACTTGTTTAATTTGTACAAAACTGCATTGCAATTGAGGAAATAGCGGCACAGAGAAGTTAAGTGACGTGCGTAAGGTCACACAGGCAGTAAGCAGCAGAACTCACATTCGAACCCAAAGCAAGTCCTCGTGCTTAGTTACACTGGGCTACCCCACTTCTCAGCATGAACTGAAGCTTGCCCCAGACAGCAGAAAGCAAGCTCGTGAGAATCTCAAATGAGAATGTGCTGAGCTTTCTGAGAAGACAGAAGAGAGTCTTCTAGAAAGCCTAGAGCTCAGAAAGGACTTCCCGACTGCCCTTGGGGATTTCAGGCCCACTGCAGAGCCAGGGGCTGGCCTCAGGGAGCTGTGGTCTGGAATAGAGGCAGAGAGCAAAGACTCTGTGTCCAGAGCTAGCCCTGGGGCGGTGGTGGGAGAAGTCCAGGTACAAAGGCCAGGGAGGCTTGATGGGAGGAGCCGTAAGATGAGACCGGGGAGGTCTGGCTGGAAACAGCAGGAGCCGAAGGAGGAGGTAGGAAGAGATGGAGGGATGACACAGGGAAGATTAGATGGTCAATGGTAGGAGAGAGTATTAGGGGAGCGAGCTGAGTGCTAGAAGGGGCCTAGAGGGTCATCGGAATATAGAACCCAGCGAACACTGGCCTCTGGAAATACGAATCCACCGTGGGATCTATCCATGTCGAGCATCTCAGGAGCTCTTAGCATGTGCTAGGCACTTCTCTAAACATTTTTCTCCTTTAATTCGCACCACAGTGCTAAGAGGTAGGTTCTAGTATTATGCCCATTTCACAGTTGACACTGGGGCACAGAGTGGCTCGGCAACTTGCCAGGGACACACAGCTTTGAATCCAGGATGTCTGCACCCACACCCTATGCCTCCATCACTGGACGCTGAGCCGGCACCAAAGACCTTCCTGTCTGTCCTCCCCTTCCCGCCCTCCCTCCCCCCAGTCATGTGTAGGTGGGGAGGACTGCAGGGTGGCTCAGAGGCAGGGCCACCCTGAGCCTCCGGTGGGGGTTGACTCCCAGGGCTGATGACTGTGCCGGCCCTGTGCCCGCAGCATCCAGATGGTCCACCATTGCACCATCCGCGGGAACACAGAGGAGCTGCGGCAGATGGCATCCAGCCGGGAGGTGCCCCGGCCGCTGTCCACGCTGCCCATGTTCAACGTGCGCACGGGCGAGCGGCTGCCTCCGCAAGTGGACAGCGCCCAGGTGCCCCTCATCCTGGACCAGCACTGAGGGCACAGCCAGGTGGGCCTGGAGGGGGCGGTGCCAGCCCAATTTCTGGGGACAAGGTGGCTTCTGGCTTGAGGCTGGGGCAGATGGTGGGCAGGGGGGTGTCAAGGGAAGGGGCACACAGACCTGCCTGCTCCTCTGAGGCCGCCGTGGGGGCTGCTCAGCAGGGCGGGGGCTGTGCCTCCCAGTGCCCGACACTCGGGGTCAGAGGGCTGGGGTGGGGGCAGGAGGACCAGGGCCTGGGAATCACAGCCCCTCACCCCCCGCACCCCTGCTGTTCCAGTTCCAGACCCGGCCTCCCTCTCCTCTCTCCCCACCACGCACAGAGCAGCTGGCCCACAGCCACATCCTTCCTCAGGATTCCGGCTCTTGGCCTGATGGCCCCCAGGCTTGGAACAAGCAAAGAGATGGTAGGAGGGGGAGGTGAGGCTGTTTGGGATCCGGACCCCCAGAATAAATAGCTGCCACTCTGCTCACCTGTTGCTGTGCCAGTTCCTTCTCAGCAGCCTCCCACCACCACTAATTGCCTCAGTTTCCCTTTCTGCCTTCTGGGAGTCCTCAGTGTGAGCCAGGGACTGCCAGCCTGCCCTTTGGACTCTGGGCATTTTGCTGGTTTCCCAACTTCTCTGGAAGGAAGAGGGAAGGACCTGCTACCTGTGGCCCTGGTCTTACTCGTCGGACAGAACCTGACAGCGAGGCGTTACTGGGTCGTCCCACTTTACAGAGGAGGAAACTGAGGCCAGGGAGTGTAAGCAACTTCCTCAAGGTCACAGAGCAAGCAAGTGGCAGAGTTTGGATTAGAACCTGGTATGTTGGGGCACCTGGGTGGCTCAGTCAGTTAAGCGTCTGCCTTCGGCTCAGGTAATGCTCCCAGGGTGCTGGAATCGAGTCTCGCATCAGGATCCCTGCTCAGCTGGGAGTCTGCTTCTCCCTCTGCCTCTGTGTGCTCTCCCCCTCTCTCAAATAAATAAACAACAATTTAAAAAAAATGAACCTCGTATGTCCACTTCCACACTGCCTTCTGGAGGGCTAAAGGGTTCTGGCAGCAAGAGGTCCAGGCTCTTATCTGTCCGGATCCCCTAGAGGAAGAGCCCCTTTGTAACTCACGCTGCGAGGGAGTCCAGTCTATCTATGAAGAGAGGGGTTGGGATATGGGACCCTGAATGCCTGGGCTCAGTGACCCCTTACTGGTGGGCTTCTCCAGGGGCTGGGCAGAAGTCAGGAGACACCGCGTGACCTGGCACCCTTGCTGAGCTGAGTGTCACCAGCTTGGCCCTGGAGAGCTCAGATGGCTAGAAACAATTCTCCCAGGTGACTACAACCACACCAGACCAACTAGGCCCCTGCCTACGGCCGTCCTGAGCCACAGCCAGTCTCACATCTGACCCCTGCCTTGGGAGGCCAAGCCAGAGATCAGGCCCGAAAGGGGACCCAGATAAAGGAGGGATAACAGAGGGGCAAGGACTCACGGCCTAGGTCTCAGGCCCCTGGATCTGGGTGGCAACTCCAAGAAAATCCAAAAAAAGACAAGGCTTCCTCCATGGTGACCTCAAAATCCCTTTTTGAGTTTGACCACCAGGCCTGGGATCCACCCACTGTCCTGGGGCGTGGGTGGATCCCTCTCCCTCCCCCCAGGGGGCGGTGGACCGTGCAGATGGGGGGCTGCACGTGCAATTTTCCCTTACTTGGAGACAGGGGCCCAGGCTTGGGGTTGGTGGGGAGGGCAGCCCCCAGTCTCATGGTGGCACGTCCTGGGCCAAGGACCCCTGAGGACGGCTACGTTTCTGAATATCATATTGAGGTGTTCAGAAGTGTACAGGCAAGGGGGTGTGAGTGTCCCCTTGGACCTCTCTCCTTTCCCTCATTCCCCAGAGTCCCCACCTTCGAATATGTCCTGAATCCATCCACTTCTCACGGCCTCCCCTCTGACCTTCCCGGCGCAGCACCAGGATCCGGCTCCTGGGCCCCTGCAACAGCCTCCCCACGGCGCCCCGTCCCTTCTGTCCCTCCAGTCTCAGCTCCAGCAAGAGCCGGGCCCATCCTCTCAGGAGAAAGATCGGGGCATCTCGCTCCCTGCCTTTGACTCTCCAATGCCTTCTGGTCCCACCGAGAGTAAGATCCATGCTCTTGACTGGGGGTGCTGGCCTTGCCCAGCCCTCTGACCTCATTCCCACTCTTCACACCGCACTGTGGCCATAGAGCCTCATAACACGCTCCTGCCTCAGGGCCTCTGCCCCTGCCCTTCCCTCTGCTGGGATTCCCACCCCCTCCCCCCATCCAACAACTCCTCCCTCACTCCTTTTGGTCTTTGTCCAAGGGGCAGCTCCTCAGAGAGCCCCCTCCGGCCCCCCTGCTTCCAGGGCACCCTGCACACCACCCCCCCGTGCCCTGTCTAGGCTGGCTTCCCACTCTAGATAGAAGCTCCAGGAGGGCAGGATTCTGGGGGCCCGCTGGGGATGTGGGCAGCGTCTGCACACAGTAGGTGCTCAGGAGAGATGTTCTGAAGGGAGGCTCGGGTCTGGGTGTGCTCAGAGCTCTTAAGGAAGTTGCTCCTCTCTGGGCAAAGGGGGTGGGCAAGGCCACTACTAGCCCTTCTGCCACTATGTTCCGGTCTCCCTGCCTGCTGAGCACCCAAACCCGTTAGTTATTTAGTTATCCCATAAGCATCTGCGGAGGCCAGCAGAGGCTCAGGGCAGGCACAGGGGAGGTGCTCAGTAGACGTCTTTGAGTGCCTGCTGGGGTGGCCTCCCCCCACCCACACGGGTCCCCTGACAAGACAGTGTCTCTGTCTCTTCATTTCCTCCTTTGCCTTGAGGCCCCTCATCTGGCCGGAACCTGGAGTTGCACAGAGTCCGCTTGGGCTGGAGGCTCTGAGCTGCCAGCCTGCTCTCCGGGGTGCCTCTCCTCGACCCCTGCCCCCTGGAGGAAGGGGCTGCCCGCTCCCTGACTTCGCTCTTGCCGGGGTAGCCGGGGCTGGGAGCGGTCCCTGCCGGCCCCTTGCTTCCCTCCCCTGCCCCGCTCTGCCTTGAGATCGTGGCTCCCAGGAGCGCACGGGAGCCTGGCTGCCGGCCTGGGAGGAAGTGGCCCAGACGAGGCGCTGGGAGGATGGCGTGACTGAGCAGGACACCGAGCCGTGCCCGGGCACAAGGGCGCGCATACCCAGGCCCCCCCGGCAGCGCATGGGAAAGGCACGGCCATGCTCAGCACCTCTCTCCTGGCCGAGGGGTGAGGTCCCACGGGAGTCACACACAATCCTCCACAGCCAGGGAAAAAACAGCCACCGCGGTCCCCCAGCCCTCTCCACCCTGAGATGTGGCCTCACGTCCTGCTCCACCCTCGGCTCCTCCAGTCCCACGGCCAGCGCTGCCCCAAGGCCCAGTGTGGGGGGCCTCAACCTTCACCCTGAACAGGGCCCCACAGCGGCCTGACTCTAGATGTTCCCTCAGCAGCTCTCAGTCCCGGAGGAGGATGTCTGCCCGAGGGGAACAGAGGGCCCTGCCTACTGCTGGCCTCTATCCCCACAGGGCCTGCGTCTCCCCGATTCTTCACACACACACCCTATCTACAGGGTGGGTTTGTTGGGATTTGGGCTCAGAGCAAACAGGACTTGAATCGTGCCTCTGACAGTTCGTTTACTCATAAGACTAACCATAACTGCCTGGGGGCTGTTAGGAGGCTTTGCGAGCCCTGGACGAGTGCCCGGCCTCCGGCAGCTCCCAAGACAGGAGACCTTATTACATATGAACCCTCGCATGAACACGCCCAAATCAGAGGCCCGTCGGTCCCGCTGCCCCGTGAGGTCCAGATTAAATGAGCTCCGTTTACGTTCTGGGCCCTGTGAAGGGTTCATGCTCTCCTTCTAAGTCTGGGGTGGAAGCTGAAATTGCCATGCTTCCTGGTGCTGGTCTGCTGGCTAGTGAAATGGTATTTTGCGGGTATATTGGGTTAAATAAAACGTTATTAAAATTAACTTCACCTGTTTCTTTTTATTGCCTTAATATGGCTCAAATGAAAAATTACATCTGTGGCTCGCATCCTATTTTTACTGGGCAGAGCTGGTTTCATGGCTCTTCCTTTATCTCCACTCCAGATCAACCCAAACCCAGAACTCAGCCCCTTTGCTCGCTCTCTCGAACACCTGCTTATACCAGACCTCGGTGCATGCATGAGTTTTCCAAAGTCTGGAGGAGTTGCAGGGGCCGGGGTCTGCCCCACAGCAGTGAAGTCACCTAGAACTTGAACACGTGGCCTCCTTGTTCTAAAATGTGCTTTGGTCCCTGTCCCACCCCGTCCTTCTCTTCCTTCCACCGCCTTATGCCAAGAAAACCCCACTCTCCGGCATCCGCACGCACCAAACTCACCTCGTTCTGGGCCTTGCTGCGCACGTGCTCTGCAAAGGCGTTGAAATCTCCGCGCGCGGAAGGGTCTGGTTACCCTGCTAGACCAAGGCCATCCTTCTTCCCGGGCCTTGCTTCCCAGTCCGTGGACATCTCTCAGCTCTACTTGGTACCCTCCGGAGCGCCCAGCAGGAAGGGGATGGAGACACGCGCTCATCAGCACTCTGGCTGCATGGCCCTGACACTTTGGGACGGTGGTATCTCCCCACACTCAGCTTCTTATGGTTTTTCCCCTGCTCCTCCTCGATCAGCTGCCCCCATTCACCTGCAGGCCCTCCTATGCCCTCCGTCACGCCTATGCACACGCACGGCTCTACTGCTAGATAGACCCTTACCTTCTCAGTTCACACGGCATCTCTTCTGCTGCCGTAGGTGCGGAAGTGGTCCTCACATATACAGACCCCCCCCACCCATCCCCAACACACCCACGTGTGTGTAGGGCCCCTTTGAACACAGCCACGTTTGTTGATGGGTGGGCGGGCCGCAGACCGTGAGACACATTCTCATCCACACAGGGGTGTGTGGGAGGCACCGCCTACCCACTCACACAGCCTCCCACACTCACAGCCGCCGAGCAGGCTTCCCCTGTGCGTCCTGGTTTTGAGAGCAGCCCCACACTTCCTCTCCTGCTCTACACACAGCTCCAGGTGCCCCACTCGCCTGAGGCTCACACACTCCAGCTAGACGGCCCCCCAACCGCCTCTCCACTCATCAACCTCACCCATGTCCATCCAGGAAAGTCTTGGAGGCCCCGGGGCAGCTGAGGGGTAAAGAGCTAACCCCAAAGAGGAGGGGAAATCTGCCACGTTTTGGTCGGGAAAAAAATCCTGCCAAGAGATGGGCTCACACCACAAAAGGGACCCAGGATTCTGAGAGAGCAGCAAAAATAAAAAATCCAAACAAAGGCTCCTTCCTTTCTAGAATTTTCCATCTGAAGTTGATTGAGAGATCAGCCTGATGAATGTAGCCCATCTCCTCCCAGAGAAGACGAAGGGGAGTCCCGTGGAGTGGCCGAGGGAGCTGCCGGCACTGTGCCACGAACAGGGGGCAGCTGGGGCCTGGGGGAGCGGGTCTGGGCAGCTCTATTTAGGGCGGCTGTGATGTCAGCGGAGAGGAGGGCTTGAGTCGGGAATGTGGTACAATGGCCCCTTTGTCCCCCTCCCCTCCTGTCCTGCACACACACTGAAACCACATTCTGGCCTCGCATCACAGGCTCTGAGCTGCCCGGCACAGCCCTGCCACACGGTGTCACCTCATGTGCCCTTGTACGGGCGTGTGCCCACACATGCATGCACACACTCATGTCCCCGTGCGTAGATCCGTGCATACCCAGTAGGAGGCATATTCACTCATTTGTCTAGAGAGGCTCAACACGGTGGCCACTAGCCGCTTGTAGCTGTTAAAGTTAATTGCAGTTAAATGCAGTTTAAAGTTGAGCTCCTCAGTGGCACCATCCACAGGTCCAGTGCTCCTGAGCCACGTGGGGCTCGTGGCTATGCTATTGGATCCCACAGACAGAGTGCACTTCGAGGTTGCAGCAAGCACTGGCCTGGGGCCTTCCACGCTGTCTGTTCCCCCATGGGTGCTGGTTTTCCTTGCTCCTCCCCTTACGCCTGCTTGTTCCCGTTCAGTTCAGAGTGAACGGCACATACAGCTCCATGCTCTCGCCTAGAAAGCCTCCCTTGCCACCTCACGTTCTCGCTTTAGTTTCCCCAGTCTCTAAGCAGGGCCCAGTGCCCAGTCCTGCATGGCACTCCTGGCCTCTGGCCTCAGTCAGCCCCATTAAGCCTGGAGAGCATGGGGGGAGGGGGGTGGGGAACGGAAGGGGGGAATGAGGGGACACAAGATCTGGAGTCCAGGGGGCTGAGCAGGCAGAGGAAGGGACATAAAGAAAGGCCTGGACGTGGAAAGCATGGTGCATACGTGGGAACTGTGGTCACCGTTTTTGGCTGGTGTAATAGGTGTGGGCAAGGGAGGGGACAGCGAGAAGGCACAGGTGGGTAGCATCCAGGTAGAGCCTTGGCTGTCCCCTGGGGGCAGGGGGGGATCCTGGAGGCCCGGGGCAGACGGGGGTTCCCAAGGCATCACCCATCCATCACCGCACAGGTCGGGCAGTTTGCCTATGAAGAAACCCTCATTTACATGTCATAATTTCTTAACCACTTGAGACTAATTCCTTTTCTACACTGTCCAGATTGTGGTAGGAGTGCTAATGATGAATTATTAAAAGGCACAATTAATCGTCATGACCACTTGATGACAGCAATGGCATTAGCTTTGCTGCCGACGGCCTCTTAGACTCCGTTTCTCTGAGACCCGAGGGAGGGACAGAGTGGGGGGGCCTTTCCTGCCTTGGTGGTTTAGGCCCTGAGACTTTGGGTGGGTGGGCTCGGGGCATGGGCTTCAACTTCTCCTTGTCTCCAGGTCTCTGGGTGCCTGGTCCGCTCCCTACTTCTCGATACCTCTGTGTCCCCAGCGACTGCTCACGGCTGTCCCCCTTCCCTGAGGCTGGGGAGCTGAAAATCACCTTCCCTCCTGGGGCCTCAGGTTCTCAGACAGGCCGGGGTGAGGGGAGGGCAGAGGGGGAGGGAGAAGAAGGAGGCAGGGGAAGCAAGAATTTTTTGGAAAGGATCAGGCATGGGCAAGAGGCAGAGGCCAGACTAAAGGACCTGCCAGGCCACCATGCACCCCGGTGTCATGGGGACTTAGAAGGCCAAGAAGGACCTGGTACCTGTCCAGAGGCTCAGGGCCTGTTGCCCGCAGGACAGCACCCTGTAAGTGCCTTGATGGCAGCTCGAGGGCCCTGGGGAGGCTCCTTTGAGGACAGGCCGGCTCCCTCCCTCCTTCCCTGGATCTGGAGAGCCAAAGCCCTTCCTCTCCTCTCAGAGACCCTTCTGGAGCTGTCCTGCCTGTGGCTCCATTGGGGGAGCTCAGAGTGAGCGAGGGGGGAGGAGAGGCCAGATGATCCTCCATGTTTGCCCAGGGAGAGGCCTTGCTGAGGGGCTCCCAGGTAGACCTCACCAGTCCCGCCTCCCTCAGCCATGCCCCCTGGGCAGTGCCTTCCACAGCGCCCCCCCCAACCTTGCGGGGTGCCCACAGCCCCAGCGAGCGGAGTTGCTGGTGTTGATGGAGAGTGGGCCTGAGGTTTGGGCAGCCCAGGATCTGAAGGGAGGCGTGTGCACACGTGTGTGCTGCTGCACGTGGGGGTGACCTGTGTGGCCCTGTGAGGAAGAAGGGCATTTGGGAGACAAGCCAGGAAGACTGCATGAGGGAAGGGGAAAGGGTTAAGGCATAAGAAAGGCAAGAGGAAGGGGGGACCCCCTGTGGANCAGGGGGGCGGAGAGGGGGTGGAAGGGAGCTGCGACACTCTCTCCCTCCAAGTTAAGTAGCACCTTTAGAAAATTCACGAGTCCCCATCCGCAAGGAAAAAAAAAACCGAAGAATAAAAAAAGGCTTTGAACAAAAAGGAACATTTGCCGGCCTGGGGGTGGGGCGCCTCGACTTCTATAGCACCAGTGATTCCTTCCCCACCCCGCCCCATCACAGAGATGTAGCACCTTTGATATAAAATGGGGAGCCCCTTCCGCCCTGCCCCCACCCCCGCCCCCACGCAGTTGCCCCGGTGACACACAAAGACAAGAAGAGGTAGTCCTTCAGCAACACAATTACACAAGGAACAGAGCAGTCTCTCCCACCCAGCCCTGTCGCACGGGGGATCGACACGTGTCCCCGAATGAATCCGTGGTTTCCTTCCACTCTGTCGTGGCCCCTCCTGAATTTCCTCCAAACCCGGCAGGCAGCGAGGGGCCCGTGGTCCCCCAGCACGCCCCCTCGAAAAACGAAAAACGAAGAGGGGATTGATGCAGGAGCCACGGGGATGCCAGATGGCAGTCTGAGAACCTCAGGTCCCCCCAGGGTTTGGGGGTGCTGGGTGAGGGGAGCGGGCTGGGAGTGTGGGGGTCACTTGGGTGTTTTAGCATTGCCTTTGGTTGCTGGGCAGACAATGCATTGTTTCCTGTGTCTTTTGGGGAGACTTAGATTTGGGGAGCAGTGAAGGGGAGGCCCCAAGGAGGGATGGAGAAAGGAGCAGAAAGGGCAGTGTTGAGGCATCATAAGCCCAACGGGCAGAAAAGGACTTACCCCCATATGGGTCTTCAAGCAAGTGGACCAAGCTTCCTTTTTTAAAAAGTTATTTATTTATNAAAAATTTTTTTTTTTTTCTTTTTTTTTTTTTTTGGTAAGGTTGAATGCGCTTTTGGTTTTTGGTCATGTTCAGTTGGTCAAAGATAAAAACTAAGTTTGAGAGATGAATGCAAAGGAAAAAAATATTTTCCAAAGTCCATGTGAAATTGTCTCCCATTTTTTGGCTTTTTGGGGGGTTCGGTTTGGGTTGTTTGTCTGTTTCCAGGGTCAGGGGTGAGTGGGCTGGGTGGGAGGACGCAGGGTTGGGTGGGAGGGAGTTTACAGGAAGCAGACAGGGCCAACATCCATGCCGAATTCCTGGTCTGGGGCGCCGACGTCCAATGGTGCCACATCGATGATGGGCAAACGGGAGGTCTTGGTGGTTTTGTATTCGATCACTGTCTTGCCCCAGGCTCCGGTGTGACTCTGGGGTGAAGGGGAGACAACGGGAGAGGGGTGTCACCAGGTGGGAGCGGTGGGGCGAGGGCAAGTATGGCCTGCCANTCCTGTGTCTTTTGGGGAGACTTAGATTTGGGGAGCAGTGAAGGGGAGGCCCCAAGGAGGGATGGAGAAAGGAGCAGAAAGGGCAGTGTTGAGGCATCATAAGCCCAACGGGCAGAAAAGGACTTACCCCCATATGGGTCTTCAAGCAAGTGGACCAAGCTTCCTTTTTTAAAAAGTTATTTATTTATTCTTTTTTTTTTTTTTGGTAAGGTTGAATGCACTTTTGGTTTTTGGTCATGTTCAGTTGGTCAAAGATAAAAACTAAGTTTGAGAGATGAATGCAAAGGAAAAAAATATTTTCCAAAGTCCATGTGAAATTGTCTCCCATTTTTTGGCTTTTTGGGGGGTTCGGTTTGGGTTGTTTGTCTGTTTCCAGGGTCAGGGGTGAGTGGGCTGGGTGGGAGGACGCAGGGTTGGGTGGGAGGGAGTTTACAGGAAGCAGACAGGGCCAACATCCATGCCGAATTCCTGGTCTGGGGCGCCGACGTCCAATGGTGCCACATCGATGATGGGCAAACGGGAGGTCTTGGTGGTTTTGTATTCGATCACTGTCTTGCCCCAGGCTCCGGTGTGACTCTGGGGTGAAGGGGAGACAACGGGAGAGGGGTGTCACCAGGTGGGAGCGGTGGGGCGAGGGCAAGTATGGCCTGCCAGGGAAGCCGGAGCCCAGACAGCGACTAGACCCGGGACTCACCGTGCAACCGTCGTAGGTGACACTGTAGGTGNCCGTGCAACCGTCGTAGGTGACACTGTAGGTGAAGCGGCTGTTGCCCTCGGCCCGGATCTCGATCTCGTTGGAGCCCTGGAGGAGCAGGGCCTTCTTGAGGTTGCCGGTCTGCTGGTCCATGTAGGCCACGCTGTTCTTGCAGTGATAGGTGATGTTCTGGGAAGCCTCGGTGGACATCAGGCGCAGGAACGTCAGCTGAATGGCCACATCAGCAGGATCGGAGCCCTGGCCACCATACTCGAACTGTGGGGTGGGGGTTGGGGGGGTGGGAGAAGCGAGTGAGTGATGACGCCGGAGCCTCTAGTCCCCGCCTCCCCCCCTGGAGTCCTCTGAGAGCATCCTGGTGGACCCCTCTCCCATCCAGAAATAACACCCCTTGCTCATCCGTGAGCACCCTGTGTCTGAGCCAGGATCAAGGACCCAGGACTCCTGCCTCCCAGCCCAGCTCTGTCCGTCCCCCTTAGCAGAGGTCTAGTCCACCCAGGACCTCCTCTCCTGCCCCTTCTGAGCCCCGGGCCAGCCCCTCTTGGGAGAGCGGCTCCAGGTCCAGTTGACACACCTGGAATCCGTCGGTCATGCTCTCGCCGTACCAGACGTGCCTCTTTTCCTTGGGGTTCTTGCTGATGTACCAGTTCTTCTGGGCCACATGGGGCTGAGTGGGGTACACGCAGGTCTCACCTGTCTCCATGTTGCAGAAGACCTTGATGGCATCCAGGTTGCATCCTTGGTTGGGGTCAATCCAGTATTCTCCTGCGGTGGGACGGAGCAAGATGGGATCAGGGCAGGTAGGGGCGGTGGGGCCCACGGGGGCATCTGGGCCACTCAGGGCTCAGTGCCATCACGGCAGGAGGCGGAGGAGGAAGGGCACCGCAGGGGCAGGCCCTCACCGCTCTTCCAGTCGGAGTGGCACATCTTGAGGTCGCGGCAGGTGCGGGCAGGGTTCTTGCGGCTTCCTTCAGGGCTCCGGATGTTCTCGATCTGCTGGCTCAGGCTCTTGAGGGTGGTGTCCACCTCGAGGTCACGGTCACGGACCACATTGGCATCATCGGCCCGGTAGTAGCGGCCGCCGTCGTGAGCCTTCTCTTGAGGTGGCTGGGGCAGGAAGCTGAAGTCGAAACCGCCGCTGGGAGGACCGGGGGGACCAGGGGGTCCAGGAGGGCCAGGGGGACCCTGCACAGAGAGGGAGAAGAGCCGGGATTACCAGGGTCCAAGTGCCCTTGGGGCTGAGGGCCACGGGCGGATGGGGTGGGGTGGCTACGTACAACAGGGCCAGCATCACCAGTACGACCACGAGGACCAGGGGGGCCAATGGGGCCTGGGAGACCGTTGAGTCCGTCTTTGCCAGGAGAACCGGCAGAGCCGGGGGGACCCTGCAAAGGGGAAGATGGTTGGAGGAAGCCTGCTGGAAAGCACAGGACCACCAGCCCAACTCTGTGGAGAAGCAGACCACCCTCCCTGCCTGGCTTGGCCTCCACGGCCTCATCCTTGTTCATTCCCACAGTCAGGCAAGATTGTCCAGGATTCTTCTTCCCTTCTCCCAACCCCTGCCCCCAGAATCCTTCTACAGAGAGGTGGGAACACCTGTGTCCCAGGCAGAGGGCCCTGAAGTGAGCCTGGGCTTGGGCCCCAGCAAGGGAAGATAGATAGAAGCATGACTTACTCGGGGACCAGCAGGACCAGAAGCTCCAGAAGGACCTTGTTCACCAGGAGAGCCCTGAAGGACAGATGCAAAGGCGGTAAGACCCTGTGTGGGTCAAGTGTGGCCAGCAACCTGTCCTCTGCCCCATTATTCTGGACATCTAATCCCAAGGTGTTCACAGGCTAAGACCCCCTCCACCCCCTCTTTGTGTCCCTCACCCTCCCAGAAGCCCCTTAGAAATGTCTATAGATCTTTACACCCTGGTCCCTGCTAAGGAGGAGGGAGAATGACTATCCGGAGGGGAAACTGAGGCAGCATCCCCCCTCATTGTATAACAGGGCTCAAGGGCAGCTGGGGGCTGAGCATACTCACGGGAGGACCAGGGGGACCCTGGAGACCAGAGAAGCCACGGTGACCCTTTATGCCTCTGTCACCCTGTTCGCCTGTCTCACCCTTGTCACCACGGGGGCCTTGGGGTCCCTAGAAGAGAAGAGGGGACAGGCTGTCAGATGGAAGTTTCGTTAGCACCGAGTGGGGTATAGTCCACA
The DNA here is from genome assembly GCF_002007445.2 of Ailuropoda melanoleuca. Lineage (NCBI taxonomy): Eukaryota > Metazoa > Chordata > Mammalia > Carnivora > Ursidae > Ailuropoda > Ailuropoda melanoleuca. Next base: position 20,932,251 of record NC_048230.1, on the reverse strand, counting down.
TCTGGGCCAGGTACTGAGGACACAAGGGCCAGAGCCGGGCACTTACAGCAGGACCACGAGCACCAACAGGGCCGATCGGGCCAGCAGGACCAGCAGGACCCTGGGGAGAGCACAGAGCATGTTAGATCCTTCTACGGCCTGAGCTGCGGGATGAAACCACCCCACGGCCACGTCCATCCCTCCTGAGCCCCAGATGAACATTTAGGTGACTTCAGGCTTCGTGTGAGCTGGGGTAAGCACGTGGGGACAAACCCCAGTCCCCGGGGGAGGGGAGGGCCGATCGGGGAACGGGGCCTCGAGGCTGGGCTGTGGCTCTGGTGTTCAGGAAGGCCACGGGCGTGGCCATCTCACAAGACCCCCTCCCCTCCCCCATCCTCGGCGAAGTCAGATGCCCATCTGCTGGCCCGCAGGCTGGCCCGCAGAGTCCCCAGCCCTGAGAGAGCAGGCTAGAGCCCGGCTACTTACAGTCTCACCGCGGTCGCCGCTCTTGCCAGCGGGGCCGACGGGGCCAGGGGCACCAGGAGCACCAGGGGCACCAGGAGGTCCAGCAGGGCCGGTCTCACCACGGTCACCCTGAGAGCGGCAGAGGAGGGGACAAGGAGTCAGTCCTAGCTAAAGGGGCCAGGCTAGGGCCAGGGAGTGGCAGGTGGGGCCGCGGCCCTGGGGAGCAGCCCTCTTACCTTGGGGCCGGGAGAACCATCTCGTCCAGGGGAGCCTTCAGCACCAGGAGATCCCTGCAGAGAGAGAAGGACAGGTGAGTATCAGCCAGGGGAAGGGAGGCTCGGGCAAAGGCCAAAGTGGCCTTGCTGGGGGCACTGGCACAGGGCTGGCAATGGCTCACCTCACGTCCAGACTCGCCAGGGGGTCCAGCCAATCCAGGGGGGCCCATGGGACCAGGGGGGCCACGCTCCCCACTTGCTCCGGAAGGACCTTGCTTGCCAGGTTCACCCTGAGGGAGAAGAGAGAGTCAGGCCACAGACGGGGTGGGGGAGGGCCCCCAGCTTCATCTTCCACTTCTGTCCTCTCTGGCCCCAGTGCCCCCATCCTGCAGCCTCCAATTCCCAGTGATGGTTCATCTCGGGGGTCCCCGAGGTGAGGGGGCACTCACAGAGGGGCCAGGAAGACCGGGGAAGCCTCTCTCTCCTCGCTGACCGGGCAGGCCGACCACACCACGCTGTCCAGCAATGCCTTGAGGTCCGGGAGTGCCGGGAGCACCCTGGGGGAGGGAGGGGAGGGTGAGGTGCCTTGCAGCGGCCAGGGAGCACACCCCCGCTCGGGAGCCCTCCGAAGCTCGGGCTTACAGCAGGTCCGTCAGCACCAGGAGATCCTTTCTCGCCAGCGGGGCCAGGGGGACCGGGGGGACCGACTTCACCAGGACGTCCAGCGGGGCCGGTCTCACCACGGGGGCCTTTGCCACCTTCTTTGCCAGCAGGGCCAGGGGGTCCAGGGGGTCCAGCATTTCCCTGGGCAGGGAGAAGGGGGGCTGTCACATTCCAATGGATTCTGGAGTGCCACCGAGGCCTCAGAGGAGCCCACCCCCCCCCCCNCCCCCCCCGCCAGAGCAGCAGAGTCTCCACTACGGTTACTTACAGAGGGGCCGGGGGGACCGACTCGGCCAGCAGCACCAGGGAAACCAGTAGCACCCTGGCAGAAGAGAACAGAGAGGTCAGAGGCAGCACAGTCCCCTGAGCTGGCCCGGCCACCCCTCCCTCCGAATAGCGGTTGGAAGGAGTTCCAGCAGAGAAGCGGAGTGAGATACTCACAGGGGGACCAGCACTGCCACGAGCACCTTTGGGTCCAGGAGCACCAACGTTACCCTGGAGGAGAGCACAGAGCCATTAAGACCGGGCCGGTCCCGGGCCCAGGCCTGCTGGCAGCTCGGGGCCAGAGGGTGAGATACTCACAATGGGGCCAGGGGGTCCAGTGGGTCCAGCGGGGCCAGGGGGACCAGCGTCGCCTTTAGCACCAGCATCACCAGGTTCGCCTTTAGCACCGGGTTGACCATCAGCACCCTGGGGGAGGAGGGAGAAGGGAGGACGGTGAGCGGAGGAGCGGGGTTATGGCAGCTCGGGGAATCAGGTGGTTCCATGGGGCTTGGGAAGGGCAGCGACTCCAGGAAGAAAGATGCTCGAATGGGACACAATCCCCTCTCTGCCCTCCTTCCCTGAGTCCGGCCGACTCCTCTGTCCTTCGGCAGTCACCCAAGGTCCCAGGTCCCAGCAGGTGATAGAAATGATGGGGGTCTTGGTACTCACAGGGGGGCCAGCGAAGCCAGCAGGGCCGGGGGGACCAGGCTCACCACGGTCTCCCTAGAAAAAAAGGAGGCAGGTTGGAGTGGGGCCCTGGGCTGGGTGGAGCAGAGTTGGGGGGAAGACAGGCCCCGAGGAGCCTTCTCCAGGGCCCAGAGCAGGTGAGAGTGAAGGTGGAGGAGGCAAGAAGTATGAAGCCTAGGGCAGAGTGTGGGTCTTCTGTACTCACGGGGGCGCCACGAGCTCCAGTGGGACCAGCAGGGCCGCTAGGACCAGCTTCACCCTGAGAGGAACGGACAAGAGGCTCAGGTCAGGGACACATCCTGAGTCCTCCCAGCAGATGACCCCAGGAGAGCCTCCCCTCCCCTCTGGTCCTCCCACCTTTGGGTCACCAGCTCAGAATGGCAGGACCTGCCTCCCGCCAAGAGCCATGCCCAGGCTTGTGGGGAAGCTGTGTGTTAGGGAAGATGGTGGGGCCACCTTACCTTGTCACCAGGGGCACCGGCGGGGCCAGGAGGACCAATGGGTCCAGTCAGACCACGGACACCATCTTTGCCAGGAGAACCGTCAGCACCTTTGGGACCAGCATCGCCCTAAAGACACAGGAAAGCCTGAGACTTCCAGTGGGGGGCAGGGAGGTGACCTGGAACACCGTGCTAGTGTCTGGGACTCCTCCCCAGCTCTGCCCTGCCCCCGACCTGGGCTCGGGACTCGAGATCTTTCAGAGGAAAAGGCATCTGCTTGGGGACTTTGATGGAACCTCGGTTAAGAGGCCCACGCCTGTGTAGAGGGATGGATAAGGGGTCCCCAGCCAGGAGGTCCCCTTTCTTCCAGATGCCATGGTCATTCGTGGGGAGGGAAGAGCCTGGATAGGCTGGAAAGGGATTTATCAGCCAAGAGGCCAGAGGGGAAGAAGGGAAGATTAAGGAGACAAGGGGCAGATCCCAGGGAGGGTGAAGAAAGAGGCTGGAGCTTTCAAAGCAGAGGGAGACAGAGCCGGGAGCCTGCACAGCTGCGGTGGGGGTAACTTACTCTGTCACCCTTAGGGCCGGGAAGCCCAGCTGCGCCTCGTTCACCAGGCATTCCCTGAAGGCCAGGAGCGCCCTGGCTACCTGGGGCTCCGGGGGCACCAGCATCACCCTAGGTGACAACCAAGAGGACTGGCATGAGGCCAGCCCTGTGCAGCCCTGAGCCCCCTCTTGATACCTCCCAGTCTCGGTGCTGAGGATAAAGATAAGCACCAGCTAAGAGGAAGGCTCCCAGCCCAGAACTCCGGGCTGCACATGGACCCCACCCCGTCCTGTCCCTCTCCCATTCCTCACCCACATCTTGGGGGGCTTTGGCCACAGCCAGGCACCCCCGCCTCAAGAGGGGCTGGACCCGGTCCTCCTGCTGCCCTCACCTTAGCACCGTCATTGCCAGGGGCACCGTTGGCTCCGCGGGGACCTGCGGGGCCGGGGGGACCTTGCACACCACGTTCACCAGGGAAACCTCTCTCGCCCTGGAAGGGAAGGACAGGGCGCGTGATGGCCGCTGCAGAGACAGGGCCAAGCACTGGGCGTCTCGGCAGGAACAGCAAAAGGCTCTACTTACTCTTGCTCCAGAGGGGCCGGGGGCACCAAGGTCGCCAGGAACACCCTGAGGGGGAGGGAGGGACAGAGAGTGAGCCAACCCCACCTTGGCCCTCCCCACTTGAAAGCATTCTTGTTCTCCTCCTGGGGGCTGGCCCTCGGGGTCTGTCATTAGAGACCAAGTCCTTCTCAGCCCTGAACTGGGCTTAGCGCTCTCCTCCTCCTGGGGCTGTGTCAGAGACAGCCCCCTCCCCAAACTCTGCGCTGGAGGAACCGTCAGAGTTATCCCCACAGCTCCAAAAAAAAAAAAAAAAAAAAAAGTCGTCCGGGCCAGCAGCCGTCCTGATCATATCATGCAGATGTTCAGCTCTCTGTTTCCCTCTGTGTGGCTCCCTTCATGAGGGGAAGTCCTGCAGGGTGTCTAACCTGGATCCCTCCAGCTGCTGGTTATCCGTTTAGCTGGGAGGGCTGGCCTCTCCCTTGAGGTGCCCTGCATTCCCCACCTCTCTGGCCGCCTGCGACCTCTTACCTGTTCACCGGGTTTGCCTGCTTCACCGGGAGGACCAGCGGGGCCAGGGAGACCCTGTAGGTGAGAAATGGGAGAGGGAAGGAAAGGGTGAGATTAGACTCTGAAAAAGAACAAGGGGGACCCCAGACCTTCACCCCCTGCCAGGCGGGAGGCCTCACCTGGAATCCGGGGGAGCCAGCTGGGCCTTGTTCGCCTCTCTCGCCAGCGGGGCCCTGTCACAGAGAGAACGCTGTGGTCACAGGAAGGCCCAGGAGAAAAGGGGGACGGGGTGTCTCCACAGTGCCCCCTCCCCAGACTGCCTGTCAGGGACACTTACAGCAGGGCCAGGGGGTCCCTGAGCCCCAGCTTCTCCGTCTTTGCCAGCGGGACCCTGTGGAGAGAGAGCAAAGGACTCAGGGTGGGGAGGAGGGGGCAGGGGAGGAGGGCAGCCGCTAGAGGCAGAGGGGCCAGTGGGGTGCCTGGGCAGGGCACAGAGCAGACCCCGCTGGGGGCTTCCGCCTGGTGAGGGGCTGCCTGTTCTGTGCCCCTCATGTGAGGAGGGGATGTGTCACGAGCAGGGGCAGTATGGGGGCAGGGACCACGGGGCGATACTCACAACAGCACCAGGGGGGCCAGGCACACCTCTCTCTCCAGCCTTGCCAGGCTCTCCCTGTGGGGAAAGAGAGTCAGAGTCAAGGGGGCTTAAATGGAAAGCCAGGCCTCCTGGGTCCTTCTGGTTTACCCCGAGTGACATTTTTTAAGGGGTTTTCTTTTCTCCTAGGTCTGGTACGCTTGGCTGGCTGTTATCGCTGGTCCCTTCGTGTCTCCTTGAGCCCTCTCGCCCCATACCACGTGTCCCTTCAGGCTGCTGCCCCCACCCTCTCCTTTCCTTCATGCCACCGAATGCCCATGGTGAACTGAGCTGCAAAGGGCTTTCCTCTCCTCTGGAACCTCCTTTTCAATCTCCAAGAACTCCCCAAGATTTAGGGGTGACTATCATATTACAGGCGCAGTCTACCCCTGTGTGTGTGTGGGGGGGCGTTCCAGCAATACTTATTTCCAAGGAGAGAGCGATGGGAGGAGAGCCAGGAGAGGTCTCATTTTCTGAATAGGGAGACTGAGGCCCAGAGAGGGGCAGTGAGTGGCCCGAGGCCACACAGCAAGTCAGTGGCAACACTGGGACTGGCGCCCAGGACTCTCATCTCCCAGGAGTGCCTGCCCCTGGCTTTGCAACGTTCCTCCATGAATACTCACAGCAGCACCTTTAGGCCCAGGGAAACCCATCACGCCGGCCTGACCACGGGCACCGGGGGGGCCTGGGGGGCCAGGGCGACCATCTTGACCAGCGGGACCCTAAGGACGGAAGGCACAGAATCGGAGGTGAGGACAGAGGGTGGGCGGTCGGGAGAGCGGGAGGGGCCCCGGGGGGAGTGATACTTACAGGGGGGCCAGTTTTGCCATCTGGACCGGGACTGCCAGGACTTCCAGTCAGACCCTAGGGGGAGGCAGACAGGTGTGAGCCAGGTCGGGAGAAGGGGGACCGAGGAGGGGAGGGCCACCTCAGGAGGCAGATCCACGGTCCTGGTGTGGGGCACCTCATTTCAGACCCCACCAAGGACGGGCAGGGTCTCAGGACAAGTGGGGCAGAGGGGCCGGGCTCACCTTGGCACCAGGCAGACCAGCTTCACCGGGACGACCCGCTTCACCAGGGGAACCTTTGGGGCCAGCGGGGCCGGGAGAGCCACGTTCACCAGCGGGACCCTGGTTGGGGGAGTCACAGGGACAATCAGGGTCTCAAGTCTGGGCTTCTTTACCATGGGCCAGTGTCTTAATCCTCCCCGTGGGGCAGGGTGGGGTGCTCTGAGGGGCACTGGTGGCAGGGGGAAGGTCAAGGTGAAGCCCAGTGTGAACAGAGTCCGCAGCCACGGCCTGGAGCATAATGACTGGGGCAGGAGGTGGGGGGTGACTCCACAGGGACAGGAACGGAATGCCCGGGGCGCAGCAGGGTGGCAGCCCAGCCGTGAAGGGAGCTGACCTTGGGACCAGCGACACCATCTGCACCAGGGAAACCACGGCTACCAGGTCCGCCCTGCAGGGGGAGAAGAGACCGGTGAGCTCTGACATGGGGGCGCCAGGCTGGCACTGGGGGACAAAGAAGGGGGCACTTACACGCTCGCCGGGGGGTCCAGGCAGGCCAGTGGGTCCGGGTTCACCTCGGGCTCCTCGCTTTCCTTCTTCCCCAGCAGGGCCAGGGGGGCCTTGAATACCAGTGGGGCCCTGGAGAGGGCAGAGGCCAGGGGAAGGCCGGCAGTGAGGGCTCCCATCCCCCTGGGGTCTCCCCCCAGGCGTTCCCAGGGCAGACAGGCTGAGCTGTGGGGGGACTTACGGGCTCTCCCTTGGCTCCAGTGTCTCCTTTGTTGCCGGGAGCACCGGGTTCACCCTGCACGAGGGAGGAAAAGAGGATGAACAGGGAGTCGGGGGTACTCAGCTGGCCTGGCTCCTCCTGCTCCCCGGGGGGGGGCACACTGGAGCCAGCACGTGGGCTGGGCCACTAGTGACAGAGGGATACTTACGCTGTTACCCTTGGGACCAGGAGGACCGCTGGGGCCCTGGGGTCCAGAAGGGCCTCGGGCACCGGGGAAGCCGGGAGCACCAGCAATGCCAGGAGCGCCCTGTGGGAAGAAGGAGAGGTTGAGCCCGGAGCGGAGGGCACAGGGCCGGCGGCAGGGGGGCACCGGGGCAGCTCTGACACCCGCGGGGTACTTACATTAGCACCTTTAGCACCAGGCTGTCCATCAGCACCAGGGTTTCCCTGTGGCACAGAGAGAGGAGGGTGAGTGACAGGCCAGGACTGGGAACTGGGGAGTGGCCCAGCAGGGCCCGGGGCAGTTAGGAGGCGACACTCACAGCAGGGCCAGCAGCACCAGCAGGGCCAGGGGGGCCGGGCTCACCACGCACACCCTGGGGACCTTCAGAGCCACGGGCTCCTTGGGGACCAGCTTCACCCTGGATGGGAAAAAAAGGACATGTCAGGAGCCAGCCTGGGAGCCCAACCTCACCTTTGGATGTCGGGGTGGGGGGAGGGGAGGGACAGGAAGCCCAGGAATCAAGACTCCCAGATGGGAGAAGAGGATACCAGGACAGAGGGGAATAGGCTTCGCTGGGTCCCTCTGGTTTGGGGAGCAGAGAGATACCCATCCCTTGGCCTGTGGGAGCTGTGCTCAGAGGAGGGCAGGGGGCTCACCTTAGCACCAACAGCACCAGGGAAGCCAGGAGGACCAGCAGGGCCAGTGGGACCCTGTGAATGAAATGGAAATGTCAAGAAGGAAGGTGGCAGCGGCAAGTCCCAGCCTGCGACAGAAGAGGTCCTGGGATTCCGAGGCATATGCCCCTCCCCCCCCAAGAGCTGACGCTGAGAGCCCTCCCCACTCCCAGGCCTGAGGTCAAGGGCCATACTCACAGGGGGCCCAGCAGCACCAGTAGCACCATCGTTTCCACGAGCACCCTGCCGGAGAGAGGGGAAGCCCCAGTTACGTGTGCTGGGCATGGGCCAGTCCCTGTAACTCATCAGGAACTCCTACCAGAGCCCAGGTGTCCCCCAAGGGGCCAGGAGTACTTACAGCAGGGCCAGGGGCTCCAGGGCGACCTCTCTCACCAGGCAGACCACGGGGTCCCTGACAACAAAAGCCAGAAAAGCCACATGAGATGGGAGACCCTACCCTTTCCCCCCAAACCTCATCGTGCCCCTATACCCTGCTCCCTCTCTTCCTTCTAGAACTGGGCACACTCACCATCTGACCAGGAGCTCCATTTTCACCAGGGCTACCGGGCTCACCCTAGAGAATAGAGAATACAGTCAGGAATTCATTCATGGGGTGGGAATTGGGGGGGGGAGGACGAGGCCCACGACATTTGGGCATCTTCTTACCTTGGGACCAGCAGGACCAGCATCTCCCTTGGCACCATCCAAACCACTGAAACCCTAAGATAGGAAGAAGGGCCAAGGTGAGTTCCGCTGGAAGGGGTGGACCACCTTGGTTCCCACTCTGAGCTGAGAAGGTGTCTCAGGAGGTCACCGCAGCCTCTGTCTCTGCACTAGACTAAACCCCAACTGGGCCAAGAGCTTGCCCAATCCCTTTATTGAGCTTTCTTTCCCGATGGAGGGAAGTTCTTTTGGACATCTACTCTCTATCCCTTGGGACTTCTGTAGCTGCCACCCACCAGCTTGCACACAGGATCCTTTGGGGTAAGGGGCTGGAAAGGTTGGAGGCTGGGACTCTGGGAGCTTAGATGGCTCAAAGGGGACTTACTCTGTGTCCCTTCATTCCAGGAAGACCAGCTGTTCCAGGCAATCCCCGAGCACCCTGGAGAGAAAAGAAAAGGAGGAGAGAGGCAGGGCCATTAGAAGTTGCCACTGGGGACACAGCTCCCAAATGAAGCCCACCTGTAGCGAAGTCCACGGCCAGCCACGCATCCCCACTCACCTGAGGTCCAGGAGGCCCACGCTCACCAGGACGACCAGGCTTTCCAGCTTCACCCTGAAAGGGAGAGAAAAGGCCATCATGCCCCTGCCCCCCATGGGCTGCAAAAGCGTGGAAGGGCTGAGTTTTCTTAGTACCGTCGAAGGTGAGGTTTAGGAACCCAGAATCTTATCTTTGCATTTAGAGCTCAGCTTAAATCTACTGCAAGATCCTTGTTTGGTGAATTTTGAGTCCCTCCAAAGGTATTTCTGTTTATTTCTATCTATGGAGAGCAGGTCTAAGATGCCCAGAGCCATGAAGCCTGAGGAAGTCATTCATCCCGGGGGACGGGGTTGGGGAATGCATCAAGGTGGCTGGGGTGAGGGGAGGGCTGGTCACCTCCACTCGGGAGATGGGGAGACAACCCACAAGGGGTGGAAATCATTGTTCAAGGGCCATCCCGTGCATCAGGGAGAACTTGGCCTCCTTTCTCTGGGCATCACCCCCAAAGGTGGTGGGGCACTGGAGTGGAGATTAGAGGGACCTAGCCCATGGAGGTGTTGGGGGCTAGATGGGATCTTCTCGCCTGGGCTACTTACATCATCTCCGTTCTTGCCAGGGGGGCCAGGGGGACCACGGGGACCCATGGGACCCTAGAGGAAACAGGAAGAAAGGAGATTAGAATAACCAGGATAATGGGGAAAAAAAAGAAGGGGAAGGCTGGGATTGGAAGGAGGAGGTAGGGAAGACCCCAGACAGCAGTGGGGGAGGGGTCCTTCAATAGGAGAATCCACGTATTTGTAGAGAGACAGTGCATTTGCATAGGGTACAAGTTGGGGGGCACTTACTGAGGCTCCAGGCTCGCCAGGCTCACCAGGGGGGCCTTGGAAACCTTGGGGACCCTGGAGAACAAGGAAAGAGGGATTCGGTTAGAAGGACAGGTCCGGGGGCGCCTGGGTGGCACAGCGGTTAAGCATCTGCCTTCGGCTCAGGGCGTGATCCCGGCGTTATGGGATCGAGCCCCACATCAGGCTCCTCTGCTGTGAGCCTGCTTCTTCCTCTCCCACTCCCCCTGCTTGTGTTCCCTCTCTCGCTGGCTGTCTCCTATCTCTGTCGAATAAATAAATAAAATCTTTAAAAAAAAAAAAAAAAAGAAGGACAGGTCCGTACCAGTCTTTCCCCAGATCACTAACAGATCTCTCAGAGCACCTTCTCTACACTCATCCCAACCCTCCCTTCTAAAGACCAAAGCCCAGGACAGTACATGATGACATCCTGGATACTCACAGGTGCGCCAGGGGGGCCAGGGAGACCACGAGGACCAGAAGGACCCTACAGAAGGAAAAAAAGAGAGAGAGAGGCCATAGTGATACCTCTGTAGGAAAGTGCAATGTGGGTGTGGTCTTGCTATCTCCCAGTGGTTCCTGTTGGGACCACCCAGTTGTCTTGCATCCTCTCTGGACTTCAGGTTCCAATGGTCGTCTTGACCTCCTGAGTTATCTATACCACCCCCATATGCCACCACTGGCCCATCCTGTCTGGATCCCCACTGGCTCCTCTTCTGTCTTCTCTGCCCCCCAGTGGCTCACCATGGGGCCAGGCACGGAGATTCCTCCAGTTGATTTCTCATCATAGCCGTAAGACATTTGGGGAGCAAAGTTCTAGAAAAAAACAAGAGAGAGTGCATGAGAAATCAGTGAGTTGAAAAGCAGAAGACGTCACTGACAGTGGGATTTTGACATTTGCCTCCCGATGTGACGCGCTAAGAAGGACAACAACATCACTTGTGAGATATTCCTGCCAAAAATGCAGGGCCCAACTCTAATTACGGAGACACGTCCGGCCAACCCAAATTGAGGGACAGTCTCATAAAAAGAATTGGCCTCTACAAAGCAACTGGCTTCTTAAAAAATTTTCAGTGTCATGAAAGACAAAGAAAGTCTGAGGAATGTTCCAGAGTAAAGGAAACTGAAGACACTTGACAGTCAAATGTTATTCATGATCCTGGATCAGGAGAAAAGATGCTATAACGGGCATTACTGGGATATTGTTGAAATTTGGACAGGGACCATATGTTAGATACAGTTATGTGTCAATGTTAGAATTTTGAAGCGTAATCATTGTGCAATGGTCAGGTAAGAGAAAGTTCTTGTTCTCAGGAAATACACACTCAAGTATTTAGGAGCAAAAGGACATAACATCAGCAACTAGCTCTGGCACAAATGGTTGAGAAGGAAAAATAGCGACAGTTATGTGTATACATAGAGACTGATAAAGCAAATGTGACAAACTGTGAAGTGTATGTGAGAGTTCTTGGCACTAGTCTTGAAACTTTTCTGTAAGTTTGAAATCATTTCAAAATATAAAGTATGCCATCTGCCAAAAAAAACCCACAAAAAAACAAAGAACAGGAGGTGAGGGGAGCACACAGGGCCTGCCAGGACTGTCTTGAGTCTTCACTTACTCCTCCGAGGCCAGGAGGTCCGGGGGGGCCGGGAGGTCCGGGGGGGCCGGGAAGTCCAGGCTGGCCGGGGATGCCATCTCGGCCAGGGGGGCCGGCAGGTCCCTGCAGCGGGGGAGGGGGAGGGCAGCGGTGAGCGCAGGCCCTTAGCCACGCGCACCGGCAGCCCCGGCAGCCAAACCAAGGCCACGCTTACTTACCCTTGGACCTCGGGGGCCAGTGTCTCCCTTGGGTCCCTAGGGGGTGGGGGGAGGGGAAAAGAAACAGAAGAAGCCGGGTTAGAGACGGAAAGCGCTTGAGGACCCTCTGGCGGCTGGCAAAAGTCAAGGGCAGAGGATTACCTCGACTCCTGTGGTTTCTTGGTCGGTAGGTGACGCTAGGGGAGAAGAGATGCAGGTGAGCGGCGGGGTCTGCACCCGGTGCTCCCGGCAGCCCCGCCCCCCCCCAGCCCCAGGCCCCCAGAGCTGTACCCTCGCCGTCGGGGCAGACGGGGCAGCATTCGCCCGGGGGGACTTGGGCGCCGGGACAGTTCTTGGTTTCGTCGCAGATCACGTCATCGCACAACACGTTGCCGTTGTCGCAGACACAGATCCGGCAGGCCTCGGGTTTCCATACGTCTCGGTCATAGTACCTGAGGCCGTTCTGTACGCAGGTGACTGGTGGGACTGGGGCAAGAGGGGAAAGGAGGGGCTGTCAGCGGCGCTCGAGCCCCCCACGTCGGGGCTCCAGGGACCCCAGTCCTACCCGCCTTTCCCGACTGTCTGTCGTAAGGACACTTTTAGATTTTCCATTTCCCGCCTCCTCCTCCTCCCCGCCCCCCCTTCCCCAAATCCTTAAAAGCTCATCTGCTCCTCATCAGGGCCAGTGACAGCGCCGAGGCGCCTGGCCAGGGCGGCTATAACTCTTTCCAGTTCTCAGGAATTTAAACAAAGCTTTAGGCCGGAGTTGCTTCCAACTCCCAACCCCAGCCCATCGGCGCTAAAGCCAAGGGAAATAAAAAAGCCACTGGGTGGGGGAGGGGAGATGGGGGAGTGGGGAGGAGAGAGAGCAGGAGGGGCCCCACCAAGTGGGCAGGCTCGGGGCGTGGGGGCGTGGTATGGGTGGGAGACGGGGGTGGGGTCGGGGGGGACCGGTAGGAGGAGAGAAGGGAGGTCCAGCCCCCATGCCGCCCCATCCCAGGGCAGGTGGGATTGCGTGGGCGGGGCTAGGAGGATGGGGCGGGGCCTACTGGCCTGAGGTCCCGCCCAGAGACTTGAATTGGACCCCCAAAGTAGGATACACCCTAACCTCCGGCGCCTAGACATCTCAAAAGCCCTCCCTCGGGACAACCCCTCTCTCCTAAAGCTAGCCAGAGCCTCTGGGTCACTCCTTAGCCAAAGAACCAAAAAGTCCGCAAATAGTAATGAGGCTAACTAACCACGCCCACCGCGCGGGCTTCTACTCAGACGGCCACTAGGTGGCGGGCAACACTAAGCAATTTCCTGGGACTGGCCACTTTTAGAGACTGAGGCTACTCAGGCCCTAGCTTTATTTTCCAGGACTAGAGGTGGGGTCCACAACCGGCAATAACGCCCGTCCACTTAGCGCAGTTCCTGCGCGAGGAAGCGCTGGACGGGGAGGCGCGGGATTCAGTGCGGATCAGCAGAGGGCGCCAGGACTCCGCCCTGCCAAGTCCGCGCCAAAGTTTCTCATCCTGCAACCCGCCCACGCTCCGCGCCCCCTCCCCCCTCAGCCCAGCACCCCCGCGGCCCCAGCAACACTGTCTAGCCTGCAGAGAGGGCAAACAATCTTTCCTTATGAATCATCCCACAGCCTTCCCGATCGCTTTTACATCTTGGGCTCCAAACTCCCAGCACGGCGCCCCCATCCCATCTTCGACGTACTTTCCCCTCAGCCGGCCCCCAGACCGCCCCCCGCCCCGAATTTCCCCGTGGTACTCCAGAGTGCGCGCTCGGGACTCCCTCCTGTGCCAACTCCCGCGGCGCTCCCTCCTGCCCTCTCGGGGCGTTCATCTCCACCCCCCCCCCAGGGTGCGCTGCCTTCTCTGCCACGGCGCCCAAGAAGAGCCCTCACCATCCCCCTTCCGTCCCTGAGCCTCCGGAGCATCCCGAGATTCAGGAAGTCGTGGACCCCCCGGGACCGAGCGCAGGGCAAGATACCAAGTAGCCCTGGACTCCCTCAAACTTTGCGACTTACTGTCTTCTTCTTGGCCCTCCTCTTGGCCGTGCGTCAGGAGGGCGGTGGCCGCTACGAGGAGCAGGAGCCGGAGGTCCACAAAGCTGAACATGTCTAGACCCTAGACATGTAGACTCTTTGCGGCTGGGGTGGGGGTTAGCGTCCGCTCATGCGTGGCCTCACACTCCGCGTGCCTCCTGCTCCGACCCCGAGGAGAAACTCCCGTCTGCTCCGACGACTGGCCCGGGCCCCTTTTATACCATCCTGATGGAGAGCTGGGAGGAACTCTGCCCCTGGGAGAGGGGGAGCCGTCGGCCCGTCCCCCAGCCAATCAGAGCTGCCTGGCCCGGCCCCCAATTTGGGAGTTGGAAGGGAGAGGGGGAGGAGGAGGGAAGGGAAGGGAGTCCACCGCACATCTCCCCCCTTCGCAGCTCTGCCTTCCCAGCCCCCCAGCCCAGCCCGGGCCAGAGATGCTGGGGCTGAGGTTCGGCTAAGTCCTCGGTATAGCGTGGGCTAAAGAGTGGTAGTGGTGCCCCTTGGGCTTTCTTCCTGGGACTCCCCCATCTGGAGGAACTGGAACTGGGGAGCGGGGAGGGGAAGCTTCCAGAGGTGGAAGGAATGAGGGTGATCTGGAGAGGGTAGTCCTGGCCATGCCTCATTCACCCTACTGACATCCTGGGCAAGAACTAAGGGATGGGTATGAAGAGGCCAGTTGCTCTTCTAAACAGGAGAAGCAGTGCATTTAAAAGATGTGCCTGTTTAAGGGTGTCTTCCGGTGTGGCGGGATATGGAGCTCAGGCATATCTCGGGAACAAGTTAGAGATTCCTTTGCAGACATTAGGAATGGGATACTTGGGTGGGGGTTTGTTGGCAAGAGGGCGTTTGTCTTGAGGACGTCAGTTCTGCCATGCTCCAGGCTCCAAGATGGACTGAAATGCTCTCCCCCAAACGCAAGGTGTGACTGAGAGAGATGGGGTAGGGAGGCTGAGACACCGGGTGAGAAATTTGACTGTGTGATCTCCCCAGGAGGAAGCGCGGGGCTTAAGTGATAGGGCAGCAGAGTGGTGGCGGGAAGTTCCTGGGACCCTCCCCCCAGAGCAGCGAGCTTGTACTGGGGCAGCTGTGATCGCTAGTGACCTAGGAAAGGGTCTTGGGTGAGCGCCGGCCCAGGCGGTGGCCAGGGCCTGGTCAGAGACCCTCCCGCCCCTGCAGAGTCAAACCTGGGAGCACTTGGGTAGAAGACTTTGGACCAGAGCGAGGGTGCTCCTTCTGAGAGCTGCAGAAAGCCCCTCCCCGGTCGTACATGGACTCAAGGTTGGGGCATATGGGCGAATTTGGGTGTGAGGGGGAGGCTTGCCTTTGGGGGTTTGGGATGGAATTGCAGGGAAGGTCGAGTGACCTTATGTTAGAGGATGTTCCCCACTTCCCCACCTCTTTCCTGAAAACCCAAGGCATTGCTCTCTGCCCCTGGAACCAGGAATCATCTGTACCCTGAAAGGGGGGTGGAGACCCCAAGAACAACAGGCTGTATTTGGGGGGATGCCCCAGAAGCCAGTGTCCTCCCTTCCCCACATCCCAAACTCCCAACAGCACTCTACTCTTGGCCCTACCAAAATCTGTGGGCCCAAGAGAAGGCAGTTGGGGTCCCTTTGCAGTGTCTATCAACTCCAGTCCCTCCTGCCCGGGTACCCCACCCCCAACACCGCAGAGCTGCAAACGTGGAAGCGGGGAGTCCCGCCTCCCCCAAACCATCCAAAATTCCATTGCCTCCCCCCCCACCCTTCTCCACGCCCTCCCCCAGCTGGTTTTGTGCAACGAATGCAAAGGAAAAAAAAAAGACCAAGGGAACAGAAGGGGAGGGAGCCACGTAGGCCGTGGGCAGCCAGGATGAGCGGTGCGGGTGGGGCGGCAGAGGGAGAGTGCAGGGGCTATAATTAAAGGGAAAATATAGAGTTTCCAGAGAGGCAGGGCTGCAGACAGCAATGGAGGGACGGGCCTTCATCAATTATCCCCACCATGTGGCAGTGACTTGTGGCCCAGGATCTGCCCCCGCCTAGTGCCAGCGACGGCAGGGCAGAACAGCATTGGGCTGCTGAGATGGCAACCCCCCCACTCCACCTCCTGGGGGTCAGGGACAAGGGGGACAAAGGTCCTGTCCCTCTGCAGTGACTATCTGGGAAGGGGTGTCACAGGCTTGGGATGAGGGTTGCCATGACCTGCCCACCTCCCTGGCTGAGTTCTCAAAGCCAGGACTCCAGCCTCCAGTCCCCTCCTCGTGCTGCTGGCTCAGGCATCCCAGGCCTGTCTTAAAGAAGAGATGGAGCCTCAAATAACAAGGAGGAGTTGCCACATCTCAGATCCGGGGTTCTGAAGGATGCTCGGGGACCCCTGGAGTTGAGGTTGGGCTCTGCGTGTGTGTGGCGTGTGACAGCCACGGCCCCAACATCCAGTTTCAAACCTCTGTCCCAGGAGCTGTGGGCAGAGGCTTTCCAAGCATTCTTTACACGTGGCACAGAGCTGAGGCCCAGGGCCTCCTCTGCCACTTTCGACTTGAAACGCTTGGCGGGCGCCCAGCCCAAAGATGTGTCTTTAATTTCTGCAGCATGACAGTGAGAGGAAGAATGTGCTTGGGGTCTCCTCCCAGCCTGGCTGGGCCTCCTCGGGCTTGAGACTGGGTGGGGGGGGGAATGAGGGAGGGAGCTGGGAGAGGGGAGGAGACGCCACCTCATCTTTAGGAAACTCTGAAGCTCTGGCTTCTTGTGGAATGTTAGACTTCAGTTGGGCATTTGGAGTTGGGGGGGAACAAAAGCCAAAATCTCCCCCCACACACCCCCAAGCAATGGTAAAGTCATCAGCACTTAGGGAAAAAAATTCCTCAAGAAGAAAAACAGAAAGAGGAAAGTGCTGAGCTCTGAGTTCTCTCCCTCTCCAAATTTCCCCAAGTGCCCTCCTTCCTTGAGAGACGGGGCAGGCCTGTGATCCCCAGTGGCCCCCTCCCTCGGGAGCCCCCCAAGCCCCTGGTCTGGAATCTGTGGTGTGGGACTAGGGAGAAGTAGGGCACCTGGTGTGTGTGTGGGGGGAGATCAGCCCTTTCCAGCTGCTCTGAAGTTCCCCTGCCCTCCCTCCCCAGTCTTGGCCTTCCAGAATGTTCCTCTCCCCCCACCCTGGCCCCAACGGGTGGTAGAGGAGAGGGTCCTTAGGAGAGGTTTGAGGAGTGAGAAGGAGAGGGGGTCTGAGAGTGTCGCTATAGTTCACAGCTTGGTTTCCACGGATCCCTGTCACAGAGCTCTGCTCTGGTCCTATTCAGGGTCCCTGGGGGCAGAGTATGGGGCAGACCTCAAGTGTGTGGGGTCCCCTCTCCCTCCCTTTGCTCAACGTTGCACCGGCCCGGCCCTTGGGTCCTCAGCTGTGTTCCTTAGCTTCCAGGCACAGCTATGCTCTCTCTCAGCCTCAGCCTCAACCCAAGTCCCTCAACCTTCGGAGAAGTCCCTCTGTCTCTTCATCTTTTCCAGGTTTAGAGGGAAGATGAGGAATGAAGTTTGTCCGTGTGGAGCGTTAGGTGCCTGTGAGACATCCTGTCAGAAAGGTGGGGGCTACCCTTGCGTGTCTGGTCTGGAGCTCGGAGGAAAGACAAACAGGGGCCCCCAGAACAATGCTGTGGAAGGAGTTGTCTCCAGAGTAGGCATGGAGGGAGGAGAGATGAAGGGCTGGGACAGAGCCTGAGGACCCTTGGGGGCTGAAGGAGTGGGAAGGGGAAGAGGAGCCCCTCTGCACAGGAGGCAGGACAAGAGTGGGAGCAGAGGCCAAGGAGGAGAAGGATGGTGGGTGTTATGTATGCAAGGGAGGATTGTTCTAGAAGGAGGGAGAATTACATGCTCCAGAGAGAATTAGTACAATTAAGGGGCAATATGCCCCCTGGGTTTGGCAGCAAGGTGGTCACTGATGAGTGCCCTAAGTTTTGGTGGAGTGATGGGTGAGGAAGCCACACTAGAGGGGCTGAGGAACAGTTAGGAGGCCAGGAAATGGAGTCGGAGCGCACAGAGCTTGGAGGAGTTCAGCTGTGAGGGGAGGGGAGTGAGTAGATGCCCGACCCTCCTTCGGTCTTTCTTTCCCTGCTCTTTCCCACCCTTACTCCTGTCTGTCTGTCCCCTGCCTTCCTCCTCTTCCTCTCCCATGGGACTCTGGTTCTTTCTCCACCCTTCCCTCTCCTGAGCTCTTTCTCTGGATCCCCCCCTACTTTTGGCTCTCCCTCCTCTAAGATACCCACATCTAGGCCCAGCCAGCACCTCATTCTTTTCTAGAGCGTGCCCTCTATCCAGGCTCTTGAAGAGAAGGCTTGATTTCTAGTCCTGGCAGGGTCCGCCCCATTCTTGGGTTGTGGGGTGGGGGGAGTCCAAGTAGGGGGAAGTGGAGGCAGAGGAGCCAGGGACGGGGCTGGGATGATTCTGGGGGAGAGGGGCTGGGGCATGATCCATTAGTGACCTTAAGACTCCCCAGGTCCACTCCAGCCACCTCACCAGGTCCCCAATGGGTCCCAACCGAGAACAGGTGCTGGATTCTGCTCTCTGGTGATCTCAAGTGACGAGTCAGCATCCATCTTTTCCTGCTGGAGTGTGAGCTCCTGGGCCAGGGGCCTGGCACGGCTTGATGGCATCTCTAGCCCTCACCTGGTCTGGGGGCACAGCAGGCTTCATTGAACTGCTATTTCTGTCTTTCTGGTTTGGTTCTGTTCTGTACTCGCTTTAGCCCCGATCTCTTTCCCCACTGCCTTCCTCTTTCCTATTCTTTCATCCCCCCATCCCACCCCTATTTCTCCTGGTCATGTATTTTCCTCCCTTTTCCTAGATCTTTTCCTCCCCTTTCTTTCTCTCCTCTGCATCGGTCCCATTGTCCCAACCCCTCCACCCACTCTCTCCTCCTCCCTCCTTCTCTTTCTCTCGTATTCTCTTCCGGTATCTCTGGCTCCTCATCCCTTCCTGGGGCTGTCTTCTGATGCTGAGGCTCACAAGCACGCAGCCTCCACCCCAGGCGAGCTGCCAGCCTAGGGGGCGGGGCCTAAGGAGGCTCGCATCACAGCTGGAAGTCTGGTCCGAGTGCCTAGGAGGTGGCTCCTTTGAAGCTTGGATCTGAAAGGGAAAAGAGCAAGGAGTGGAGGGAACCTCTGTGAGATACAGGCATCTGTCCAGAGCCCAGCTGCTTCCTTCACCCCCTCCCCTCCAGCAAGGAAACCTTGGCCACAGGTGCCTGGTGTCTTTCTGTTCTGCCTCGGCCACCAGTTCTTCCTGGCAAACCTGGGATTCGGGAGTTTCTGGGGCTGGGGTTGAGTGGGGGATGGGGGAATCCCAGTCTTCACACTTGTCCCAGTCCTGGGCAGAACATCCCTATGGACAGAGTGTGGCTTGGACAGAGAAAGGATCCGGATGGCTCATTCAACCATATTTATCTGTCAGGCACTTTGCACTGGGGCCTGGCCAGTCAGGGCCTGCCCTCATGGAGCTTGTGTCTGGTAGAGACAGACAGGAATGACATCGCATAAATAAACACGTCATTGCAGCTAGAAAGGTCATGAAGGAAAGGAACATGGAGCTCTGAGTAGCAGGCATCCCAGGGAGTCTAGACCTGGGGCCCCAGTAAGTCTTCCCTGAAGAGGTTGGCAGATGAGCTAAAGACACCTTAGGTAAGGGGTAGGTGGCAGGGTGGGGGTTTGCAGCGAGTGTCATGGTACCACATAGGCAGAGGCTCTGGGACAGAGGGGAGCATGAAAGTTCTAGGTGCCCACGGAATCCAGAGAAGACCCGGGTGACTGGCGCACAGGAAGCAAAGGCCGGAAGGCCAAAGAAGCCGCATCAGGAGTTTCAGTCCGGTCCTTAGAGCCCTGGGCCCCAGTAGAGGGTCTGAAGCGGGGGGTGGGCAGAGTCAGGTCTGTGTTTGTAGAAGACGGTTGTCATCACTGGGGAGGGCTGTGAGAGAAGTCAGCCGCTACAGGGCTGAGAGACGATGGCAGCTTGGACCAGGTTGAAGGGGATGGAAAGAGAGAAGAGAATGGATGCAAGGGCCCTTTGGGGGGCAGAGTTCATAGGCTCTGGGGTAGGCAGATGCAGGAGTATGGTGGTGAGGAGCGGGGATGACTCCTAGTCTTCGGAGAGACTGGATGGTGTGGTACCCTGGGGGGGGGTGGTTTGGGGGAGGACCCCGTGTAGGGAAGAACATCCTGAGTTTGGTGCCTATTGCAAGCATTCTAGTCAATTCTATCTGGTGGGTGGTTATGGCGGACTTCCTGCAGCCAGCCCTGTGCTGAGGAGAGCTCTGGGGACAACAGTTCCTGTCCTCAGGGAATGGGGAGTCTGGGTGGGGAATAAAAGAAAGACAGAAATGTCTCTCACCCAGGGCAGCACTGGCTGTGTGATTTTGTGTAAGTTTCTCCATCTCTCTAAAACCTCATTTTCCCAATCTGTGGAATGGGGTTAGTAGTGAGACCGCCTTGCTGGCCTGTGTCGTGCTTGGTAAATGGAAGGCTCCAGAGAGATGCACAGGTGATGAGAATGCCAATAGGAGAGAAGTCAGGTTTCAGGGAGGAGCTGCTCTCGAGCTGAGTCTTGGAGGTGAGGGACAGGTTTTGAATGCAGGGTTGGAATGGGAGGAAAGCACCACCAAACCTGGGAAACCTCCCCCTGACCTCAACAGAGACAGAGATCATGGAGAGAAGGCCTTGTGCAGAGGAAACATGGAAGCTAAAGCTGGAAAGGTAGGTTGGGGCCAACTTCTAGAGGCCTTGAGTTCTGGCAGAAGAATTTAAAATTTGGTGGCCATAGAGAGCCAGTGGCCGCTTTTGAGTGGTATATGGTTGTAAGCCTTTTGCCAAGGACTTGCTCAGAAAACCTCTACCTTGGTGGCAGTAGAGCTCAAGTTAGAAGGCTGGGGCCCTTGGGGGAGAGGGGGAGATGCAAAGAAAGTGGGTAGGATCTGTGGGTCTCAGACCATTAAGGAAACATGCCTTGGGAGCAGGCAAACCGGTAGACCAGATGACCCCTCCAAAGTTGGTGTTCCATTGCTACTAGGTTCTGGAGCTTTATATTCTTTCAAAGTGGGAATATGATACAACAACAGATGTTCAGGTGGAATGAAACTTTGAGCTCATTCTGCCCTGCTCTCCCCTCCTCTCCAAATGAGAAAACTAAGGCTCAGAGGTAGGGAATTGACTGTTTACAGTCACACAGCTGAGATTAAGGAGTCCGAGGTAAGATCCCTGCTGCACTTCAAGACCTCGAGTGTGGCGGCTGCTGGAGAACTGGAGGGGCCAGGAAAGGAACTGGGGATTGGGGGGGGCTCAACATGTCCAGGGATCCCACATGATACCGGTCCAGGCCTGGGGAGGACAGGGCAGGAGAGTTGTTCCCCAATGCTCAGCTGAGCTGTGTGGCTGGAGGGGGAAGGGAGCCTGGTGGGCAGGGTGGAACTGCCACATGGAAGAGGCTTGATGGGAACCATCTGGCCTGGCTGGAGTGTGGGCTGCAGGGAGGGGAGGAGCGGGAGCCGGGAGACAGGCCATGGTGGGCGGGTGGATGGCGGGTTGGGGCTGGGAGTGGCCGGCCCGGAGGCCCCTACCTTCCAGACTGCTGCAGCCCAGATGCCTTCACAGCCACAGCCTGGCCCATCCAACCCGCTGACCTCATTCCCAGCTCCCCTCCCTTGCAGGCCCCCCTCTGCCTGCCACGTAGGCTAAAGGCTTTACTGCCTCTTCTGCAGGGGGGAGGAGGGACTGGACATAGGCACCCTGAGCCCGGATCTCTGCCAGGTCAGGCAGACCTGGGAGGGAGCAGTGGTATGCCCTGTACCTCCAGACCACTCTGGCCTCAGTTTCCCCTCCCCAGAGAGGAGGCCAGCAAATGGAGCGGTCTGGGGTCACGGGAGGAGCACAGCAGTGAAGGACGTTAGAGTGGATAAGAAATAAGGGGGGGCTCCGTGGAGATCATCAAATCGATCCCCCTGCCTCCTTAGGGCAGGACGGTGTGATTCTCAGGCCCGGGAAGGGGTAGCGGCAGAACATTGTCCTCCTCTCAAACCAGTCTCCAGAAAGAGAGTTCCCTGAAGGCCAGGGAAGGGGGGTGTCTTCGGTAACAAGCAGCCTTCACTGCTCCTGTTGAGTGGGAGCGCAGTTTGTGGCTAGGATGGAAGTGGGGAGCCCATGGTCGCTCCTCCCTAAAGCATCTCTCAGTGACCTTCCCTGAGCCTCTCCAGGGCTCTGCTTCTTGACCTTCTGCCTTCCCCTCGCCTCCCTGCCCCCTCGGGGCCTGGGTCTTCTCCGGCTGCCCCAGCTGAGCAGAGGGCTGTCCTGCCCCCTCTCAAGGCGTTCCGGGCCCGTGAGTCATCGGGAATGTCTGCTCTGGTTGCAGCTTCCCTTCCCTGGCTGTGGACCCTCTTTCCAGTCCTCCCCCAACCTAAGGACGGAGGGCGCTCCTCCCAGCCAGGGGGCTCTGGGCGAGGCGCGGGGAGGCCATGGGCAGGAGCCGGTGTGGGCCTGCTTAGAGAATTTCCCCCCATTCCGCTTCAGCTCACCCAGAGAGGGTTTCCTATCCTTTCTCCCACCGCCCAGGTGGGGAAACTGAGGAGAGACAGGTAGGGGAGGGCCAGACTTTGGTAGACTCAGGCTCCTCCCTGCTCCGTTTTAGGGCTCAGTTTTGCCAAACTGGGAATGGGCCCAAACCTCTTTCTGAAGGGCGCTCCCCACGTTTGAGGCCCTCGGCAGGAAAGCTGGAGGGGCTGCAGCTTCTGCCACGGGCTCCAAGGATGACACGTCCCGGCTGGCTGGGGTGGGGAGTCCACGTCTGCAGGAAAGGGAGAGGCGCGATGCTGGACCCTTCCCCCAGGGGCCCTGCACCCTGCGAGGCTGTCTCCTGCCCCTCCTTCTCTAGCTGGGGGCTGGAGGGGAGACCGAGGGCAAGGCCAGGAGTTAGGAAGAGTTCCCAATCCTCTCCCCGCAAAACGTGTCTCCCTGGCCCTCTTCCTCCTCCTCATCCCCAACCCCCCAGCCCTGGATTAGTTGCCTAGAGACCGAGGGTCTGGCACCCGACTTGCCCAGGGACAGGGCATTTCATTCCCGAGCCCGCTTCCCCCGCTGCCGAACAGCAGTCTGGTCACAAGAAGTCCCTGCCGGTGGTGTTGGCCTGTGAATCTGTCTCTTCCCGGGCAGACAAACAGACACTCAGGCACAGACACACACACTGCCTCACACACATTCAGTCACACACTCTGACAAACACTCTTTCACACATATATTTGCGTGTGCACGGGACCCTCTGCCTACTTCGGTCTGGAGGACCCCCACATTTCTATTTCCTTCTCTCTGAGTCCCCCCATTTCTTCTCTCATTCCTATCACCCCCCACCAGCACCCCTTTACATCCCCCCCCCCACTCCTCGTTCTCCTCCTCCCGAGGTCACTGGCAGGGCCGGGGCAAAGCAGGAGCATGGGGAGGGGAGATCTGACGCCGCCAAAGCCGATTCCCGCCACCCCCTCAGGTCCCTCGCCTCTCTCTCTGTGAGGTTCTGGGTGGGACGGGGTGGAATGGAGCGCAGAAAATCTCGCTCCTTCCCAGCGCCGGGGACCTGCACTAGCCTGTCCCCCACCTCTCTTTCCTGAAACTCACTAACATCCACTTTCAAAAATATCTGTCCCACCGACATCCTGGGCCTCCTGTAAATGTGATTATTTTAGCAGTGTGTGCTGGCTGCCGTGCCGCTGGCTGCACCCTTCGAGGAACTTCTGCCTAAGGGAAACTGGTCGGAGCTCAGAAAGGACTGTTCCAGGGGATGAGCTATCTGTTGGCCAGGGAGGACGTGGGAATTGGGCAGCAGAGCGCACCCCTCCGACCCAGGCCAACTCAGGAGTAACCACAAACATCTGTACCAGGCTGGGCCGTAAGCACTTTGCACGTTTGAACTGTGTCCTCCTCACAAAGTTCTCTGAGGGGGGTGCTCTTATCGTCCCCAATTTCAGAGGAGGAAAGAGAAGCACAGAGAGGTTAAGCCAGTTGCCTGGAGTCACAAAGCTAGGAAGTGGCTGAGCTGGGACTCAGGCAGGTCCAAGAGACCGAGGGCGGATGCCAAGGGATGCATGCCCTCCTGCCTCGCCCGAAGAAGTGGCTATTTGCACCCACATGCACACTCCATCTGCGCGCGCGTATGGGAAGGATCGTGGTGACAGGTGGCTGGAAACCAGCCGCAGGAGCCACGGCAGCCGGAAAGCTCTTGAGAAGTGCTGTTTGCTGGCGGCACCTGACACATCATCTCACCTGAGCCCTAGGACAGCTCTGGGAGGTCGGTCTTCACACCGAGACCCAGAAGGATCAAGGCATTTGCCCCGAGACTCCCTTCCTAGACCTGGGAGAGAACCCAGGTGCCCCGGCCGCCAGATCAGCCTTCTTTCCATTGCCTCATGTCTCCTGTATTTGCAAATCCACACAACCACCGGCCACGCATAGCCACGTACCACAGACCACATACAATACAGGGAGAATGACAGCCCTCGGTCGTTCCTCGGTGGCACTTGGCTCCTCCTCATGGACAATCCCCCGAGGACTTACACCCATTCTGATCTTACACCCCGCCCCCCAGCCAGGAAGTGGTGAGGCTGTGACTAGATCCCACACCCGCCAGGCCTGGCCGCAGAGCCGGTGCTCTTCCCCATGGCTCTCCATCACCGCCGCCCTCACTGTGACCCAGCCCGGAAGCACCCCTTGCACACACCACGTCCACACCGAACATACATGCAGGTAACGGATGCAGGAAAATCATACCCATGATGCACCCACATGCTACCAGCTGAGTTATTTGGTGTTTTCTGCATTCCAGACACTGCTCTAAGGGCCCGATCCACGTTAGCTCACTGAATGACCACAACAGTCCTAATGATATAGGTGTTGTTAATATCCTTAGCCTCGTTTTACGGATGAAGAAACGGAGGATCAGAGAGGTTAAGTAACTTGCTCAAGGTCACACAGCGAGGAAGTTGTGAAGCTGAGATTTGAACCGAGGCTCTCACCACCATGCTATAGCCTGCTCTCTAAGGTGGGCTGGGTACAACTCATTCAGCCAGGCAGGAACCGCTGTGGACTGCCCCATTGTGCCCAGCACTGTGCCAGGCCCTCGGCACAGCGAGGTGAACAGGTCCTCCCCGCCTCCTCCACCCGCCCCTGCCCAGCACCATACCGTAGATGAAGGCTGTGCCGATCTCACTCTTCTTCCCTCCCAGGGAGCCTCCTCCCCAGCCAGCTAGGACATGTGGATTTTGGCTCTAGTTCGCATTTGACACCTAGTGAGGGAAAACACTGGGGCTGTGCCAAAGCCTGAATGAGGGCACAGAGGCAGGGAGATGCAAATGGGGTTGCCCAGCTGGGGGCCGGGGCTGGGTCAGCTGGGGGCCAAGGCTGGGGGGGGCGGGCAGGG